>NW_010972820.1:5023387-5336182 GCF_000737465.1 Haliaeetus leucocephalus | reverse complement strand
AGATCAATCTCCTATACTCTTGCTGCAGAACTTACAGGGACACACAGAAGCCATGAAAGAATGACCTAAAAGACTGGATGTCTTTTTTTTTTGTTAAGCAGCCTTGTTCCACATGACTTCTAGTGTCCTTTTACTTTCTATTAAGCTGCTGCTTCTGCTTAACTTTGATCCTTGAATGAAGCCAGTAAATTAATTTGTTTCTCATACTTAAATCTTTCAAAAACTTGTTCCATTTTTCAACCCAAATTCAGCTTTTTTCTTAGCACACTTTGTTGTCCTACTGGACAAAATCAGTTACCCACTCAGCATTTTTTACCCTTTCTTAAATCTGTTGTCACAGAGGCACTATCAACATCGCTGATGGGTTCAACTTTGGCCAGTGGCAGGTTTGTCTTAGAGACGTCTGGAACTGGCTCTGTCTGACATGGGAGCAACTTCTGGCATCTTCTCACAGAAGCCACTCCTGCAGCCTCCCTGCTACCAAAACCTTGCCATGTAAGCCCAAAACACTGATATATCAACCAAAGGGAACATATTTTTAACTACATTATAGAAAGTATGATGTGGCTTTGGAGTATTAGAGTACGTATGTGCTATTGCTTTTCTAACACTGATTCCTGAGATTACTGAGGTCTGAGACAGCACACATCTGTCTGCATAGGCATTATTAGCCAAAGGCACTGAACATTGATGATTTATATAGGTGCTTGTCCTGGGTGCTTCTATTCAGGATAGTTACTTGTGTAGCTATTAGTAGAGTTAAAGGAGGGTTTGGGTAAAAGGTTAAAAACAAATGCCAACAGGCTCCAGTGAGTATCTTCCTGCAAGAACACATCCTAAGTATGTTTCCAGACCTTTTCATTACATACTGGATAGAAAGACTAAAGAATTCTGTTTAAAATCAAGCTGTATCAAGGAGCAACTTATATTAAAAAGACATTTATTTTAGAGGCACAAGGTTTCCATATCTGAAAGCTATTTTTTTATTCTACATGTTTTGTACCAACTTAGGCAGATGGAGATCTGTGTAGAATGACAGAGGAAAAGTGATACCTGGAAAAAAATTACATTCATATGTCCTGGTTTCAGCTGGGATAGAGTTAACTGTCTTCCTAGTAGCTGGCACAGTGCTATGTTTTGAGTTCAGTATGTGAAGAATGTTGATAACACTGATGTTTTCAGTTGTTGCTCAGTAGTGTTTAGACTAGAGTCAAGGATTTTTCAGCTTCTCATGCCCAGCCAGGGCACCTGACCCAAACTGGCCAGCAGTGTATTCCATACCATGGGACGTCCCATCTAGTTTAGGAACTGGGAAGTGGGGGGGGGCAGGGATTCGCCGCTTGGGGACTGGCTGGGGGGCGGTGTCGGTCGGCGGGTGGTGAGCAATTGCCCTGCGCATCATTTGTACATTCCAATCCTTTTATTACTACTGTTGTCATTTTATTAGTGTTATCATTATCATTATTAGTTTCTTCTTTTCTGTTCTATTAAATCGTTCTTATCTCAACCCACGAGTTTTACTTCTTTTCCTGATTTTCTCCCCCATTCCACTGGATGGGGGGGGAGTGAGTGAGCGGCTGCGTGGTGCTTAGTTGCTGGCTGGGGTTAAACCGCAACATCATATCACCCCTGATTACTAGCATAGTGATATTCATGCATGCTAGCATATCATATTCATACACAGGTAGTGGTAGCAGAATATCAAATTGTAGCAAACTCTAGGAGAAAATAAAACACCTGACCAAGTAACCATTGCTAGACTGAAAAAAAAAAAAAAAAGGGGAGATCTGGGAGATACAGAACTTTAGTGCATGTATGCAACAGATTCTGGTCAAAAGAGATAATACTGAACTTCCAGAAAGTCTATTTTACTTGTGTCCAAGATATAACAACCATATTGATCCCAGGAGGTAATTACTTCTTTGCTTTGTACAGCCAGTGAGCTTGAATCAGGCACAGACAGTGCATGTGTGAACACCTGTGCATGCATAAGGGGTGTCTTTACACTGAACTTACTAGCCAGCTCAAATAGCAGGGAAATATAGCTATAATAGAGTGGCACTTTGTTTAGGTTAACTAGTCTTTCGAAAAAGACATTATTTTAGTGTAGGACAAATGCTAGGCAGAATGCGTCTTTGTTGACTCTAGTACCTGAGTTGATATAATATATGGGTGGAGGACAACCTTATACCACATAGACATGTTCTAAGAGGCAAAATTCTATATCTAAATATCTACATAGCATTATGGGAAATACCAACAAAAATTAAAGCAAACACCTAAAGCATTTTCTCAGGTTGTATTTCTTTTTTCTTTAGTTCTAGTAGCTTTCATTATGTTTTTAATACTGTTCAGGAGTTAGAAAGCCACTGTCAGAGAAACAGCTTTGCCTACGTGGAAGCTAGTGACAGGTGCAAAATTAAACTGCATACTATTACTGCTGCTATTTAACAGTTTTAGACTATATATAATCAATCATTTGCACTGGTGTTACCCAGAGAGCAAAGAGAAGATGCAAACTGGTTAATGAGAATTTTCATTCGTCAAAGGTCTGGCCACGTTTCCCTCTAGAATTATAAATTTTTAGGTGAAAGAAATATTCCTATTTTCAAAATACTTATTTCTACCACCTTCATATTAATTCATTTTTTTGTGAAGTGAAATTAATGGCTGTAGAAAGTAGCAAATGTGAGCAATGATGGAAGTATCCAGTACCAGAGAAAGAACAATATAGTTCATAATTTAGAAATCCTGTAGACCGCATTTAGTCTACAATAGTATATTAACTTCCTTCATCTACGCTTAGAACTTTAACTTAAAAGTGAAGACATTTTTTCAAATGTTCCATCAAAATCAATAATGAAAACAAACAATGCCAGTCTCCTTCCTTTCAGATGATTAAAGTAAGCTTGTATGAAAACCACAAAAAAGGTTGTTTTTCAAAGGAGGGGGTTTCGTTTGGTTGTTATTTTTCTAAAAGCTATGACTAATGAAATGAAACTCACTCCTTTTCATGCTGCTATAGCCCACTTTAAGAAGACATGAGTAGGAAAAGAAGGTACACCAGAAAGAAACATGAGCAAGAATTGTTTCTACTTCATAACTTTCTGAAAAAAAAATTAGCTGGGCAACATTTCCCTCCCTGCCCCCCCCCCTTCTGAATATATCTGTCCACTTAATATTTTAAAGACTTACTATAAGTGATGGGTCACTGCTTTTACTAGGCATTCTGCCAAGTTGAGGATACATGCTTTCAGTCAGTCTCCCTCATCAACTCTCCAGCCCTTTCAGTGGTTCATCACTAACTTAGCCATCTGTTACCACTGGCTGACAAATCCCAAAGTGGCTAATTTTCCAGTCTAATCACTATTTGAAAAGAAAACAAAACCAACCAAAAAAACAGCCCTCTTTTTCTTTCTCCCCTGCAAATGTGTTTTAGTTGTGTCTTAGCTTTTGCAAGTACTGTAGGAGCTTTGCTCTGTATTTTGCAGTAAGTCAAATAACCTAATCACCCCTAGCCGAACATTGCAATGCTGATTTTTTTCACAATAAAATGATGGATTGCATATATTGGGCCATTTATTCAAAATGTTCTTTTCTTAGGATTTGTAGGTGAATATATAGGAGAAAATGCAACCTAGTAATTTTTCTTTTAAGCAACAATAGTGTTTGCTACTTACTTAAAAGATTAATGAATACTGACAATATTAAGGCAAAAAAATTCTGTCCACATTAATGAAGTTTCTGGGAGTCTTGGATCCAACATATACCACAACCTTTTATTTTAAAGCAATTTTAAAATATGTTTTAAAAGTACTAGGGATTTGTAAGCATATCTGATGGGAGTCAGCACTCAAGACTTTGATACACAATTATGTCCTACATACATGTTACTTAAGATTGAAACTGTCTATATACAGAAGAACTACAGCATGTAAAAGCTTGCCATGTCTTTGGATTTTGGAGATTTTTCCTGGAAGTGCCACTTAAAAGATAGGTCTGTTCTGGATCTTTTGCTTAGGCTACCAATTAGGGTCCTGATTTGTATCAGATGAGAACATGATTTTGTACAGTATGAATCGTCCCACAGGAAAGAGATGGAGTTCATCAGTTCTATTCAGAGACTAGGCATTACATAAATGGCAAAAACCTTTGGTTTAACAACTTTCCACTGACCTGGACTGGATTCAAATGAATAATTTAGGGGAAAAAAATCAGGACACCACATTACAAAAATCCACTGCAGTTCTGAAGAAATGATTGTCTCAGTTGCATTCAGACTCCTTCCTTCACATTTGCAAAAGTGTTTATCACTGTGGGTTTTTTTCTGAGCAGAATTGCCTGCTCTTCATACCAAAACTTACACTTGTATGCCAGAGAGCATAGACATACATAAATAAGCGTATATGGTTTTCATGTATTGTTTCTTAGAATTCTATTGCTGAAAATGTTTTAATTGTTCTTCTGGGGAAAAGAAGTTATATATATTGCAAGTTTCTATATGAACAAATGCTCATAGGGCTTGGAATGGCGTGTACATAAGTCTTTCTGCACCTACAGGAACAGGATTCACTTCAGAACCAAACTATGCCCACAAAGGGAAGTTAGTGGGCATAGAATAGAGAAAAAGTAATATAAAGAGAAGGAGGGAATTTTCTTTAGCCAATTTTAAACCCCTTCTGAGCCCAGAAAGGTCAGTTCTCAACAAGTTGCTCATGCCATTATGCCTAGTTTTGGACTGGTTACATTTATGCATGTGTATATAAACACAATATATGTGTATGTTGTTTTTTTAATGTATCTCCAAGGATGGAGACTCTACAACGTCCCTGGACAACTTGTGCCAGTGCTTAGTCACCCTCATGGTAAAAACAGTGTTTCCTAATGTTCAGACCGAACCTCCTGTGTTTCAGTTTGTGCTCAGTGCCTCTGGTCCTGTCACTGGACACTACTGAAAAGAGCTTGACTGTCCATTTTGCACCCTCCCTTCAGGTATTTATATACATTTATAAGACCCTGCTTAGCTTTCTCCTCTCCTCTCCTCTCCTCTCCTCTCCTCTCCTCTCCTCTTCTGCAGCTGAACAGTCTCAGCTCTCTCAGCCTTTCCTCATATGAGAAATGCTCCAGTCCCTTCATCATCTCTCTTTGTGGCCCTTCACTGGACTCTCTCCGGTATGTCCATGTCTCCCTTGTACTGGGGAGCCCAGAACTGGATACAGAATTCCAGGTATGGCCTCAGCAGTGCTGAGTAGAAAGGATCATCTCCCTCAATGTGCTGGCATCATTGACAGAGAGCAGAGGTAAGAATTTATTCAAACTGCAGAACACAGATTTATTGGTTACACTTTCTGTAAGTATGCAACAATTTTGATGGTATTTCTGTGACTGTTACCCTGGCAAATGGTAAAATTTGGAAACTTTGTGTATCATCAGATGCTTTGTCTGATGAAAAAATAGTTGAAAAGAAGTTAGCCCCAAAACAGCCAGGGTGGTGCAAAAATTGCTAAATTTTACAGGAAGAACAGTCACATCAAACTTCTTTTGTGAGATCATCTTCATGCAATATAAAATGCAATAGGTTTCATTTTCATTTTTCATGGGGAAAAAACCTTAGCATCAGCTGTGGATAGATTTCAGTGCTTTGAAATATGTCTATTCCTCAATAAGAGACAAAAATAGTCATAAACTCTTTACCTAAGCCCTCTTAGGTTTTTTATCACAAAATGTGGAAGAAAATGTAATTGTACTGAATCTGAATTTGTTTTAAAAATTGTTAATAGAACAATATAAGTAGGTATTATTTCCCCTACCAATGAAAATTTGACCTAGTAAAGATAAAAATCTGTTGTCATACAGCAAATTCATCTGATATGGTATTTTTTAATATTATCAACCTAAATGTAGTACTATTTTAATCCTGCCAGTGAATTTTTTAAAAATAGCATCTGTTTGTAAGTTTTTGATGTTGCAATTCTCAAAAAATTGTGAATTTGACTACTAGTAGCTGCTTCCTCTATAAAGAATACAAACACTGTATTAACTATTGTGGCCCATCAGTTCTTACTAATGGATTTACGAACCCTAAGGATGAAGTATTTAAAACACAAAGTCTTGGAAGCAGGAAGGGATAAAATGCAGATATCTTAATAAATTAACTACTGTGTAACTATACTGAAAAAAAATATTTTTAGGTAGGTTTTTTACTTGTTTCCTATTTATTTAATTTAACTGCCTAGCCCCTTGACTGCATGTGCAATAAATGATAAAACACTCTATGAAATAAATGTAAGCTAAAATAATGCTATCTAACCTGAAGATTTTTCAGTCTCTAATTGTCTGCATTGTACATTACAGTCTATTTAAAGCATCACACTTGAAAGCAATTAAATTTGACCTCTTTTAAGATTGAATTGCCTGATCTGACTTTTTACTGTCACTACTAGAAACCTGTAATTTGAAGTACTCGTATTGCATCTTAGAATGATTGTTATGGTATTACCAAAGAGACAGGAGATCTTTAGTGTATGCAGTACTATAATATCTTGCAAAAAATGGAACAGTTTCTAAGACCGTCTGCAAGTCAAATTGCATAGGAAAGATGATGCTTATGTGTGGAACTTTCTTTCACGGAAAATCCTCAATTCTTTTTCAGAATAGTGTAATGAGAACTTACGTGATGTAACATACTGGTTATTTCCAGCATGAATTTTATGGATTTATAAGATTCTTTTCTTCATTAAAAACCTTTTCAAAGTATTATTTTTATTCAGGGATATTTCATTTCAGTGCTTCAGAACACTAAGTCTGCAAGAAATTTCTACAGGTAAATACCATCTAATCAGAACAGTATTGTCTCCTGATCAGTATGATGAAGGCAATACAGCCCTTGTATAATCTCAAAATGGTCTGAATGCTTCTGTATGTTCCTTGGTAATGGAAATTGACATCAGCTCAGTAATGTTAAAGTGATTCATGTGAATTGGGAAAAATTGTTTGCCTTACAAATGGAGAAAAAAAAAAGTTCTCCAAAAAGTATGTTTGAATATCAAAGTAATTTACCTGAATAACTGAGAATTGTAAGATTTTTGTCTTTGTGTGAAAGATGAAGATAATAACAGCAGCTGTATTGGGCACTAGATTCAATCTTGCACAACTGCCATCATTGCATAATGATTTTTTATATACTTTGTCATCTTAAAATTCAGTACTTGGATAGTTTTCAATAGCTTAATCGTTTTTTCAATGTCTCTGTTTGCACTGGGACCACTTTGCATCATTTTAAATTAAAATGTTTCTTACTGATGCATGCTCCCTATGTGAAAACATTGATAGATAATACGTATAACCAATGGGAATATGCAGACTACTTTTATTATTAAATAAAACTTCGAGTTTCTTGCCACTTTAATACATGCCAAAGCAGTCAATTTCTTTTTTTCTTAGGGTATTTCTTTAGTATTTTAGTTTAGCTTCTGTTGCACTGAACCTTATTCATACTCAGTCTAGCATACTTTCCCCTGCAGAATTATAACTGAGGTAAATAGAGATTATTTACTTTCTTTTTTGTTTCATTGCAAATATCAACCCACACTCTCAGCATGAATATTTAAATTTATCCTGCTAGCATGGTAATTTAAAAGTAATTAAACATTGCACATAATTGACTGACAAGCTATCTCTGATAAACACTTTGAAGATGTGTTTTTACACTTACATATAAACAGTCCTGACTGTTAAAGACAGTGAAAGTTTTAGTGGTGATCTTAATGGAGCCAGAGTTTCTTTGATATGGTGAAGCTCCATCACGCAAGGCTTGATTAAGAACTGTAAAATTTAATTATACTGCAGATCTCCAGTCAAACCTGTAACTTATAAACACATATACAAGCACCTACGAAGACCTGGATAGTTCACACAGATAATTTCAGTGCCTGTTTCTGGATGCTTTGCTTTCTGAAGGAATCCAGAGTTTCTCAAGAGGTTTCAGTCCCAAAACAAGACTGAGTGGTTATTTTTAGGTTTGTGTGGTGGGGTTTTGGTAGCAGGGGAGGGGCTGCTTGAATCTTCCCCAGCTCCAAGTCGGACCCACCTCTGGCCCAGGCCGAGCCCATCAGCGATGGCGGTAGCACCTCTGGGAGAACAGATCCAAGAAGGGGAACCTGCAGTGAGTAGGGGGATTGGAATGTCAGAGGAACCCCTCTGCAGATACCGAGGTCAGTGAGGAAGGAGGGGAGGAGGAGTGGGGGAGGAGGGGCTGCCCCCGCAGCCCACGGTGAGATGGCAGGCTGTCCCCCCCCAGCCCACGGAGGGGAGCAGGGGAGCAGATGCCCACCTGCAGCCCGGGGAGAGAGGAGCCCACACTGGAGCAGGGGGATGCCCCCCAAGATGGCCGGGACTCCATGGGAAAGCCCGTGCTGGAGCAGCCTGTGCCTGAAGGACTGCAGCCTGAGGAAAGGATCCACGCTGGAGAAGTTTGTGGAGGGCTCTCTCCCATGGGAGGGAGGAACCCCACGATGGGGCAGGGGAAGAGCGAGGAGTCCTGCCCTTGAGGAAGAAGGAGCGTCTGAGACAATGTGTGATGAACTGACCCCAACCTCCATTCCTCGTCCCCCTGTGCTGCTGGTGGGGAGGAAGGAGAGAATTCAGGAGTGAAGCTGTGCCCTGGAAAAAGGGAGGGGTGGGGGGAAGGATTTTTAAGATTTTATTTTATTCCCATTATCCTTGTTTTGATTTGATCTGTAGTAAATTAAATTTATTTTGGTTTTTTTTCCCAACTTGAGTCTGTTTTTCGCCTGTGACTATAATTCGTGAGTGATCCCCCCGTCCTTGTCTTGACCCACAAGCGTTTCTTTATATTTTCTCCTCCTCATCCCAGCGGGGCTGGGGGGGAGGAGTGAGCGAGTGGCCTCGTGGTGTTTTGTTGCCTGCTGGGCTTAAACAACAACAGTGTTTAAGAATCTGCAAAAGTCATCACATGATATAGGAATCCACCTAAGGACAAAGAAATTATAAGGACTTAACTTCATCTTAAACATTTGCTTTTTAAGATAAGAGATTCCCTCTCCATCTGTGTTGTACATAGGAAAGGGGCATGGTTCTCATGTCATTGGCATGAACCTTGTGTGCTTCTGTTGTCAGATCACATAATGAAGAGCATGAAAGTGTAGCACTTCCATCAGAAAAAAATATATACGTGCTCCTTCTATATTGTTTACCACTACAGTTTCTCTTTGTTTCCCTCCATATGAGTCAAGAAAGAATGAGGAAGCCACTGTGCTATGTTTTCTTGGAATGTCTGAATTCCCAGTGCCCCAGCAGCCCAGTGGAAGATGGAAGCCAAAGTCAAGGCCAAAGCCAAAACCCTCAGCTTCTCTGTTAATTTTGCATATATTCAGTATTTAAGTGCACTTTCCTGGGTGGTTGTTTTCACTCCATAGATCACAAACATATATGTATATTTCTGATTGTAGGCAACTCACTACACATAGCACCTCAACACCATAATTTTCACTGGATCTTGAACAGAGGGTCAATCTTATAGCAGAAGAGAGAAGATCTGAACCTTCAGTTAGTGTAGGGGTATTTCTAATCACATGATAATATGTTAAATTTAGATGGGAGAGTTGTGAATACTAAAGTGATTTATTTGGTTTTCTTTTTTTATTTTAACAGAATAACTTAATTTCTACTTATCTGTAGGGGGGAAAAAAAAAAAAAGGAAAAATCTAAAATTATCTGTAGATATGCTTGCAAGGTTTATTGTGAATGGATATAATCTCTTTCCTGTACACCCAGCTGACCAAAAGGTCCCACTAAGTCCGAGCAAGTGTATACAGCTGCGATACAAAGTAGCTTGGTTTTTCAAAATAAATATGTAGAGTCAGTTCAAAATAAAGACAGGGCATCTATCTAAAATACACTGTGTAAAAATGTAACACACACAGTACAGCGGTTAGAGGATTCACCTACTTGAGCATTTCATCTTCCCCACATGGTATACTTTGTAACTTACCACCAAATTTGTCCAATGCAAGTAATAGCAAGTAATATATAATATCACTTTCAAATTTCTGCTCATTTTTTGTTTGTAAAAATTGGGTGTTTTTTTGTTTGTTTGTTTGTTTGTTCTTATACTTAGTACTCTAAAAATCTAAAAAAATCCCTTAATTTTTATTTTCAAACTGTATTTAGAATCCACAAAATTCTTCTTTTTCATTACTGTTGTGGTTTTTTTCCTACACTTACATATTGAATAGCCTTGTAAACTTGGACCTTATAGAAACCCTTTCATCACTATTTTAATTTTAACCCACATTGATCAGGGCAAAAAGTCACTGTAAGCTGACAGCATTTCGATAGGCTCCAGGAGATGAATTTTTGGTTCTGTTCAGAAGCAGCAGTTGTTTTCTGATGTCTCACCATGCAGCACAATTTGGTAGGTTCACCTTTCACTCATGCCCCATTTGGGCTGAGTAGGCAGGTTGATAAGGATTTCAGACAGCTTAAACTGCCATTGTCAGTGACATTCATGCTCTTAGTATAAACAGCAGCCTTTAATGCAAATCCAGCATAAAACATTAATACCTTCCATCTTGCCAAAAATATACGTTGTACTATGGCCTATCTCTAAAAATAAGTTTTTGTCTCTACTTTCAGTCACTGATTTCTTTCACAGAAATGTGGAAAAGGATGTAACTCACTGTGGTTAAGCATACAAGCATATTCTCCTTCTCTTTCTCTCTCTCCAGTTTCCATGGTAACCCATCAAAACTAATAGAGGCCCACAGAACGTCATGTTCGGATACAGAACAGTAATACAAAAGGTTCAATTTGTAGTTCAAAATGAAAGGCAAATTACAGTGTGTTAAAATCATAAGTACATGTTTAAAATGTAAAAGTTTAGGTAGAAAACTTTAATGCTTTATAGATTATATGTACAGACACAGCCCTTATAGGAGTCCTGCAGATTTAATGTGGAATGTTTGGGACTTTAAACAGAAATTCTTAGAGTATGGTGAAGAATGTAAGAGCAGATAAATTGCTCTATATCAAATTATGTGTCAAAGTCATCTCTATTTTATGAGTGATTTAATTCATTCTACAAAGTGCGAGAGTTTTTCTAGGAGCATTACAGTAGAGATTCTAGATGATTGATGGACAGAGAACACTGACAGACAAATAAAACACTTTGAAATTAAAAGAAACAAACAAGCAAACAGACAAAACTCCACCACAAAACAAAACAAATCTCATTAAAACCCAGGCCTACACTTTTCAGATGGAAAACATGGAAAAAATTGCATTCTATGAATTGTCTTAATGTGTAAATTTTACTTAAATCAACACAGCTGCAACAAAATTCATTCAGCTGGACATCATTCAGCTGCCAGGCAAAGGTCTAGCTGTGAGTTTAATCAATAGGTGAAAGGAAATTTAGGTAGATAAGAAAGGCAAACTGTGACTGACTTGGTAAGGATGTATCAGTTTGACATATATGAAAGGTAACACTGCTGCCAAAGATTGAATTCTCTCTTCCAACTCTTTCCTATACTTACATAGCCTTCCACAGAGCTCTTTGCAGCTCAATGGTTAATTACGTAGGGATATTGATTAATCCGAGAGGATTCTTTTTCTAAGTTCTTTTCAGATGGATGTCTTGTCTGTAAGTTAGGTCAAATGCTTGTGCTGTCACAATAAAAAGGGGAAAATAAAAGTAAAAAACCAGGGTAAGTAGAAAAGAACTTTAACTAGTAGGTCTTGCTTAAATGGACTTCAAATAACAGCACAGGGTTTAGTTATTTTAGTGATGAACATCAATAAAGATAGAACATCATTGTAACAAATGAAGTTTTTCTTAATGTGTCAGAGCTACATTTTGTCATGTTATCCCTGTGTCTTACATTATCTAATGGAACTAGTAAGTTATACACATTTCTAAACTCTTAAACACTTAATATTTTTACTGCAATTTTGAGAAGTCAATATTCTACAAGGAATTATAAGCACTGTTTTTCTTGAAAGTAGACTCAAGTAAAAACAGTTTATCTACTTAAAGTTTTGTCAAAGCCAAGTTTATTCACTGCTCTATTCCTAGCTTGGAATATCGAAGAGGGGAGATTACCTTTTTCTTGTTTATCAGCACCTGTTGTAAGCAAGGAGGTATTGGTGACTCAAATAAAAGGTTTATTGGCATAAGTAAATATTTCATATCTTTAATTGTAATAGCTATGAACCATATCATGAAGGAGATCGATGCAAGTCTGACCCAGGTCATAGATTTAAGACATGTAAAGACCAACAAACAAGATGGACATTTTTTCCCAATTAGTGAGCATCTATTTCACCCAAATTGCTCTTGAGGACCATTAAGCCCATTTGATCATTGATCCTTAGCCATTGAGGCTAAGAATAGCCTGCTCTACTGTAACCTTTATAAACTGAAAATAAAAACATCTGTTCTGCCTGTTCAGATTCAACAAGTATGTACAAAGCAGAGAGTGCATCTGTACAAATTTAATAACCTGACTCATCTCACGTCTTCTACTCAGTTTAGCATGTTGGACAATGAAGTATGACTACAGTCTTGTAAACAGTGTTGTAATAGGGGAAAAGAAGAAATACACTATTCACACAACTAATGCAGGTTTAGCAAAATCCCAGTTTGCTTAACAATGTGGGTTTTGGAGATTTCTTCTGTGATCATGGATGATATAGAATCATTTTTCTTCCAGGCGAGAAAATTAGATCTGGAATTTAGTTCTGACTTTCACATATTAGAGATGTTAACTATCCTGAAATATTTTTAAGGATGCCAGTGATGCTCTTTATCCATCTGACATCAGTTTTCACTTCATTAGTAAACAGATGTCATGCATACCACTTAAAAAAGGAAAAAAAAAAAAAAGCTAGTGAAGCTCTTTGCCTAATTTACACTGATTTTTGTTACTCACTGGAGGCAAGCTCCACCACGAAATGATGTCTGAACATATCCTACACATCTAATATGCTGTTCTAGGAGGCTGTCTGGCTATCATATTTGTGTAATAACCTGTATCCATCAACAGCATTTAGTTTTTCGTGAATTTATGGAACTATTCACCAGTCCTGACTCTGACAGACAATAATGAAACATTTTTACACAATGTCATTTTTTATTCACTAATTCAGAGGACAATTGTTTTTATCTTCCCTTATAATGAATCCATTCTTTGACATGTTTAACTTTCTGATATCAGCTGCAAAATTATTAGTGAAAATATGACTACTGCATAACAAATCCACAAGTGATAGGTTTGGCAAATAAATAAATGAATACAGCAGTAACACAACTTTCAGTATTAGCCTCTAATGAGAGTGTGAAAATAAGAGTGAAAAATGGAAACATCATAAATATGCTTTGCAGATGCTTGTCAATGTCATCTTAGGAAACTACAGAGAAAATGTTAGTAGCCCAGGGAAGAAATCATAATGATAGTCAAATAAAGGGAGATTATTTCAAGGAGGATAATAAAAAGGTGAAATAAGAATTGTCAGAGCACTGAACAGAATAAGTAATGGAAAGAAATGTATACCAAAACCTATCAACAATGAGCATTATTATAGTGGATATTGGAGAAGGGAGTATGTACCTCATTTGGAAGACTTGAGGGACTAACCCCACCTATGGAAATACCCTCTTCATTAGGCTAGGTAAGACTGGGTGGAAATACCTTTCACTTTCTCCTGTAAAAAACATACCTCACAGGACAAGGAAAAAAGACAGATGGAAAGATATCACACTCAAGTTTAGAGAGTTCGCAAAGGATGAGTGAAGATCCTGATTCCCATCTCTCTCTCTAGACTACTCCTATTTTTTTATGGCTCTTCCAGTCTACATAAAGACACAGAAAGCCTCAAGAAAATCAGTGATTCCCTCAAGAGAAGAAATAGGTTATGGAGTTATATCTGGTTTCTGCTTGACTTATGTATGGGTACATAGTGATTTTCAAGCCCTGTGTTATCCAAATAAACTGCATAAACCTGATTTTGTTAGCCAGTTACAGTTGCCATTAGCAAATATTCAGTTATTCAAGATGATATAAAGGCCCAAAGCAACTTCATAACTTCTCCTCTCCTTCCCTCCACTCCCCCTCCCTCTCCCCTTTCCCCTCCCTCTCCCCTTTCCCCTCCCCCTCCCCACGTTAGCCGTTCTTTCTTCCACCCTCTGTAAGCTTCCTTTTTGTGTTTGGGTTTCGCCAAGAGGTCTTTGTTCATCCATGCAGGCCTCCTGGCACTTTTGCCTGACTTTGTATTTGTTGAGATGGAACTCTCTTGAGCTTGGAGGAGGTGATCCCTGAATATTAAACAGCATTCTTGGGCCCCCCTTCCCTCCAGGGCTTTATCCCATCGGACTCTTTGAAGCAGATCTTTGAAGAGGTCAAAACCTGCTCTCATGACATTAAGTGTTGTCATCTGGCCTTTTGCTGTCCTCCCCACTCTCAAGATCCTGAACTCCACCTTCTCAGTCACTGCAGTCAAGGCTGCCTTTGACCTTCATATCCCCAACAAGCCCCTCATTATTGGTGAGTATGAGGCCCAACAGTGCACCTCTCCTCATTGGCTCCTCTATCACTTGGAAGAGGAGGAAGTTACCATCAATGCACTCCAGGAACCTCCTGGATTTCTAATGTCCTGCTGTGTTGTGCCTCCAGCAGATAACATGGTGGCTGAAGTCAAGATAAGGACAGGGAGATCACCAACCAATTACCGTCATGGAGAAAACAGACTCAGCTTGGGGAAATTAGTTAAATTTGTTACCAATCAAATCAGAGTTGGATAATGAGAATAAAAACAAATCTTAAAACACCTTCCCTCACCCGTTCTTTCTTCTGGGGCTTAACTTTACTCCTGATTTTCTCTACCTCCCCAGCAGCACAGGGTGATAGGGAATGAGGGTTGCGGTCAGCTCACCACACATTATCTCTGCTGCTCCTTCTTCCTGAGGTGGAGGACTCTTCACTGGTCCCCTGCTCCAGTGTGGGGTCCCTTTCATGGGAGACAGTCCTCCATGAACTTCTCTAACATGAGTCCTTCCCACAGGCTGCAGTTCGTCACAAACTGCTCCTGCATGGGTCCTTTCCATGGGCTGCAGTCCTTCAGGCACAGACTGCTCCAGCATGTGTCCCCTGTGGAGTCACAAGTCCTGCCAGAAAACCTGCTCCAGCGTGGGCTCCTCTGTCCACAGGGCCACAGGTCCTCCTTTGGGCACATCCCCCTGCTCCGACGTGGGGTCCTCCCCAGGCTGCAGGTGGAGATCTGCTCCCCTATGGACCTCCCTGGGCTGCAGGGGCACAGCCTGCCTCACCAGGGTCTTCCCCACGGGCTGCAGGGGAATCTCTGCTCCGGCGCCTGGAGCACCTCCTCCCCTCCTTCTGCACTGAGCTGGGGGGCTGCAGGGCTCGTGCTCTCACATGTTCTCACTCCTCTCTGGCTGCAGTCTCTGTTGCGTAGCAACTTTTCCCCCTTCTTAAATCTGTTCTCCCAGAGGCACTACCACTGTCACTGACGGGCTCGGCCTTGGCCAGCAGCGGGTCCGTCCTGGAGCCGGCTGGTATTGGCTCTGTCGGACATGGGGGAAGCTTCCAGCAGCTTCTCACAGAAAACACCCCTGTAGCTCCCCCATTACCAAAACCTTGCCACACAAATCCAATATAGGTGTTCTTTTCCTCTCCTTTATTATGTGACCAGATATATATCTGTAGATAGGGAAAGAGATCTGGACTGATTAGAGAAGGCCAGAAACATTAAGGTAGCTTGCAGTCAGATCCTGAGAAGGCACATAACTGCATGCCATAGGCTGGCTGCATTCTCCTGGTGGGCGGCCCAAATAAGAATCAGTGGTGTAAGTACAGTGGTAGTTAAAAGTGCTTTTTATGACTTTTTTTTTCTTTTGAGCATATAAATAATTCTGATACACTCGGGGTTCTTTCCTTCATAACACTTACTAAAAGCCAGTAATATTCAATTATGTGAAAAATCTTAACTACATGTTCTTGTTTTTAAGGGAAAGACATGAAGAACAGGAAAAAAAAAATCTTGAGAACCTGTAGGTGTCATATGATAAACAGAAATATGGGAATTTGGGGGGCTTGTTTGGGGTTTTGTTTGGGTTTTTTTGTTTGTTTGGGGGCAGTGTTTGTGGTTGGGTTGCTTGGGTTTTTTTGTGTGTGTGCTAACTTTTAAGACCTACTCTGTAATTTGGTTTTGCCAGATTAGGGTCTTAAATAGCAATGTGCCACCCCATCACTATTTCTTTGCAACTAAACAGAGCTGTGTTTTCTAAAATGAAAAATATGCTATTTAACTTCATTTATATATATGTGTGTGTGCATGTAAAAATATTTATAACATTTTTGTTCTGTACATCTGTTATGACTGACACTTACAAGGAAGAAAGCTTTGTTTGTCAAGGGTTCCTGCAGCTTATGTCCCACCTGAAATCATAATCCTTTTTTTTTTTTTTTTTGACCTGATTATCATTTCTATGGCAACCAATTGTAATATCAAAATGGAGCATTTTGCCTTCAAGTAGGGAATAAGCAGCAGGATGTGATTAATTCTTAAAGTGCAAGGCTATTCTGAAAATTCTCTACAAAAATAGTATTGTCACATTCTATAGGTTTTTTGCCCCTGTAATTTCTCAATCAAATTCATTCAGTTTACAATTGAAATGCTTTTCTGACTGCCAGCCCTTTAAATTAGGACTGGGATTTGGAAGCTTATTTGTCTTCTATCTGACTCATGGATCACCAATAATAAAGATTTTTGCAGGTCAGGTATTACCTTCAGATTCACTTGTGCAACTCCATTACTTTCAGTCAGGTTGCATAAATGTAACTGAAGGTAGAACACGAAAAATAGTGGAACTGAAAAATAGTCCTGCAACTGGAACTTTTAGTTAACAATTGTATTGATTATATTTAGGCTAGAAAATTATGCAGTGCACTC
The DNA here is from genome assembly GCF_000737465.1 of Haliaeetus leucocephalus. Taxonomy (NCBI): domain Eukaryota; kingdom Metazoa; phylum Chordata; class Aves; order Accipitriformes; family Accipitridae; genus Haliaeetus; species Haliaeetus leucocephalus. The sequence continues at coordinate 5,319,196 of NW_010972820.1, read as the reverse complement.
TCCCAGATCTGTCTGTTTCTATCTGCTTAAAATTAATTTCTGCTTATAAGACCTCCCTGTCAACAAGTTCAACTATAACCAAATAACAGGCCAAAGCAACAGATTGTTTTCACAAAGTCAATTTTGAGACTGAAGATGAAGTTCTGTTCATGAGGTATGCTTTGTATTTTTAAAAACTTTTGACTTTTCCTTCTTGGTTTTTTTTCCCTTTTTAAATAAAAAGTTCCCATTGTCATGTCTGTACTGTCTGTCCAGCTGCTTCGTGCTCTAGAATGGGGTTGCTAGAAACGTCAGTGACTTCTTAGTTCTCTTGCAGTTCTCCATGAAGTACAAGATGTCAGGGGCCTGAGGGCAATAAGAGGTATTTTTTCCCCTGCCCAGCCTCTCCCAGGGTTCCCCCCAAGCTGTCCACAACCCCATTTCAGCCCCCTGGGGCCACCTGTCCCTGCCCCACAGTGATGCCAGCCTCCAGCTCCCCACAGCCCTGTCCTGTCCGGCCATGGGTCCCACCCACATCCCAGGCCAGCACTGGCCCATCCCCAGGGAGGTGCCCAATGCCCAAGGCTGGTCCTGCCCCCAGTGCCCCCCTGGCTGCCCTGCTCCTGGGTGGGGTGGTGGGGCAGGATCTGGCTGCCCCCCACCCCAGGCTCCCAGCCCCCAGAGAGCCCCCAGCCTGCACAATGCCTTAACATGAGACAGCGTCGTTGTTGTTCATGCACTGGGCTTGTTTTGTTAGTTTTCAGTTAAAGAAGATGATTCTTATGACTGGTGCAATTGTAATTCAATAATTGTGGTGTTGACTTTATTTGGCTTGCCTAAAGCAGCGATTGAATTTTTAAGTTCTCCTGATGAAGGGAATGCTAAAATATTTAAGGCAGCAGGATAGGAACAAGCCTTAGCACAAATGAAAAACAAGCTTGAGCAGCTAAGAGCAGTTTTCATTTAAGTGAAAGCAGCATTGACATAGTAGTTGGATGGTCAGAGAGTTCATACTTCAGTTTTTGCTTGTAGGCAAGGCTAATAATCAGTGGTGGGTGTTTTGCCTCTGTTTGGACAAAATATTGAAGAACGTGTTTATGCATTAGTCCTTCGCCTTCAGAGATGACCTATCAAATGACTGCACATTCCCTAATCTTGATAGAAGTTTTCCTGCAATTTTTGCAAGTGCAAGTTTTCTATGTAGGTTTCAAATGCACACCTTTCAGATAGATACATACTGTTCATATTTTTTAAAGATATGAGGTTCTGCACAATTATTTTTTTTTTTTACTGTCTTTAATACATAGAGAAACATTTAGAGTAATCAGAGAAAGGACTGAAATGATACTCAGATCTGGATTCAATGTTCATTCTGTCCCCAAGTTAAAGCATGGATATTAGTAGCTTATTTCCTTTTCAGAGTTCCAGTTTCAGGTGTGTAAAATATATATTAATCCAGTAAATTCTAGAATTCTTTGGCATATCTCTGACCTAATATTACATGTCTGAAAGCTAGCTATCCAAGTCAAAGCAAATTGTTTTGGCTTTCCTGTATACTTAGTAGAAGGAAATAAAAACCTTCAGAGAATGCTTCATCTTCCCTTGGACATCTGTTTTAGGATAACGTGAATCATTTGAAGGTGGCTATTTCTCTCCATTAGCTATAAAGAAAGCTTAGAATTACTGTCTTTGGCTTAGACAATTAACTATTAAGCACCTAATATTGAGGCAAATTAATCCAAATTTAGGAGATTAATTTGTTTGGAACTCTTTTAATAAGTCAATACATTTGGTTGAACCCTGCACATTGCTTCAGCTGTTAAAATGCTTAAATCTCTTATAACACTATGCATCATATGTAACTTTTATATCTGCTCTGGACTTTAGATAAAAAGTAAAATCCAAAAATTTTCATTGTTAAATTTATGTCAAATATTTGACATATATGAATTATACCATGAATAATCTAAACACATTAGAACTAAACAGACAAAGAGCAGGATAGGATAGGGATAGAAAAACTGCATGATGCCTGTTTCTATGCTGTTAGAATTGCTTGCAGAGTCTACTCGCAACTTTCATTTTGAGGAACAAACTTCAATTTTTTAAGACTATATTAGTACAGGCTATTCTAACAAGCTTTTATTGCTCACTTAAAATTTATTTCTTGTCTCTCAGATGCAAAGATACAGTCACTTGGGCACAAACTGTACACCTTCATCCGACTACAGAACATAATGAGTCAGTGTGCTGGGGCAGGAGGGAACCTTTATTTCATGACTATTTTGAACATGCCCAGGCTTTGGAAAGACTTGAAAGCTGTGTTTTACTGCTCTGAGTGAGGCTCCCCTTACTTCATTGAGTGAAATCTGATTCATATTCTTAAAATTTAATGCAAAATTAATCCAGTGGTCACTTTGGCCACTCCCCATTGAAATACACAGTTCTGGCACTGTCCCTTTGACTGACAGACCAGCTCTCACAGTCTGGCCACACTGACAGTGTAAAACAGCTTTGGCCTCTGTAACAGGATGGTCACCTCCAGACTGCCTTTTGGAAATAACTCTGGTCTGTGCTAACTCCTAGCTGTGTCCTGAGTGTGCTAGCTAGCAAAGGTGAAAGCCATGCCAATGATAATGCTAACAGCAGAGCAGTGTGGATCATCATTGGCCAGCGCTCATGCCTCTGTCTTGGCCTTATTTAGTTTATTAGCATAGACACAGTGGCAGAGGCTGAGTTGTGAAGCTAATCTACAGTCATTGGAAAGACTAGTCCTCTCAGAGGGCAAGTCAGAGCTCTGCTGTAAGGTACTGACACTGAATCGCTGTTGTGGTTTAACCCCAGGCAGCAACTAAGCACCACACAGCCGCTCACTCACATCCCCCCCCCCCGCCCCACACAGTGGGATGGGGGAGAAAATCAGGGAAAGAAGTAAAACTTGTGGGTTGAGATAAGAATGGTTTAATAGAACAGAAAGGAAGAAACTAATAGTGATAATGATAACAGTAATAAAATGACAACAGTAATAATAAAAGGATTCGAATATACAAGTGATGCACAATGCAATTGCTCACCACCCGCTGATCCACGCCCAGTTAGTCCCCAAGCGGCAATCCCCCCGCCCCCACTCCCCTCAGTTTATATACTGGACATGACGTTACATGGCATGGAATACCCTGTTGGCCAGTTGGGGTCAGCTGTCCTGGTTGTGTCCCCTCCCAACTCCTTGTGCCCCTCCAGCCTTCTCACTGGCTGGGCATCAGAAGCTGAGCAATCCTTGACTTTAGACTAAACATTACTTAGCAACAACTGAAAACATCGGTGTTATCAACATTTTTCTCATACCTAACTCAAAAACACAGCACTATACCAGCTACTAGGAAGACAATTAACTCTATGCCCGCTGAAACCAGGACAATCACGAAGGAGATTCAACTAGATCAGCTTTAGGTGCCTCTTTTCTCCAAGCCTTCTGCTGAGACCACACTCTTGCCATTTCAATTACTAATTACACAAAACATCATACATAGGGCTCTCACTGTGTCCAACAGGAGTGCCTTCCAAACTGCTTGGAGCAGGCTTTATTGATAGTTACAAATAAATTATCCAAATTATTTGAAGTTACTTATTTCTTTCATTTCTATTCCAAAATGACTTTAGCTGTTCTCTGTAAAAAATCTTTAACTACCTAGATGTATTGTCATGAAAAGCTTTATCAGGAAAATTTCCTTTAAGGGGGAAATTTCCTCTTTCCTCTCAATTGTGAACTCTTCATGTCTTTTCTCATGTTTAAGAAATGTAATGTGATGGATGAGTAATTTATCATGAAAGTAGTGCCAGGGCTTTGAGGGCATCATCAGCCCTGACTGTCCCTGCCCATATCCCTTGGGGGTCCCCCCACTCTGCTAAGAGCCCAGGACCCCATTTCAACCCCCTGGGGCTGTCAGCCCCTGCCCCAGTGATGCCACAGCAGGGCCAGTGTCCAGCTCCCCACAGCCCTGCCCTGCCCAGCCATGGGTCCTACTGATCCAGGCCCACCTACAGGCTCGCATCCCAGCCCAGCATTGGCCAGTCCCCAGGGAGGTGCCCGATACCCAGGGCAGCAGGACTGGGGCTCTCCCAGTGCCCCCCAGCCTGCCTTGCATCCTGGCTGGGGGTCCTGCAGGCCCAAGAACCTCACACAGCTCCCAAATCCAGAGAAATTTGTCCCCCACCTTATATAGGTGATTGCTGCTCCTATCCAGGAGTTATGTTTTAATTTTCTTGTACCTACTTAGTCATAATCAAATGCTGGATTAGTATATGCTTTGCTTGCCAATAAGGAGTTATTTCCCTTGGTAGCAGAGAGTCACACTATGATTTTTTTCCAAGGAACCCAGGCTGCTTCCTTGATCTGAGCTGTAAACCCTCCTGGCAATAATGATACCACATTACCATGAATCTTTGTATGAAATGCCCACACACTTTGGTGCTTGACATTCTTGTTTTGCCTGGTTATTCTCACTGTCCTCTTCATGCTGGTGTGTCTAATCAGCACTAATAGAGAAGAATGCATTCTGCCAGAGGAAAACTTCTGACTCCTTCAGTGATACATCCGCCACTGGCAGCAGAGTTATGGCTTAATTGCTCAGGCTGCTAATCATGGCAGGATTGTATCAATAAACTCCTAGAGTTTTTCATTCACTATTATATTGTTTAATTACCTAACACTGAAGTACTCTGTGCTTTAGACAAATGATGCTCTGTCACTAGCTCGGTAATTTGGTACATTTTATCCAGTGTAATATCCGTAAGCGGTGAATGTTCTCCCGGGCCTTCCCCAGCTTAAGACAAAGAGTAAGACAAAGAAATGATGCTAGTAACAAAGTCCTTTTAATATGTCAGACTACTCTTTCATCATCAGAGCTGAATTTTTAAAAAATGATTTTATTAAATTGTTCTTTCAACACCACATCCATTTGTCCTCCAAAACTGAATGCCAGAGAAGAACTGGCAGTCTTAAAATGACAGAGACCCATCATTTGTGTTAAATGATTTTTATAATAACCAGAATAGGAGATAGAAAACTCCTATATGTTTTAATGTGTGATGAAGGATGTCATAAGCTCCTGGATAAGCCCAATGAATACTGAATTGTCAAACTTCAATTTTTTTCCTATTTCTTCTTGTGTCAGACATTCTGAGAAGGCTATGTCTTTCACCACGCATCACTGCTTCTTGTCTTCCTACCCATTACAAGACATTGCAAGATACATGTCTGGCCAGGCAGCCTGATCCATAAGTCTAAATTAATGAGCTAAGTAGGAGTAGTGCTCAAGTGAAATTCTGTTGTACACTCCTCTAGCATGTTTAAGTGTGAGTATGCTCCTCGCCATGCTTTTGGCCAATGCCAAGTAACAGCCTCTTAGGCAATGGTCAAGTATGGTCACAGATACTGTGAGACAAGAACTTACCCTCATGGACAGTACAGATGAAGCTATTTATGCAGGGAAGAAAGTTTGCCAAACTGGTTGCAAGTTGTTGTAACTCAGGGTCAGACAGCAGAATTTAGTCTGCTTTATTTACTTGTACAAACACAACCATAAGCAAAGAGGTAATGAACAGTAATAGTTGACAGGTACTGCAGTATTCAGAAAGACATTTTATTTGTCAAACCAAAATATCATGTTTTCACTGCAAAAAACACTAAAAGGTTTCACTAAGGGTCTTCTATTTCTGATCAGGCTTCATTTTCATCAAAAGAATCTCCTTTTTGTTTCTGAACTTGTGGACCTGGTCTTGGAAATGTGAGGTCCAATACATATTTTTAATCGGTGTGTACCTATGAAGTTTTAAATCTTGCAGAGCTTTATGTTTTCAAGAGAGACCAGTGGATGACACCAAAAGAGAGATGAAGATTAGGATAGGTGGAAAGTCTCTGAAGTTGGAGAGAGTTTTATGAGTTCCTGGCAAATTCCCCCTTCTCATTCCCCTGAAGGCAGATACTGGGGAAAAAAAAAAAAGAAAAAAAAAGATGCAAACCCAATTGTGTACTTCTTTGGCTTGCCTATTATTTCTTAAACATTTAGGTTTAGAGTTTACCTGAAATGAAGACCTCTCCCAAACACTAACATGCAAAATAAAAAAAAGATATATGAAGAATATCTCATTGATATAACAAAATCTCTATCATATTTGTCAAAATCAATGCAGGTTTATAATTTTTAATTTGCTTCTCACCAGCATGTTCCTTATTCAAAAATACCTACCTACAAATTCTCCCAAAATACTGTCATTCAAACACCACTGTAGCAAAACCAAAAGACATGCCAATATGAATGCTTGACTAAAGACATGTATAATATGAGGAATCAAAGCGAGAATGAGTGTATATGAATGATTATGTTTCTAATAGGTGTTTAAGCTGTATACTACATTATTGTATAAGTGACTGGGACTCATTTAAAGATTTTTATACAGTGCATCAGACACATGGTATCCAATTTTATTAAGTATTTTTTAGATTAAAACATACTTGCATTTCATACGGTATATTTACCCCTAAACCAACAGAAACAGGAAGAGTCTGTGGAACTGTTGTTTGAATCCTGGTGCAAAATGCTTAGGGGTAAAACTTCAAAGAATATAAAAAAATTCATCTGGCCACCACTCTGTTCTCTTACTAAATCTCCAACATTTTTGAGTTGGGGACAATTTAATTAATGTCAATGGAGGAAACGCTAAGACTATATAAGAGCATAAATGTTTAAATCTCTTAAGGGTTATTCACATTAAAAGCCTTTACCTAGTGTTAATGAAGAATATTGTCCTGAGACCAGTATGAATGTTAAACTCATTTACTTCTTCAACCTATTATTTCTTTGGTTGTTGTTTCATTGTAAAATAACAGACTTCTCCAGGAAACAGAACAAAACATATTGTAATTTTCTTGTTTGTATAGCTGTGGTGGGTTGTCCCTGGCTGGACACCACAAGCCCACCAAAGCCTCTCTATCACTCCCCTCCTCAGCTGGACAGGAGAGAGAAAATATAAAAAAAAGGCTTGTGGGTCAAGATAAGGACAGGGAGATCACTCACCAATTACTGTCAGGGGCAAAATGGACTTGAATCAGGGAAATAAATTTAATTTATCACCAATCAAAATCAGAGTAGGGTAATGAGAAATGCATTGGGTTTGCGTGGCTGAACTTAGATAAAGTTAAAATCTCCTACAGGGCTTTGGGCATTAAGTGCCAATAAAAATTAGTTAGACTTTGATCTGGGTCATCAAAATTATTTCAGCACCTAATCCAGTGGCAGTACAAATATTTCTAAGTTCCTGTGTTTTGTGATCTTCTGAGAATGTTGTTCATAGTCACTTTGTAGCTGACAAGAAAAAATTTAAAGTATATTAAAGAAGGAGAAAGAGGAACAAGAGAAAGAAGAGAAGAAGATGAAATTCTTATACTTAGGCATTAAAATGATATTCCTGTCCATTGTGCAGCTCAGTGTTATTAAGATTCACTGGATAATGAATTATGCCAATTTCAGATCTTTTTGAACCAAGATAGCACTTTCTTAAAAGACGCATGCTTTGTCCTTCAAGGTGAATTATCCTTTCACTTTTTAATGTTTTAAGTTATAATAATCCAAGACAATATGAGTCCATGCATAAAAATGTAGAACCTCATGCATCCATACTGTGTAGTAATTTTGCTTCAGTATTATGTATTGATTTAGACGGTCATCCGTAAGGAAAATATACAAAGAAAGGACATGGTCAAGTATTCCATACACAGGCAAGATTCTTATTAACGTCAGTCAGATTTCTGGCATTTTTAGGAATACAGAGTCTGTTTGTTTTGACTTATTCTCCATAAACACATTCTTTTGTACATAGAATAACAACAAAAGCCTGACTCCATATCCCACTGTAAAATTTCAAGTGTCTGCCTTGATATTGAAATTTTACAGTCAAAATGCATCTCTTGTTCTTTTATACAATGACTCCTTTACAAGTAATAATACCAAGCTAACATTCAGAGTAATAAGTATAAGAATCTGGTCCGTAGCCAGTAGCAATTTCTCCTTTACCTCAATGGGCTTCGGATCATGTTATACAGCAATAACAATCTGTTATGTTTATTTCTTCACACTGAAGGATGTGGGTTTTATGTATGTGCGTGTCTAAATGTTTTGAGGCATTTTATAAAAGTTAAATCAATGTTATGACAACCACTCTAAAACACAAAACAGAAACTAGATCTAGTCATTAATATCTCTTAGCTTCTTGTTTGTAATACTACTTTATTCAAGATCTTTCCTTGCCTCTTGTTTTCAAATATCAACTGAAACCACAGGATTTTTTGTTAAAATATTGAATTTAATTGGAAAAACAATTTCTATTAAACCAAACCAAACCAAAAATTAACTTCATAAAAAATTTCAAGTAGTCCCACTTGCAAAGTAGTTACACATAGTTGTCTTTTGGCAGTGCTTTTTTCTTCCACTACTTACTTTCAATATTTTACTATACTTTATAATTATATATCGACTTTATAATACTTCACTACTGCTGCTTTGCACAGAAGTTAGTTTGTGTTTGCACAGTTCTGATTCAAACATTCTTATCGGTTCATCATTATCAGTTGGAAATAATTACTAATAATATGAGTGAATAAATCATAAATCAGAAAGAACACTGCAGTTTGGAGCAGAAACTATCTGGCTAAGTAAGTGTAGTTATCACAGGGTTGGAGGAACTCTTGGAATGTGACCCACATACAGACTAAGAACTTCATGCATAGTATGTTAATGCTATGAAGGAGGCAGAGTTTTAACACTGTGAAGAGAAATAAGGAGCTTATCCTAACAGAGTATTAATTTTTAACAGTTCAGCCACCCCTAGCATCACCCCTAGCATCAGTATTTTGCAGTAAATAAATTGCTAAATATGCAAATATACAATCTTGTAAGTGATTTGCTAAAATTCTCAAAGGTAGTCAACACTGGGCTAACTTTCAGGAGGAGTAGGTCACAATGCTTTAGCAGACCTCTTTTCATGAGAGAAGCCCTGTTGACTATTCTTATGAGTTAGTCATGTATCTGCAGAATATTCAAGTAAGAAAGCAAGTTGTAATGAGTGGTGATTTGTTAAACTTAACAGCCTATGAGCTATGCTAATTTGGGATTTAGAAATCGTCTTCTATGCGAATAACATGGAAGTGTGAAATAAACTTAATTTAGACATTCAAAGAAACTTTGAAACCTGCCCCTTCTCCCCTGACCTGCAAGTTTATCTGTATAATTTATAAACCTTTGCTTCAAGGGTAAATTTAGGTACATGTACCTTTTTGTTTTGGAAGTAGTCAAACACTGTTGTGTTAAGACATTTATTAACCTTGTAAAAGTTATTGTATCAATCTAATTAACTGAACTTATTTGCAAACAAAGTCTTTGTGCTATCAACAATAACTAATGGTGTATGACTCTGTTAGATACATTCAAGATAGAGCCACATAAATCTTAAGAAGTTAATAAACAGGGCTGTCACTGTAAATGCAATAATGAGAGACTTCTCTGTGAATACTTAAGAACTAAAATGTGCAGAATGTGATAGTGCCAGGAATGGTTTCCTTTCTCTCCATCCCCTCATTTCTCCATGCTAAACATATATAAACTGCAATGACCTCTTCTCTAATAGGAGAGACACAGTCACAGTAGCCTCTAAGACAGCTCTTTAGAGAGCCTTGCCACTAAATGAATGGCACTTATTGCAGCATCATTAAGACATGTCACTTACTGAAACAGCAGCTGAAATGGTTCTGCAGACAGTATCACTATGGGACTTCTACTTGCTCTTAGGTTGATGCTGAGGAATAAGAAGGCCCAGACAGTTAAGGCATTAAGACATGATTGTCACCTTGAACAGTGAAATACGCTGGTAGTTTGGATGACCTGAGTAAGGACACATTGACCAATTTAGTTACATAACAAGTGATCATTGTTAATATTGTTTAAACTTAATTAGTTAAGACTAAAAAAAAAAAAAAAGAGGGAGGTAAGAAATTATCCAACTAAAAGAACACCGAGATAGAATTAAATGAGTCTTTTACCTCAACAACCACCCTAATTCCCAGTCCTTCAAGACAGACATGGTTCTACTTAATTTTATTTTTTCTTAAAAAAGAATATATTGTTTCACAGTCACTTAGATGCCATTAAGTTTCATTAAATATATTCTTTTTCAGAGGAAAGACAGCGAGTTGAAATGGGCTGATCTTCATTTGTATTTTTCTTGTTGAAGTCAACTCTTGTTTCCCTGAAAATAAGAGAAATACATGGGGGAAAAAAGGTAAAAGGATAGCAAATCTAGAAAATGTAATTGCCTCTTACAAACTTGTTGTTGGAAAATGGTAGCAAGTAAAAACAGAAAGATGCAAACTTTTTAGCATTCCCAGTGAGTCCATACTGCATTGTCTTATTGGTAAAGCTATATGTTTGTGTCCATGAAGACAAAAGAAGCAGCTACTTCTTCTGCAGCTGTAGCCATGGAATAGGTGACTAATACGCTGTCTTGATCAATTGCAGTAGATTTTGGTTTAGAAGGCAAAACCAAGACAGGCAAGAAGAAAAAAAGTGCTAATTTAGAATACAACGCAGAGAAGGCTAAGAACATAATGGACATGTCTTGTAACAGGTGGTGTTGGAAAAGAGATCAAGCAATATCTCAGGTTTAAGGCAATGAAAACTTGAAGAGCTCACTATGTTTAGCAAAATCTTCGGTGAGTCTCACCCCTTCTGCCCATGCATTTTCCTTCTATCATTATTAAAAGGCTTAAAGTGGAAAAGATATCTCATTGTCTCATTACTTTCTAGAATTATTTATTATTGCATCAATTTCATTCTGATGCTTTGCTTCTTACTCCCCTTGTCTGTCAGATGCAGTGTTAACATGGTTCCTGGGATTTGTCAATATCTGATTTGATTTGAGTTTGTTTTTCTGTCTTTCATTTTTGTTAACCTTATGACACTTTTAATCTATCAAGCTGCTCTGAACTGTTGTGCTATGCACAACATCTATTTTTTTCTCTTCAAACCAGACAGGCTAAAAGTTGTTTATGGAAGTGCTGCTTTTTTTTTTTTTCTCTCTTTCTTTTTACCATAAGGAAGAAGAAATAGTATAGAGAAATTGATTATATATTTTCAAGTTGTTAACATATGAAAAATATCCTATTTCTCCTATTAGTGTAACACATTGTGAAAATAACATAATGAGAAAAAAATAAACACTAGGTGCCTGTAACATGTTACAATGACTTGCTATTCACAGATAAAACTAGTAAATTCCACTCAGGTGAGTTACACCTCATCTTTGGCTAGCTGTAGTTTCTTTTTTCTTTTCTAGTTCATTGCCCTGCACCATAAATTCTCCAAATAAGCTCTTATTGTCTTCTCCTCCCTTTCACTTTTTCCTACACTGCTTATGAAATGACACACTACTTCCCCAATATTATATGGCTCATTAATCTGTTACATGGGTGGCAAGCCAGTATAGAGATATAAAAGTGCTGTTGCTTTAAGGGGACGGGCAAACTCGTCAAAGACTCATTGAAGAAAAATAGGTACCTTTCTGTTGATTGCAGTGTCCACAGATCACAATTGTTTTCAGACAGGTTGTAGAAGAAAATATTTTTAGAGAGATAAGTGAATTGAAATACCCATACAACTGAGCACTTTCAAACAGTATGACAATGCCAGCTTCTCAGAGAGGACTTAACACTTTGGTTTGTCTACTTCCAAACCCCCTTACTATTTCCCATTTCTCTGTGCAGCAAGAAATCCATTTCAGAATTAGTGATTGCCTTCCTGTTTATTCATGCATACATCACTGAACAGAAATGCTGCTATTTTTCATGTTCCCCCAGCTGCAGGCACTGTTGGGCAAACAACTAATTCCTTGTGGAAGGTAAACAATTCTGGCGATCCACACTCTAATACATATATTAGTGTTATGCAATTGTAATAGGCACATAAAACAGTATGTGTCCACAGGCTTTTGCAAATGAAGTCATGGAAGTCCAACAAGCCACAGGAACTACATTTTTTTTCTGAGGAGAAAATACTTCCTCTGAGGAATGTGAGTGCATTTTTATTCCTTTGACTTTATAGCACATCCTGAAAGCCACAACTCTAATGATAAGGAAAGGCATGCATGGCAGAATCTGTGGAATATCTGGGTGGTAACTTTTCTTAGCTGTTTTCATTCCATTAGTTATTCAAGGCTCATTACATTAACATAAACTGTGTCTTCAATCTGGAGAGTGTCATGCTAACAGGTTTACCTAATGGATTTTTTATCATTTAAATGCTTTGAATGCCAGACTGTTGTGAGAGATTGGGAAGACTCAAGAGAAATGTCTGAGGTTGTAAAAAAAGATATAAAAATGGTACTCAAAAGAAATTCATATGAAAAGTATCTAATGGACAGATACTATAGCTGCTGGATTTCTCTACATCTTTTAGAAAGAGGAGGAGGATCATTCAGGTTTTTTTGGCCCTTCCCCTTACAGGGAAGAAAAGTTACAGAATTTGTTTGGGACCATGTCAACCATGTCAAGAGTTTTCCAAAGTAAAGCTGGGGTAAATGAGTTCAGAAAGGTATCAGGAACAAATGAGGGAACCTGTTAGGATAGAAACAGCTAAAATGACATCAGAGAGAGAATGTCAATTGATAGAACAGTTTAATCCAGGGAGAGCAGCACAATCCTGTTCTAAGTCACTTTATTTATACTTTATTCTATTTTCTGATGACAGATCTAATATAACAAAGAAAAAAACCACGAGTTAAGCTCCAAGTTAGCTATCTCTAAAGTGGTCTGTGAACTTTTGTTTATAAAAGTGGATTCACTATGTCACCAGAGAAAAAGCTAACTGCAGTAATTTCCATACATAAAGTTTTTTCAACAGGCTGCCAAGAATGCTGTCTATTACTTTTCAGCACAGATTTTCCTGCATACAGCAAACAAAAATAGTTTTTAAAAAGATGGTTTGATTGTTTTTAAAACAGTGCTGTTAAAAACCACCTTAAACATCCTCCACTCCACCATCACCATTCATGATAGTCATACAGCCCAACTAGAACCAGCTTTGAACTTGAGAATGGAGAGAGTTTAGTTTATACGCTAACAATACTGTCTGTGGCATTTTCACAGAAAGCTTTACCTCCCTTATTATAAGATGGCAGCGTGGACTGACTGAAGTGCCCAGAACTTTGGTCAGTTGAGGAGAGCTTGTCAGATAACCACCTATTTCCAACACACATGCGGCATCACTAAGTGTACTCTGCATTTCATTAAGTATACTATGGCCCAGAGTATCATATTTTACTATCATATTTTGAGCTGCATAATTTTGTTGTGGTTTTTTTTTTCTTCTGTAAAATGCTGTGCAAAACAGAAATATCCTACAATTACAGAAAAAAAAAGTGAAGAAAAATACAGATTATTTGCACAAAAGAACATATCGGCAGCCAAAAGTATTTTTTGGTTTCCACTTTTTGTGTTTTCTAGATCAGAATTACTTTGAAGTACATAAGATGTCTATTTCTAGTGTTTTGTGGTTGGGTTTTGGTTTATTTTCTGTATTTCCCATGATCTCATCTGATGTCTTCCTTTAAAAAAGGGGGAAAAGGAATATATACAACGGAAGAGTTTTGTAGCAGATCTAACAAAGTAGAGGTTTCTGGGAAAGCATGATTGATATGAAGTGCCAAAGAAAACAGAAGAGTGCTTTCAACATAGTCTGAATGAAAAACAATCTCATGTGAGAGAGGTACTTTAACAAGCTGAATATGATTCTTTCCATTTATTGAACTTTTTCTACAGCAAGAATAAGCTTTTTGATTTTAATCTAAACGTCAAACTGGTACACACTTCTATGTATGTCAAACTATCTGCTTTGACATGATCTAATGTAACTTGCATCCTGTAATGTATAATTCATGTTATAGGGAGTGAAGCATTGTAATTTTTCAAGGGTAAGTGTGGCTTTGCTATGTTCACCATTCCAGAAGAGTAGTGGATATTTCAGTCTCTAGTCTCAGTGTTTTTATAAATGTTAAAAGATCACATTAGTAAAAATGCTTCTGTAAGAAAAAAATAATTTGGCTCAAATACAAGCGTATAAGATAAGAGAAGATACAAGTTGCATAAACTACTCTCAGGTAAAGATATGCATTCATTTCACAGAAGAAGAAATATCTTTACTACTTATTTTTTTTTCTGCTGCAATTTTTGCTTTTATTTTCAGTATGAATGTGTTCCATGTGAAAAAGGAAATGACAACAGGAAAATCCCCAGATGACTGCATGATGTCATAAATTATAAGAACACATTATCTTCAGTAAAAAGTCTACACCAGCAGGAATGATAAAAAATGTTTAAATAAGGATGATTTCAGATAATTTCTGAAAATATTTAGTTTTGGATTCATCTGTTCTGTAACAGGAGATCATTTCCCAATCATATCTCCTTTCATTCTCTCAGCTGGAAAAGCTTTGTCTCCAGCTCACATATGTTTTTAAAGGCCTAGGTATATTATAGGATACACTGACAAATATATGTGCTTTCCAGAAAGGTTAGATGGATGATTGAAACATAAGCCAGATAAAATCAGACTTCGTAGTAAACAAATCAAGACTGTACCAAGATGATAGTCTAAACACAGGCCTGTATTATCATTTGAGATGGCTTGGGGTATTGCACCTGACCCTTAACTTCAACTCTAAAGAGACTGTCTTACAAGTTCTGGGTCTTACTCACCTGCTCCATATGTCTTGCATCTTCTAGTATCTTTAAAATGGCACTAATTGCCTATATTTGGACAACTAAACCTAAAAACTGTAATGCAGTCCAGTCAGACAGCTACATGTAAATAACCACAGGCTCACTAAGAGTCAAAAAAAAAAAAAAAAGTCATTGTAATCAACAGATACCTAATCAATACAGTCAATGGAGGCAGAGAGGAGAGTCATTTAATTAGGAACCTAGTGGTGAGACTCCACTGACTAAATGTTATGATTGGCATTTAGACACCTAGTGCAGATGTGGACACTAACAGGTAGACACCTGCATGTAGGCATAATCTTAATTTTGTGATGGGATATACGTGTATATTTATGTATCATAGAGATCATTGTGATAGGAAGGTTCAGAAGACTGACATATCAGGCCAGTTTTAAAGTGTAAAAGAAACTTTTCTAACTTAACTATTTAACAACACTCTCCTGGCTAATGGTTAGTTCTTATCTATTATTAATCATCATTGCTACCTATGAAAAACTTGTTATTTTTCACACTTATACTCTGTCAGCTATTAGAATACCATACCACACAGCTGGTGTGTTTGCACTGATGCAGTTAGCACGTGGCTCTTCACCACAGAGGTCATCAGGCTTGAGAGCTGTTTAATGAATGAACTTGGAACACAGGTCAGTTTGTCCTCTTTTCCAATTTTCCTCTCTTATGACTGATGTTTTTATGCTGCAGTCTTCCTCCCAATAAGAGGTGGTGGGGTTATGCTCCTGATAACGCATGTCTTAGGTTTGGTTTTGCCAGTCATCCATCTCATGTATTCTGCTCAATGTCCTGCCTACTTGCAGTCCTTTGTACTTATGCTTTGTCTGGCTTTTTTTTTTTTTTTTACTTGAAGGTCTCCTACATGCAACTACATGTCTTTTTCCCTTTGTAGTTCACATGGCTTACAAAGTCACATAACATGCTTAGAACTTAGAATCACAGAATCATTTAGGTTCAAAAAGGCCTTTAAGATCTTTGAGTCCAACCCTTAACCTAGGACTGCCAAGTCTACCACTAAACCATGTCCCCAAGTGCCATATCGACACCTCTTTTAAATACCTCCAGGGGTGGTGACTCAACCACCTCCCTGGGCAGCCTGTTCTAGTTCTTGACATCCCTTTCAGTGAAGAAATTTTTCCTAATATCCAATCTAAACCTTCCCTGGTGCAACTTGAGGCCATTTCCTCTTGTCCTATCGCTTGTTACTTGGGAGAAGAGACTGACACCTACCTCACTACAACCTCATTTCAGGTAGTTTTAGAGAGCAATAAGGTCTCCCCTCAGCCTCCTTTTCTCCAGACTAAACAATTCCAGCTCCCTCAGCTGCTTCTCATAAGACTTATTCTCTAGACCCTTCACCAGCTTCATTGCTCTTCTTTGGATGCGCTCCAGCACCTCTTGTAGTGAGGGGCCCAAAACTGAACACAGTAACTTCTCTCTGGCTATGCCATAAGAGTACTAACAAAATGCTTCTATACTGTTGTTAGTTACATCATTCATATTTAGGTTCAAGGCTTACAAATACTAATTATATCCTTATCAGTACATTTTTTAATTTATAAGTACCACAGGCCTCTCTTTTGGTGATATTAAATGAATCCTGAATGAATGTCACTATTAATGCTAAACATCCTTCAGTGGCAATTTTTAATCAACATTAGGTTTTGCGCTTTTTTTTAATGGAATCTATTTTATGAAAATGTTATGACTTGCATTATAGAGAAAAGCAGCTTAGATTATCACAGTAAAGCTCTTCTAGCATTATCAGTTATTAGCTTATGGAACCTGTGAGGATACAAACCAATATTAATTTCTCAGTCTCAGTCATAAATCTAGACTTGTACTGTGAGCAGAGGAAAAAAGGAATGTTCAGCAAAATGTTTGGGTGGCAGACACCTAAACACCTCAAAGTATCAATTGTGAAGTTATCCCATCTTTTGCTGGAACTGGAATTGCACTCAAGTAACACCTTGGTGGAAAGCAAAGATGTCTTCTGCTTGTTGAAATGATGCCTATCCACTGAGATGAGAAGGCTCTGGTCTTTAAAAGTTTAATGCTGTTGAATCAAGGTAACATTTGGATCCCAGTCTCCAGCTATATTCTGGATAAGTATATTGCATAAATCCAAATTCTACATGTTCCTCTCTAAATTGCTATGCAGTGTTGGTATAAATCCTTAAAGAATTACCATTAGATAGAATATCTATTTTAAGAAGAGGTTTCCCGTCCAATTGAAATTCCTTGGAGAAAGCAAAATATTATCTTTAAGCCTTTTTTGCCTTTAAGGATATCACCAAAGTGGTCTGGGAATCTAGTTCTTCTATGCATGCTGCCTGAGGCAGTAAACAATAAAAGTAGATCAGATTACTCTCTCTATGGTCGAGTGAAGTTGTTGCAAATCAATATTGTAATGAAGTATTATACATGCACTCATATTTTCCTCCAAGAAGTCACAACTGAAATGATTAAATTTTGAGTGTATTTAGGATACCTGATATAGAAGAGTGTAGAAAGTTGCTACTTGGAGGAGATGTACCTCTAAGAACTAAAATGCAGGAAATAATGGTTTCAGAGTAATCTCTTTTCAGGGCTACTTTTCACTTTAATATATCAAATGTGCTAAGCGTTTTGAAAGGGAAGATAATGTTAGTTGTTCAGGGAATGTCCTTCAAGGCTCACGAGTGTGTAATACAGAAAAAGTGGAAGGAATTTTGCAAGCCTAATAAAAAGATCTAAATATCTATGCTCAGGCATAAACAGAAGTTTCTTTGATGCCTCAGTAGTGAGCAATCACTGCCGGTGATCACTGGTCATCACCAAAGTAGGGAGGAATTTTTTATTCATAGGTCACTGTTTCCACTTGAGCTACTGGGAGCTGATCCACAGCTGAGCTGTAAAAAGTACAAGCAGCTGGAGCCATGTTGGAAAATATACTCGATAGCCTTGTTAGTGTTAGTGGAAGGGGAAGTATTACAGGCCTGTTAGATCCCTTATAAAAATAGTCTGATATCATGCTATCCACCCCCTAGTAAACTACAGAACTTATTTATTTTTTGTTTTAAATGTATGTCTTTATGTGAGAGCTTTGTTAAAAAGGTTTATAAATTATATAGGAATCAGAGCATTGTCTTCTGCCGCTGACCTACATAAAACATACTAGAGCTAGTCACAATATATTAGAATAAGTCTGGAGAGAATATCTTGCTGCTCTGTAGCTGAGCTGTCTCCCACCATCACAGCCTTATGGCTGTGAACATGCCCTGGTTGTTTTTTGTTGTGGGTTTTTCTGTTGTTCCCACCCCCTATAATATGGTTTTTGCACAGAATTAGCTGCAGTGGATGCACTAATGTTATGGTTATAGTTGAGTTCCTGGTGCCTTTGCAAGTCATGGGAGTATGATTTCCCCAATTTAAGAATGTGTTTGTGTTTGTCTTTTTGAGGAAAGTTGTGTTCCAAGAGATATGTAACAATGGAAAAGTTATGGAAGAGCTAAAAAGTCTCCTTTCTCAAAACTGCCTCTCCCCCTAAACCCCCCATTCTAATATGTTATAATGAGACGTAGTTCAGAATTCCAGTGCAGATTTGTCCATATTTAGAAAGATCTACTTATATTTATCTTTTTTTTAATCTCTTCTTTTTCCTTTTAAAACAACAAAACACAATACTCCGAATTGCAAATTTACTTTGAATTGTGGAAATATCAATTCAGCACATGCTATAAGCAGGAAAAATCAGATGCTTACTTTGTTTAAGTTGTAGAAGCAACACCTTAACATACATCTACTTGCTTTCATACAGGCTTTGTGGATTTAGTTCTCTTCCTACAGCTGTTTCCATAATGAAAATAATTGTCATCAAGTATGCATAAAAACTGAATAATTCACACATTTTAAAAAGACGATAAATGGCTGAGAATCCTAATTGTGATAACGTGCTCATTTTTTGCTATATGTTGACGTTTAGTTATTCAGTTCTTTTGGTTAAACGGTTTTCTTCCACTATCTAACAAAGATTTTTTCTGGGAAGTTTTTCTTGGTTGTTAGAATTATGGCATTTATTGCAAGTCTTTTTAAAATTCTTTCATAATGAGTCTTTTATATTTATATATATCTGAAGAGGGAGAACTTCTAGCTAGTAAATTGCTCGAAGAAAAAAATTGAAAATTATTTGAAAAAACACATCTTGAAATATTAAATTTTCTTTATAAAAACCAAATACTTGCCAACATTTCTAAGTCTGGTGGCAAAGGCCATCTTCTCTTCCGTAAGATTCCTATTCACTGTATATCATAGTACGATCTGTTCTTAATGAACTGCATAATACTACAGAATAAACCTTTCTGCATATCTTTTATGTATGTTTATATATATGTATGTCTATATAAAAATCTATCAAAATGTAGTTTAGGATTCTATCTCTTAGAGTTACACACCTTTAGAATATAAACCCCATTAAGGATACAAAAAAAACCCCAAACCCAAATAACTCTATTTTTATAGCTTTCCTACTATTAAATTAAATTAAATTAAATTAGAATTAAAAACTCATTCCCACTTTGGGTAAATGGAACAGTCCTCTGAGTCATTTCATTTGTGACATATTTCTAGCACTATAAAAAGAGGAAGCAAAGTTGTTCTCAATTAATTAATCAATCACTGCTAATACTGGAAACCCAACTGGTGAAACTGTGTGGGTAAAGTTAAGGGTTAGTAACATATATGGTACATAATGCTATGTAACTTACAATGAGGAACTTTTAGAGCATATTTATTTCTCACTTGTGCTTAACAAAAAAAATAAAGCAGGTAACTGATCAAGCAGGTAGCTGATGTCTATACATACATAAAATGGGTGAGTTCTGCCCATTGGGAGAAGAATAAGGCAGCAAGAACGCAATGTTGAAACCCTGCCAGACCTCCTAGCATTCTATGTACTGGATTGTGTAGCCAATACATTTAGGTGGCTTGACTGTTACAACCTTTGGTCTAGGTGTGTTTTCAATAAACCTGTGTAACTAACTAGTACCCAGCTTGCTTATTTGTTTGCTTTTTTGCTTGTTTGTTTGTTTAATTATAGGCCCTCTTCCAGGCATCCTAATACAAACAATCAAACAAACAAAACATCCATATTTTCCTATGTATAACTTGAACTCCATTAAGAGATCTGCTCTGTTACAATATATCCTCTCACAAATCTTGGATAACTCACATGCCTAATAAAACCTGATTCTTTCTCCATCCTGACATGAGAAGTTTTCACAAATTTAACAATTTTGAGGTAAGACTAGTAATAGAAAACAGAATATGCAAAGTAAGATAAACTGAGAGGGCACAGGGGTATCAGGCTAGAAAGGATCATGAAGGTATAGATTTCCAAGAAAGGGAGGTTTCTAGGGTAAGTTCCACTTGTGTGTAACCTGCATTGGTTTTGAGTCACAGTTCTTATATTTTTTAATCGATTATCTGTAGGATACATGAATGAAAATACTTTATTAAAGGGCTATGATATAGCTACTTTTAGGGTAGAAAGTATATTACTGTGGTGGGCAGCAGGGAAATTTCCTGAGATAAACCAAGAGCTTATGATAATACTCATATGCAGAGTCTAACTGTTTTGCCACAATATCAACAACTGGCTCCATTTTGACTACTCCCTGTACAAAGTGATAATAAAAATGATTTAGACTGACCCTGTGCACAAACCACTGCTGATGCGTCTTTCTAATCAATTTTGTTTTAGGGATTGGTGGAGGAGATGGGAAAAAAGAGAAAAATGGAAGAAAAAAACCATGAAAGTTGGATTTGTTAGCAGTTCCCTTTTCCCACTGTACCTTTTTGGCCCCTTGCTTCCGTCTCCTTACTTGGGATTCACCTTAGCTAAACGCGTATGTTTGCATGTCTGAGTCACTGAGGACACTTTACATAGTTGACAGTGAGAAGGAAGCAATTCTGCAGTTCAATTTGTCTGATCTGTTTAGAAGCCTGTGTTGGGATAAGATGAATTGGTGTCTGAAAATGCCTATTTTTCTTTTTCTTTATTGGCTATGAAGAGAGCATGAGGTCACTAGATAGGATATACACATTTACATTGACATGTCTGAGCTAAGTGAGACAAATCCCATCCTTATGCGCAGCAGGGTGAATCACGTCAAAGTCATCACTTAGGAGAAATATACATGAAGAAGATATATGATTGTGAATATCTTCTACTTGCCTATTCTTCACTCTCCACTTTTTATCATAATAACTTTGAATACATATTAATTTTCAGTTGCATAATATGTCTCCTTTTGTTCATATATAACAATTTTCTTCTTGAGTATATGAAGTACTAGAATTTAGTCTGAGAATGTGTATGAGGCATGCCATGGCATAAAACAAAAGAAGGAATGCATGGAACCAATAAACATTACAAAATTAAAAATAAATATCCCTAAAAGGATGGATAACTAACTAACTAACTAAATAAATAAATAAATATGTACCTTTTGTGGGTTAACCCCGGTAGACAGCTAAACACAACACAAATGAACAATCACTTCCCCTGGAGTGGGATGAGGGAGAGAATCGGAAGAGTAAAAGTGAGAAAACTTGTGAGTTGAGACAAAGACAGTTTACTAGGTAGAGAAAAAGCTGCGCACACAAGCAAAGCAAACCAAGGAATTCATTCACCACGTCCCATGGGCAGGCAGGTGGTCAGCCATCTCCAGGAAAGCAGGGCTTCATCATGTGTAGCGGTGACTTGGGAAGAGAAATGCCATCACTCTGAACATTCCCCCTTCCTCCTTCTTTCCCCAGCTTTCATTGTTGAGCATGACGTCCTATGGTCTGGAATACCCCTTTGGTCAGTTGGGGTCAGCTGTCCCAGCTGTGTCCCCTCTCAACTCCTTGTGCACCCCAGCCTACTTGCTAGCAGAGCAGTGGGAGAAACAGATTTTGTGCAAGCACTGTTTAGCAATAAATAAACATTGGTGTGTTTTTAACACTATTTTGGTCACAAATCCAAACATAGCAACATACAAGCTTTTATGAAAAAAATTAACTCTATCCTAGCCAAAACCAGTACAGTACCATGGCTTCTAATGTTTACTGGTTTCAAGAACAAGTCTGAAAAAAGCTAAGAAACTTTTGGGATACATGAATTATTTTTCTGATTAAACATTCTATTTATGTTATTATTATTTTTGCCACATATTCTTTCTTGAGTTTATTCTTGTTCATTGTGTGTTCTGCTTGCAAATTTAAAATTGTATTTGATAGTGTTAGCAACAAAGGACCCTTTCTTAAAGATGCTGAGCATGTAAGTTTCCTGAAAATTAATTTATTAACTTCCTGAAATCTTGTTGTCCACTTTTTTTTCTTCCTTCAGAAGCTGAGGTGAATAATGCAATACTAATGAGAAACTGAGATACCATTCCATCTTGTAGAATGATCATTTTTAGGCAGTCCCATTAATAACATTGCAAGTACATATAAATACTCAAGACAGAAAAACAAAACTCTCATTATAGTCTCCTGTGGCACATATATTTATCTATTTTGTGTAGTCTATAATAAATATTTAATTTCAAATCTCTCTGTCCAGGCCTGGAAAACTGGCAAGATTATAGTTTGTTGAGAGGTTCTCTGTGCCAAAACTCCTCCCTTGCTTTTATCAAGTAATCTAAATTTCTCCCCCCTATTTTTTTTAACAGCCACTGTTAATTGCTAGCAAATAGGAAACAATTTGACTATCCAAGAATACAATGATAGTTTGAGTTATCAAGTGTGTTAGGTATGTGAAATGAATAGAACCCTTTAACAGTCTGGTAGGATTTCAGCCTGGCAGCAGTACCATTAGCACATCCTGATTTCCCTAGTAAAGATAAGCTGGATCAATCAGACAATTGCTCCATTTCTTATGGTAACTGTAATGCAATCACTTCAGAGCACTTCATAATATAACTAACTGATAGAGACATGAAATGAATAGCAGATGCAAAACATGGTTGTGTTTCTACAGCAGACATGTTCTCCAAATATTACTGAACATTTCGGGCTGCCTGAGATGTTATGTTACCTCATTGTCACAGTACTGGGAAGCTAATGCTGCCTAATACATAAATAACATTCTTGATTTCACATGTGCTTAAGCACCTCAATAAATAGATTCACTGCAATGTACAAATTTTTATCAGTATGTTCAGGAGGAAACATTGTATTTTGGGTATCTTTTAAAGACACTGGCACAGGTCAGGGAGATATAATTTTATTTAAAGTTTAAATGTGGGAAAAATGTTTTCTAATGTTGATCTTGTCACTGAAATTTAAATCTTGCTTATAATCTGCTATCTGTAAGGAGGAAAGATGCCAGAGCTGGGGGCTTATACATATTTCATGATTAATAGGGGAAAAAAGGGAATACCCACAGACTTGCAAAAAATCTAGCAGTCTTTAAGCATAAAAGATACTGACCAGCATGAGCACAGTGAGTGGATGTAAAGTCCACAACTGTATGTGTAAGTGCCACCACAGGAAGAACAAGTCTCTGTAAATAGATGCTCCATAGGAAGCATAGAAAATTGTTATAGTCTGGATCCCTTTTACAATGCCTAATGAACCAAAAAAGGTGACACTAGCTTTGGGTGCAATAATCAAATGCTCATACAGGAAGAGGGAGAGCAAGGTCCTTGGCCGATACTTTCCCAAACAAATCTTCCTCAAGATGATTGTGCTAGCACAAATGTAGAAGCAGAAGTGCACAGCTTGGAGCAGGATGCAAGGACTTGCAGCTGAGTGAGATGAAGGGACCAGCGCCTTTTTGCTTTTGGAAGGATCAGCCCTTTTGCTCATACTGTCCCGAGTCACTGCTCATCCAGGAAAACCAGTTTCACACCAGGGTCCACAACACTACATCTGGCACTTCTTTTCTGAGTGTTCAAACAACTATAAAGATGCAATGTTACTCACAATTTTAAGAATTTTATGGAGGACATGGACTGAAATCGGGTATACCAGTTTGCCTAAACCTAGATCAGGACTGTGTTGCCTGTTTATGTCTGGGTGATGTTTCCTCTGGGAGGTAAACAGTCATTTTCAAAATGGCATTTTGGAAGTCAGGTGCCAGGTGAAGTAAGGAAGCTTGTAAAAATAACAGGCAAATATAGGGTCAAGTGATTCTGGGAAAGTGACATAGTATATTACTATCTGGCACTCACATGTGTTTCATACCAACAGTTTATTACTCTTTTTTGGGGGGGGAGGATGTTCATAATGCTCATATTTGACAGTAAGTAGGTAGGTTCCATCGAGAGCTGAAATTAAAAATAAGGAGGATAATGGAAATAATTTTTGTGTAATTCACTTAATAATTCATGGAGCTGAGTAGCACAAATGGTTTGCAATAAGATAAAAGCAAAAAGTAAAGGATATTTCTGATCACTTCATAACAGTACAGCTAAGGAAACACACCTTCATGCAAACTGATTTGCTAGTTGAGGTCTTATAAACTTTCAGTGTTGTTGCTAATTAGAACATGATTCCAGATGGAAGCTAAATGCTAAAAAGAAGTAGAAGAAGGAGAAGAAGAAGAAGTAGTAGTAGTACTGGCCTTGGTAGCATGGGAGGGGCTGCAGGGCCAGCTCCTGTGAGAAGCTGCTTGAAGCTTCCCCAGCTCCAAGTCGGACCCACCTCTGGCCCAGGCCGAGCCCATCAGTGATGGCGGTAGCGCCTCTGGGAGAACGGATTTAAGAAGGGAAACGTGCAGTGAGTAGGGGGATTGGAATGTGAGAGGAACCCCTCTGCAGATACCGAGGCCAGTGAGGAAGGAGGGGGAAGAGGTGCACCGGAGGAGGTGGCTGTCCTCCCCCAGCCCAGGGAGGTGAACGCTGGAGCGGAGGCCCCCAAGATGGCCGGGACTCCATGGGAAAGCCCGCGCTGGAGCAGGGTGTGGCTGAAGATTGGCCTGCGGAAAGGACCCCCGCCAGGGAAGTTTGTGAGGAACTGCAACCCACAGAAAGGACTTATGTTGGAGACGTTCATGAAGGACTGTCTCCTGTGGGAGGGACTGCACAGTGGAGCAGGGGACAAGTGAGGAGTCTTCCCCTTGAGGAGGAAGGAGCAACAAAGACAGTGTGTGGGGAGCTGACCCCAACCCCTATTCCCCATCCCCCTTCGCCACTGGGGGAGAGGAGGGAGAGAGAACCAGGAGTGCTGTTGAGCCGGGAAGGAGGGAGGGGTGGTGGGAAGGTGTTCTAAGGTTTGGTTTTACTTCTTAATATCCTTGTTTTGATTTGATTGGTAGCAAATTAAATGAATTTTGTTTCTTCCCCAATTTGAGCCTGTCTTTTGCCCGTGACCATAAGTGGTGAGTGATCCCTCCCTGTCCTTATCTTGACCCACCAGCCTGCCTTTATATTTCTCCTCATACCACTGTGGACCTGGGTGGGGGGCGGGGAGTAAGCAAGTGGCTGTGTGGTGCTTTGCTATCAGCTGGGCTGAAACCGTGACAGTTGTAATCAATAGTGCTAATCTGTAACTCTGGATGATAATTTGAAGAAGATATGACTGTCATAGCATCCAGTGTCTAGAATATACACAGTATCTAGAAGATCTATAGTATGTCTACACTGAAGTTTTGAAGTGATTGCCATATAGTATTGAGATACCCAAGCTAGCTTTAGTTATTCACCTAGACACTCTTAGCGGTAACAGGCCAGAGCTCAGGACTTCAGTGAACAAATATTAACAGCTCTTTGCTGTCTTTACTGATTGCCTACACACAGCTTGAACAGGGTGTATTGCACATTGAATGTTACCTTGAATGTTTTGTATTACATTTTTGATGTCGCACATATTTGTCTGATAGACACTGCCGGTTTTTTCCCTCAGTGCATCATCTAATTTTTGAACCTGAGTTTAGGGCTAGTTATTGAGTAGCTATCATTGTACTGCCTATAAAGTTCCTTCCTGTAACTAGCCCTGCTTTAATGCTGTAGGTCTCCAAGGAAACAGATCAAAACCTATGTGCCTGCATTTCTTCTAGCATTTGAGATAAGTATCATGATAAAACCTTGGAATGCAGCACTGATCTTTTAAATCATTTAATAAAATGAGTAGAACAGCTTGCTGATGGGATGTTAACTACCTGCTTTAAATTCAAAATGATATTGACTTCTTATCAACTTGTCAAGACTTTTTTTTCTCCACTGGAACAGGTCTTTTTCCAGCTGATTGTGAGAGACTGGAGGGGGTTAATGACTCAAACCCCCATCATGGCTGACAGGGACTGGGGCCTGGCTTTTGTGGTTGAGGGGATGAATGGACCTTGCTTTCAAAGGCCGGCAACAAGGCAAGCTCTGCACAGTAACACCACGTCACATGGGACACCAGAAGCGTGTCGGAGGCCATGCAGCCCTGCGCCCCGCTGAACTGAGCAGCTCAACTCACCCTATATGGCCAGAAGTCACCCCAAGTTTATTTGGGGAAGGGACTCACGACCACCCCCCATAATGGTGCCCGCACAAAAGTTTGAGAGTTACACAAGTCCTTAGGGGTGGTGTGCAGAACACCAAGACGAGGCAAGATTGACGTAAAAAAAGGCGGGAACTGGGCTGTAAAAGGCACAGACATGAGAAGCGCCCTGTGTGTCCTCTGGGACTGGACCTCTAGGCTGGCTGGACCAACGTTGGGCCCAGGACTGGTGAAATCTTTCTCTTCTCTTTTCTCTCCCTCTGTTCCTCTTTTCCCCCCCATAACTACTACATCTCATCCCTTTAAGACACAAAACCGTTGACCAAGTCTGGGACTAGGAGTGGATCCAACCGCCCCCGGGCTCCTCTCTGAGAAGGAGCCTAGAAAGCAAGAGGGTCTGCTCTGAACCTCCTGACTCAGCGGGAGGGCTCCCCTTATTCTCTTACATGTGGTTACCAGGGTTTAGTGACATAGTTTCATGCCCATTCTTGTAAGAAACCTGGCCACCTGCTGTTAACGCCTTCCAAGTTCAGGTTGCTTCTGCCATAAACAAAACGTTTAACCGATCATTTGGTGTCGTTTCACCTTAATTTAGCCCGAAGGAATTCCGAATTCACCAGGACCCCTCCCCGGTCTGTCCAGCCCTGGTCGTGACACTCTTATAATGTGGTGAGCCGGCAGATATCAAAAGTTTACTTACGACTGCATTCACTCCTGTGTTTTCCAAGTGAGAATGAATAGTAGAAGAGATTGAGTCATATGGAAAGATATATATCACCAGCACATCAGATAACAGATGCCAGTCTGTTTAAGTGGTTATTATTTAATTCTGTTAATTTAAATATTGCAATTTGGTGGTGAAAAAGTAACTGGTCTACATGGTAATTTTATTTGTATGGCTTTCTATTAATACTTAGTCTCAAGCACCAAGATCTATACTGAAGTTAAGCTAATGCAACATTGAAAATATGAATTAAGTAGTTAAGTTGTAATAAGTAAATTAATAGGAGTAGTATGATTCTTTACTTAAATAAATTGCTTCACCAACTATTTGTCTTTTTTATCTTAGCTTTCTTCACATTATATATCCTTCCTTTCTGAACATCAGGCAATCAGAATTTGATCAACATGTACCAAAAATGGTTTTTACAAATAACATAAATATCACTATTGCTGCTGAAGCTGAAGCCTTTTTTTTGTTTACAAATCAAAAGTCTGCTGTTAACAGGACCAAACTGTGGAGGCAATCTGACTGGAGCAATTCTGCACCAGTGTTCAGAGTAAAACTAAGTAGTACATACATATAAGCACATTTTGTGTTGTATACTCTAGTACAAAAGAACCTCTTTTTTAAACAGAAACAATTGATCATAATTTTAGAAGCAGATGACAGTTTTGACTCAATAAAAGTACCTAAATTATTGCAATAAAGTATGTCTTACCAATGGCATATACTAATGTAAAAAAAAAAAAAAAAAATCTACTCCCACTCCTTAGTTCAAAACTGAGGAAATAGTTCCTATACTTTTTTTAATTCACCTAGAATCATGTTTATCAGTACAATCTACTGTATTTGCTTTATGTGCAAACTTTCCAATGATACAGTAATTTTCTTGCTGTAATTTCACCTATATAAAAAATGACAGATGCAAAATATCCCAACAGGGAGTTCTTAGAGTATACCAAATATTCATCTTTTGCAGAGTTCACAGTGTAAGAACTGGCAATGCAGGACATATAGCCAAGGAGGAGAAGAGGCAAACAGGGAGGTGGGGAGTTTTCTGTTAGAAAGAAACAGAAAGATCATTCCATTTTGTGTTAGAGACTCATCAGAGGTAAAGCAGCAGCACTCAAGAACAAGAGGGGAGGGCAGGGAAAATACCCCATTACTTTCTCTCTTATCTTTAGGAGAGGTAGAAGGGATGGGAGTGGAACTTAAAGAGTTGTCTGCCTCTACAGGTTCACTTTTCCTCTCTTACAGAATTGCTGTTTCTTTTTTTCCATTTAGCTATTCAATTTGAGGCATATGGCCTGATCTATTCATTTGGATAGATGTTGAGAATGAGCACCCAAATTGTGAAGTCAAGTCAATAGTCAATATTTAGATATGGTTGACAGTAATAGGAAAATACTTTCAGATAAAGTAATTGCTTTATCTCAGGTGGATGGAGATACTTTTATATATTTTTACTTTCATTGGTAAGAAATGAGCTGGAAGTAACTTTTTCTTCTAAAAGCAAACAATTCCGTCTTTTCCCTCCTGTCAATTTTTAAAGCTTTGTGGTTGCAGGGTAAATCACATGAAGGGGGAGTAGGGGGAAAGCAAATAATGAAAAAAAAAAAAGATTAATTTTCCATCAGCAGGTGGAGCCAGTTCCCCCAGTTCGGCCAGCAGTCTTACTATTGCTATACCCCGTGGAAGCTTTAAAAACTTGTGGCCAAGAGTGGGAGGAAGTGGGGCTGGCTGCCCATCCTGGTTGCAGTCTGTACACGGACAGGACTAAGCAGACTGTGAAACTGCATCTTGGGAAAAAGGAGTTCTGCTGTGTATTTTAGGAATAAAGTCTGACAAATGATGATGTCTCATCAAGATAAATGTCCCTAAGTGGGAAAGATTTGAAGAAAATGGGTAAGGAAAATGATGTGGAAAAATACTTCCATTTAAAGGAATCAAGACAAAAATGTTGTGGTTTTTTTTTTCTTTTTGGTTGTATGGTTTATAAATATTATTGGATTAAACTGAGGTCCTCAAAAGGAGTTTCCCAGGCGCATTGTTGTACTTAACAAGATACAAAAAGTAAACAGAATCCAGGCTAGCACATCATGGAAGTAAATGGTCCTCCACAGCTCTCAGGGTACTCCTGGTTTTGTGCTTCAACTTAAGAATTTCCAGAAACCTAGTGATACAGTCCACGCTTTCAGCCTGAGGGAAGAATGAGCCCTTCTGTAGAGTCCTTTGACCCTACAGATACTATGGGAGACTTTTTGAACAGACTGAGTCAAAACAGCAGGAAATTAATCACAAATGAGATATGTTAGTAAAATCTGTGAAGAATAAGACTTTTAAAAAGAAGTAGATATCTGTGGAATCCTTTATGATCTAAAAATGGGTTATTTTTCTCTTAGAGATACTGGTCCAACTTCTTATGTCTAAGCTAGAGTTACTGTGAGAGGATATACATTTCTCAATATAAGGATTAGCTGAAGGAGAAGCTTTGGAAGACACAGGAAAAAAAAGTGAGTTTCAATTAGTTACAACTGACTCTTCAGGCAAATGTGAAAAAAATTCATTCTGTATAGGACAACATATTCTTGCACTTCACAGGCTAAAAATGGGTCCTGTAAAAAAAGCTGTTTTGAAACTCAGGGCAAAAATTGTCAGAATCTCTACAAAAGGAAGAGGTATTTCATATTATCTGAAGAAGCTTGAGCTCACTTTGTTGTTTCACTGCATGTACACTCTTCTTTCACATCTTTAGATAGTTCTATAGAAATAAGGGCATGTTCTTGTATATGTTATCTACTAAGTTTTCACCTTTTTTTGCTGCAGGGATGTATGTTTAAGATATATATATAAATGAGAAAAACCTGTAATCACATTGTGGGAACTAAGATGATAGGATACAAAATGTCAATATTCTTGGTCAGCTCATAGCCTTGAAAAATAATTTTAAATTATCCTTAAGGCAGATGACATTGTTATTTAGGAAAAAGGAATTCTTATTTTATTTCATTTTTTAAATTATTTTTGCTTTAATGAAATCTACTGTACTTAAAGTTATCCTACTTTCAACAAATTTTTTCAACATCATCTGCCTAAATCAAATTCCTTATCAGAGCTACTACAGATCTTGTAGTAGCTAAGTTTACAGCTTAGCTTTATAAGCAAGAAATAAGTAAATAAAGAATGTACTTTTCATATTGTAATACAATTAGCATGTGTACATTTTGTGGCCAATTATGCTATTTCCTGGGATTACATGTTTGGCAAAAAAACCAGAAGTTTGAAGCCAAAAACTGTCAGGTTCTGTAATTGCTTTTCTGTGATACCACTGAAGTTAGAATTCATACTTATTGTTTCTGTCAGTTTCTTGACGGACTCAAACAAGCAGGAGCATCAGCTGGGTATTTAGACTCTGGCTGAAGAAGATCTGGCCCAAAGTTTGGACAAAAATACAGACAAATTTAAAATCTTCTCATTTCCCATTGCAGCTGCAAGTTGTTCTAGTTTAAGAACTTATATACAAACAGTGGTCAGATATTTTATACTTTTAGACAACCAGTACTATTTTAGAGAATTTAGAGAAAAAAGTCTAACCACATATTACAGTATACTCAGACTTTATGGGAGCAGATGTTTAAATATTTTATTTTTTTATTTGGTTATGAAGGAATACCAAGATACTACTAGCAGAAACATCTGGTATCCTCTCATGTAATTAATCCTAAATGTTGATAGCTATTTTTAATTAGTCCACACATACCTTTATACAAATATACCTTTCTCCTAGATATTATACATGTCTTTATGAGATCATAAATTTATGAAGAAAAAATGCTTCAAAAGTTATTCAAAATATATTTTATTTCACTGCACTCATTATTTGTGTTTCTCACTCCGCAATTCAGAACAGATATGCCTTTGGAATAATCTGGTTTAGGTAGGTTATACTTCATTTTAAAATAAATCTTTCAAATAAACTTTATTTCTTAACTCAAAATATTTTGTGTATTGTAATTCCCAGATGGTCTCTTATCACAGCTAGGTAGCAAGATTAGCACTGAAAGTATGAAGGGACAGTTACTTCAAAACGTCAAAGTCTGTAGTGGTACAGTACAAGGAATAAATGAGACACTTCTGGGGGAAAAAAAAAAAGCCTCAATTAATACTAAACCCAACAATAGGTCTAAGTTTTAAAAACTACAGTCCAAGGACCTAAATAGATTATTGTATTATGCCATAATCTGAACGACATTGATGTGTTGCTATTAAATTAGCATTAAGTGTAAAGGTAAAACAAATTAAAACTTATAAGCAACAAGAATTACATTGATAAGTTTTCTGTAATAAAAATAACTCAAAATATTTTTTCTCTTTTTGCAGTAGAAACTCAATAAATAAATTTTCCAGGATGCAGAAATTCTTGTTACAGCTAGTTCTCTTTAAACGTGAGAACTACTGCAAAGATGTAATATCTTTTCCAGTTAATGATTAAGTTATTTGAATTGTGGTTAGTGACTTTTTGTTAGTGACGTGCATATGTGAAGGTAAATATGTAAGTAAATAGGTTTATGTGAGAATGACACAATTGTCTCCCATGATTGGATGGAACCTATGATGTTGTTACATATAAGGTGAATTTGGACAGAAGATTATGCTGTGGGAAATAAAATGTTTTCAGAGAAGCTGAGTGATAGGAGAATTACAAAATCTGTAATATGATTTGACAGTAAGACATAGTGCAATTTTCTGTTTGCCTAAGTTAAAAAAATAAGATGGAATACTGAATTTGGGGTTTTTATTTTGTAATTGTTTTTCACACAATTGACTGCACAGTTACTTCTTAGACCTTTGAATTTTACCAAAATTCTTGTTTTATGCTTGTAAATGTAGATAACCCTTACTAACCATTAGACTAATACAAATCTTTCATAAAAATACAAGGAGGATGTATTTACACGTCATGGGATGACAGGAAAAGCTGTTTCTTGGAAAGTTGAAAACGGTCATAGTGAACGTTAAGATAAGTTTCTAGAGACTAAATCATGAGTGGAGTTCCAGAGCAAAGAGGGAGAGCAAGAAATGCATATTCATAACAACCTCTGCTGCTATTGTTCTCAAGCCAGAGCTTTCTTGGGGCTTCTAGTTTCACTCTTAAATAATTATGAAATTAATAGTAAAAAGAACACTGAGGTAATTGAGTTAACAACATAAAATGCAGTGTAATGATATGAATTCTGCAAAGAGAAATCATGTCTCATTAATTTACAATAATTCTTTGAACACGTCAAAGTCACAGGTAAAGCCAAGAATAAGGGAATGTTCACTGAAAGTGAAAGGTAAAAAATTCCCATCTACTTAAATGCTTCTTTTACACAATGCCTAACCAAATTGCAGATCTCCTTATAACTGAAAGTCATTAAAGCCAAAAACTCAAAAAGACTTAAAAATAGGATTTGAACTTTTAAAAATGGTTTCTGGTCATAACATCTGAGATGGATTCTGACACCTCTTACACAGAGGTTTAAGTAAGTCCCTATCTGTTAAAAACTAGGAAGAAAAATAATGTGGGCATAATGATAAAGACAATAGTGCAAAATTCTTAAAATTTTTCTTGCAAATTTCTGGAGTAGTTACAGAGATAGGACAGCTCTCTCAATTGCTCTAATCCTTGATATTTCACAGTAATTTATAATATCTCTTAATGTAAATATTAATTAAATCTGGAAGAGAATTATAGGCAAGAATGGTCAAGTAATTTGTGAAAGAGGACGTAATCCTGAGGCTAATCACAATTATAATCAGCATGTAGGGAGGGATGTTAACCATGATGGATGCTTGGACAGCTGAGAGGATCAAAGTTATTGACAGCAGATGTCTCCACAATTTGGAAGCAATAGAAAGGAAACAAGGTCTTGAAGTTCAAGTACTGAAGTTCTTAACAGCCAAATGTTGTCTTGGTTTGGGTTCAGGTTTGTCCAGCTAATGCTAGAGATTTTGACTTCAGCAATGTGTGGAGTATAACGAGGACTGCTTTCTTGCTTACTTAACCTTGAAGAAAAACAGAGCTCAGAATTATCTATATGATACTAGCATTTTAGCTCCAGTTTTCTCATTAACCCACTAAATTTGATAAGATTACCATATGGAATAATTTAGACATGCAGCTTCACCCTAATGGAAGGCTTGTGAGCTTTGGTTGTAGAAGATGACTGTTAAAAATTGTTTTTGAGGTTTGGTCTAGCTTAGATTCTCAGAACTTAATTGGACTATTTCCTATTTACACATTCAACTCTGACTATAAATTATGGATTTTACCTGTGGATGGAAAGCATGCATTACAGTAAAGGATGTCATTTTACCAGGGGAGCTTTATTCTGTCTTGTTCCTTAGTCTCAAGACCAAAAGATTCAGGCTGGAGGGAGACAGCAGGTACTATGTAAGTATATGTGGTTAATTTGCAATTTAGATGTTTGCATTTTTTTTGGCTTTCTAAGAAAACAGGAGGTGGATTGCAGGAAGTATTTATGTACTCTTCAGTGAAAATTGGCTAGTCCTGGCTTTCTCTCTGTTATCAAAGACAGGATCTATCACTTTCAGAGGGCAATAATGGGTGGTTTACTGCAAGGGAAATGAAGCCCACAGGGTGATGGTAGGGCTGGCAGCGCAGGGACATCACCAACAAGGGCACAGTCCCATGATGACCGAACATGGGGAGCAGAGCAAATGGTTTGGTGGTGGTAATCAGGGTCAGCCAAGAGTCTGGTGTTTGCCAGACAAGTCTGTGGCGATGAGGAAGTCTGAAGGTCAAGCCAGGATGTCATGTCAACAAGGCAAGGCCAGGATCAGCAAAGTGTAAAGCCAGACACAGGCATGCATGTGTTGTTGCTCAGGCAAGGATTGAGGCAAAGCACCTGAGCTTCTCTGCAGCTCCTGAGCCAAAGCGAGGAGGCCCTAAAGAGGCTTCTCACAGCTTTTTCTCACAATTAGTTCTCTTCACAGCAGCTGGATCCAAGGTTACACAGTTGCACTACATCAGAGCTGGCCTTGGGTGCCAGCAGCCAAACCCCTACAGCAAGGCTACAGAATTTGGGGGGTGCACTCATTGAACTTAAATTGTTACAATTTCTTTTGTTTTGTATTTTAAGAAGGCAATACTACATGTAAAGTTCCTCTTTTGGAGGTAATGTAAACTTCATGAGCATGTTTGTTCTGTGTTAGTTGGGTGGTGGCTAACTCTTTTCTCTGTTAAGGACCATAGTTTTAGTTATTAGGAATTGTTTGCTTGTATATCTGTCTGTATACAACTTTTAGCATGCTGATTTGTAGATATTGACTGGAAAGGGCACACTGAACCTTTTAGGTTTTCACAGGAAAAAATATTAATAGTAATGGAGAAGGGTAGCTACTTAAAGTCATTTAATGTTTTAGACTTTCACTTGGTCAGTTAGAGGCTTATCCAGAACAGACTTCTGCTGACATGAGGGCCGATAATGTGTTTTCATTAAAAACTATAAAATACCCTCATCCTTTCTAATTGTTTCTTCTAGTAACCTTGAACCAATTAGTCAGTAATCAGTAATGCACCAGTTCATGATAACAAATGGCTGTCAGGTATTAGTGTGACTGTTTCCTGAGCCTAACATCTCTCTTTTTCAGGCCACAGACTTCAGCTTTGGATCCATGCCCTTTGTCATATCCATCTGTTGCTTTGTGCTCATCTGTCATTGCCCTAAAGATTTTGTGTTAGAGATCAGTTATTAACAATGACTAGATTTATGGTTTGGGTTTTTTTGTCTGCCTGTCATTTTATTGTCATTTGCTGATGCTTTTATGAATAAGAAAATACACTCTGGTGAAAGCTTTTTATATTTAAGCTCTTTTAGAACTGCTGTGTCTTACTATCTAGGGTAATCACTTTTTTGGATGGAATGTTGGGTAGGATACCTGAAACATTTGGTGCATCTGTTCCAGTCTGTAATAGAGTTCTGGCCTGTATTAGAGAACTGAACCTACCAAAATTTGTGATTTATCATCTGTTCTAAGTCTGAAGTGGGACAGTCATGGGCCTAAAGAGACCTTAAAGGCAACATGATCATTGTAACAGTAAATAATTGAACAGTGCTGGTGGGCTGTAGGGTGGAGTGTTTGTGTTCATTCAGTTCAGATTTTTAGGCGGGTGGAATTGTAGAGTGAATCCTGCGGATAATTGACTAGTGAAAGGAGTAGAGAGCTTTGCCAAACTGCTGGCAGCAGGCAAGCAGAGTATAAAAAGAATAATCTTTGCAGAAAATGATGGCTTAAGTACACATTTGATATGTCATGAGTGTTATTTTGGAGAACTAAAGCTAGTATAAACTAGACATATTAGAAACCTTTGGGTCAAGTGTGTTCTTGGGAGCCTAGAATGGCTTGTTGGCTCCCAAGCTTATGAAGCACTTCACACTAATCTATTTTATTGTATTTCCTGTTTGGATTTTTTTCCCAGTTGTTTCCTGAATTTTATTTTCTCATTAACAGTTTGTAATGCACCTTGATGTGTGGCATGTTCTTTCTCACATTGTTTTCTGCCAATATTTGTGTTTCTATTGTGTCTGACTATGTTAAGTCAGTGATTTTTAATTGTCAGCTTGATGTTCCAGCTGGCAAACGTGTCAAAATGGTTTGCTTGGATTTCAAGGTTTCCATTTTCAGCTCTTTTTTACCTTGCCACTTATTCACAGTTTCCTCCCACTTCAGCTGCCAAAATTGCAGTGCATATCCTGGAAATACTGCAGCCTGCTAGCTCAAAACATGCCTTCCTGGTTCGTCTTGACCCCTATCCAATATCCAAAAAATCTTTGTCATTATGGTTTCCGTTAGCTCGGTTAGTGCATAATTTTTTCTGCTAGTATTGGCTGCTTTATATTTTTCCTCTCTCATCTGCCCCTCCACCTCAGAGCAGTAATGTAGAAGGAGAAATGAATCTCTGCTATGGAATGTCTCAAAAATAACTGCAGACTTTGGAAATATAACAATTTTAAAGCTTCACCAAATAGTCATAAATTTAGGTTACTGTTTTTAAACAAATGCAGAATGAAACTCTTTCAGGTATTCAAGTTTCTCTTCAAAAATCCTTTGTTCATGTTACTGACCCTAATCCTTGCTTTATAAAATGGGAAATCGCCCTTTGCTCACTCTGTTGACACTTTACTTATACTTTGTGTAGTTTTTGGACATTCCTTATGGTCTGAAACCTTAAGTGTGAAGCACACAGTATTGTTTTTGTCCATAATCTCCATGCCTGTCTATAAAACACTCCATATAATGTTCTAGTGTAGTTTTTGTGATTGATCTATCATATTTCTTCTAATTATTTTTTCTATGTAAATATTGAAATCTTGGGTCTTAAATCATCAAGTAGTGCTGCTTTTTTCTTGGATCCCACTAAAGCAGTGTGTTAGCTAATTGTTTAGAATTATCTTATTGCTTTAGCTCTCAAGTGATTTTTCACACTTTTTGATTTCAGTTACTTTTATACTGTAAAAATCTAAACACTGTATCTAGGGGGGAGGAAAGGAAAAAGACTTGGGACTAGAAACGCTCAACATGACTCACCAGATGTTTATGCAAATAGTTATTAAAAATAAAAAAGGCTACATAAAAACAAAGGCTTTATTCTTCATGTAATTGATACTGAAGACAAAAGAAGTTAACTGCTTCTAGGTTTTTAAGGAGAAATACTGATTGAACAAGCAAAATGCTGGCATAAAGAGTTGCCAAGCTCAAGTACGTTACCTACTCGGATTCACTGTATTGAATCAGTGTGCTGATAGTTCCAGCAGACTGACTGAAGAAGTTTCAAGTGACCCTTAGCTATGCAATAGAAGCATGAAACATCTGGTAGAGAAAGCCTAAAATGGCTTGAAATGCAGTCAGCAAAACTTTAAATATTGATGCTAAATCTTAATTAAGGGCAAGGAAGGATGCTAATAAATTTGAGTGAATAATTGAATGGTTTGAGTTAATTCTGGTAATTTTGAGTTTTTGATCCATGCCATGCTGTTTGGATTTAATGGGGCTAAGATCTAGACAAATGCAGAAGAGAAGAGACAAGTGAGAAGACAGAGAAGGAATGGAAGAAGCAGATGAGAGAAGTTACAGTGGAAAAAAAAAAATTAAAAAGATATTAAATCATATTTACATGAATAAATTAAAGATTACAAAGGAATGTCCCTGAGCACTAGAAGTCACTTCAGTATGGTAAAATAGTTAGTACACTCTCTAGCACTGTTTCTGCTTGTGCTGAATAGGACTCTGTAAAACAATTTTCAAGAACAGTTAGCAAATTCGAACAGGCTAGGAACACTTACTTCCCAGCAGGTAGTGGAGATATGAGTCATTCCATGCCAGTTGGCTTGGGTGTCATAGATCTGTCCTGAGCAGGTCTTAATTTTCTAGTAACAGACGTAACTGTACTAGGAAGATGTAGCAGGGAGGATCTAGGAGTTAATACCTTGTGTCCAAAAATAAGTTTTAGTACAGGAAGATTTCTAAAGACAAATGACTGATCTTTAAACAGAAATATTTTATGGTTTTGATATCTGCAAAGCAGGTCAAGAGGAAATCAATCTAATGAGTGCCTCATAAGATACAGATAATTTGGAAAGATTGCAAAGCTGTGCAAAAATCCTTACTGAAATGGAATAAAATGTCTTCTCCTTGGGTTCTGCTATCGTTAAACATTTTGAAGTTCAGTTTATGGTGTGGTAATACATACTTAAAACAAAATTTATTTTTTATATTATCTTAGAACTTAAAGTGTTAGGACTTGTCACGTGAAGCTGATTTCATTGTGAAGAGCTTAACCAAGATTTACAAAATACTGTGCTGATGACTAGATAAATTAGAAAAGGGTATGATGTGTTAAAAATCTAGTGCACAATAGAAAATATAGAGGGTCTACTTGGAGAGAAAGGATTTACTTGTGATGAGGAAAGTATAAGACCTGCATTCTTAACTACATGAGATTGGACCACTATGGTTGATAGAGAGTTAATAATACTAATGCAGTTGCAAAATCGTGACTTCTTTGTGTGCATGTAAACTAATTTGTTTATGGCATGTGAATTTTAATTGGGCATGATAAACTACAGTTGTTTATGGAATTGTGGAGTCTTTTGTTTTCTGTTAATGCTTAATTTAAGCACATCAATAAAATGGAGACTTGTGTTTATGATTTTGCACATTAGTTTTTGAACGAAGCATATGTGATCAGCATACCTATACCAAGCACGACTGACACAGGAAAAAAAATGCTTTTCACATTCACTAGCATTCAAAGGCAGAAAATTACTTTATCCTGTAATACTTTAGACATTAAGGTAGAATGGTTGACATGATGAATAGTATGCATGCAAGCATTGCACGCTGTACTTTGTAACTGTTGTAAACAGTCTATTAATCTCTTTCATTAAATGCAGGGGTATCAGAAATTTAAAACTGGGCTGCCACAGGCTTATCAGCCATCTGGTGTCCAAGGTTACTTCTAGTGCTGTGGTGGGTTGACCCTGGCCAGCAGCTAAGCTCCAACCCAGCTGCTTGCTCCCCCCCCCCCCCCCGCCCCGCAATGTGACGGGGAAGAGAATTGGAAGGGCAAAAGCAAGAAAACTTGTGGGTCAGGATAAGGATAATTTGAAAAGTGAAGCAAAGCAGCCTGTGCAAGCAAAGCAAAATGAGTAGTTCATTCAGCTGCACTGAAGCTTGGGCCCTGGCTCTTGGTCCTGGCTTGAGCTACATTGCAGGTATGCCTGTTCCTGGCTTTGCACTTTGATGATCCTGACCTTGCCTTGCTGACTTGTCTTCTTGGTTTGACCTTGGACCTGCTCAGCTTTTCCTGCTTGGGTACTGTGGGACTGCACCTTTTGCTAGTGAGGCTAATGCCTTTTTTTGCCTTGCTGTCACAAGCTTCATCTTGGCTCCCAGCTTGTCTTCCCTACAGGAGCAAACCACTCTTGCCACTTCCTGAAAATGAGGACCATGAGCCATGTTTCCAGGATGCATTACAGCAATAAAGGCATATAGAATATCATCTCAAACTTCCCCCAACAAAAATTTTGTTGGTTGTTTCTGATATATAGGTAAGATTTATTTTTACTTTTTTTCCAAAAGTAGTAGTATAGTTTCACACTGAATCTGATTCCATTTTTAAAGTTCAAAATTCCAGACCCGTGATAAGTCTAGCAACAGTGTTCTAAAAACAGCTTTCATCCCAAGACACTTACTGAGTTCCAGTATGACCACCTGATTCTCTTATTTCATTCTGACATCCTCCATTTGCTTTTCCTTTTTCTCTGCACAATAAATAATTTTAGGAGCCTGTATCTTCCCATAAATATGTAGAGCTCTCACCAGGTTTAGGCCTCTTTGATAATAAAACAAGTTGTTACTGTGAAGGAAAACAAAACTCACCTAAATTATGTGCCTTGTAAATCAACAGCGAAGGGCTACTGGAAGAATTTGCCTCTTTCTAATCACAGTTAGTTGAGTTTATGCCCTGAAATATGAGAATTCATTGTCCTTATGCTATTTAATATTAAAAAATCCGAAAGAAGATGTTCATCACACTATAAAAAGATTTATAAACTTACAGAAAGTACAACTTTATTCATAGACAATGAAAATCTCATAAAGATGAATTTGGATGTGATCCCCCGCCCCATCTTCTGATAAGATAGTCTTATGTAGTTTGTCACCACAGAAGAGGAATGACAGGGACCCAGTAGCAAATGTGCAAATTGCAAATTTTCTTAGGCAATATGGTAGCCTGGTCACAGGCAATAGATTAAGCCAGAAAAGGACAACTGCTGGTGTGTTGTGATTGAACTTCTTATATATGATAAAAAACATTAAAGTTTTATTCAACTTCAGTGAAATTCTAATGGTGAATTTGTTTGAAAAAATGGGAGGGTGGACTGGTGGAGAGAGATGCAATCTATAACATCCTGTGCAGTGAAAGATGAAATTTTTTTGTGCATTTAAATCTGGCTAGGACTTGAGTTTGGACCTCAGATGTGCAGTGTGAAACAGAATTAATCTGGCTTGCAAAACTTGTATAACATGCAGTGGTTTGAGATGAGACAGTTAAACCACAAATATTTATTATTTATTGATATAATTGCAACTGTTGACTGGATAAATGCCAGGAGTGAGAAGGTGTCTCAGACAACTGAAGTAGATTAGTAAAAAGGAAGAGAGCCTTATATGGCTTTTTGAGGGGGAGGAGTAAGCAAAATTTTCACTAGTTATCTGTTCAAAGGCTAGTTATGATCATGAAAGGAAGAATAGAGAAAACTGAGATGGTAAAGCACAGCTAAAAGAAATGGAATGGTTGAGTATTCATCTAGAAATCATATTTTCATAAGAAATACAAACAATCTTTAACTTACAAATTTTTCATATGCTTTTTAAAATATTTTAACATAAATAAATGTCTTAATGAAGATCAGGTTCAATAGTGTGTGCAACAGAAAACAGAAGCACTAGTCTCATTTTCATCAGATAGAAACTTTACTGCAG
Source organism: Haliaeetus leucocephalus (assembly GCF_000737465.1). Taxonomy (NCBI): domain Eukaryota; kingdom Metazoa; phylum Chordata; class Aves; order Accipitriformes; family Accipitridae; genus Haliaeetus; species Haliaeetus leucocephalus. The sequence continues at coordinate 5,278,652 of NW_010972820.1, read as the reverse complement.
AGCAGTACCAAAGTTTAAAAATAAGTTTTATTCACTGTCCATAGTCAGAAATTTAAGACTTTTCTACTTCATGTTTTAGATAATGTAACAGATCTCTAACACTTTAAAACAAATAGAATAATGATGTATTGCCACTTTTTATGCAGGCATCTGGAAATATTACCTAACTCCATATATGGCCAGATCACAGCTGAAGTATTGTCTCTCATTGTGTTGGTTTGGTTTTTGGTTTTGGGGGAGGGGTGTTTTGTTTTGTTTTTTAAATTTAATTTTTATATTATCAAATGTAAAATTCTCATTACTTTGGAATCCACTTGGATGCTGTTTATTACAAGGAAATGAATGGAAAAATAAACTAACACAGACTTAGATTCTGGTCTTTAAGCAAATAACGGCAAATGTCCAGTGTTATACTTGGTATGAGACAAAAATAGACATCTTTTTCAAACATACAGGCTACTGTATCAGCATTTATATCCCCCAACTAAGCATGAGAGAATTAAACATGTTTTTTCCCTATTGTTGCTTCCACACTTTTTTGGAGAACATATGAGTAAAAAACAAAATACTTTGGTACTGTTCAAAACTGTATCTTCTACCTCTGCAATTTGACATATTTGACTTGCAACAAAGCTATCACAGAGGAAAGATGTATGTTGCCACATTTTATTTTTGCCAGAAGACTGCTGACACTAGTCCAGCTGCCTGGTATGGTCATATACCCTGAAATCTGTGGCAGGCTTACTGAAATGTGAGATGTGGAGTTATTTACATATCCCTAGGCCACTTTCTTCTACCACCACTGGTCTGTTAAAAATGAAATTTGAGATGTTAGTTTAAAAAGAATTACTATGGAATTTTCCCCCCCACTTCAGGTGTAGACATTCCAGGTACTGGTAGGTTATGTGTTTTAATATTTTAATCCATAAGTACAATTGCTATATTCTTCAAGTTAGAGGCTAATACTGTAAGCTGAGCTCACAGGCTGTTTGATAAACTTTGCTAAGGACTTCTCTGGAGCAATGATTCTGAGGTGAGCCAATATAATTTATGTCTATGTTATTTTGGTTCTTTTGTCCAAAGATATTACCAGGATCCTAATCCTATTTGTTAGAAAACAAGACTCACAGATAATCCTTGGAAGACTCCTGGAAGATTCCTACTAATAAATGCTACATTTGTATTTAAAAATATTACCCTGTGATTGTGCAATGCATACACACCCATTTCCAATTATTATAATTCTTTTTCTTTTAGCTGCAGAACTTGATCTTTTTTAGGGGTTAGTGACCTCATCCCAATTCTAGTAGAACTGCTTGTGAAAATGTTCATTTTTTGTAGCAAGAAAAGCAAAGCTTATTTGAAATAGTAATGGATTGATTTATTGATGCGTAGAAGTGTGGCAATAGGATATATCTATGCTAGATTTGGAATTCCTGACCACATTTTTATCCTGCGTATGTGTATGCTTGCCTGAGGGCAATGTCTTCTGATGCATTACTGATAGTTCCTGTATCTAAGAAAGCACCTGACACTTCATGGAAGAACTGTTGATTAGAAGTTGGTGCTGCAGGCTGGATTATCTGCCTTCATTGTCTTCTGATTACAGGTTCAACCACTTGAAACATTTTTGGTTTTTTGCTTGTTTGCCTTGAGCTTTTTGTTGTTTATTTTGTTGTCCGCTGGAGCCAGAGAGTCTTAGGCTACTCACATGGTAGAGAGGCTTTAAAAGTTTAGAAACTATCATGTATAAACCCTATTATCATTACAAGTAGAAGCAATGGTAGTACATAAAAGGGACCCAGAAGAGGTACTTTGACAAATCTGCAACACTTTCAGACCTCTTCTTAAGCCTGCCTTCAATTATTTGAGAGTTTCTCCAGGTAAAGAAAAATCCTTTCTTTAAACTATGTTTCTTGTTTGTCTACCATGTTGTCCCCAAATAACTCTTAATTAGCTTGGGTTCATTCCAGCTTACTTTAGGCGTCTAACCAAAGTGGATTATTTGAGAACATATTTAACTGAAGCTCCCTTTACCCTCAGTAGAGACAGGCACCGTAAAGGAAACTGAGAGTCACTCCTGAATTAGAGAATTCCATTTACTGACTGAGATAGCAGGGAATAATTTTGGTGCTAGAGTGCCAATGGTTTAGGTGGAGGTCTGGGAGAGTAAAATTATATTTGTCTTAGCAAACAGAAAAGTACAATAAGAGCAGATCTATAAAGTGAAACAGTTGACTATGCCTGAATTCACTGAGAGGATTTTATTTTGGAGTCTTGCCTGGTCCCCTACTCAGACACCCATTACCTGTTGGAGTACTTCTGGAGACCATCTTCCAGGTTATCTTGTGCTGAAGGGAATCCAGTTTGCACATTCAGAGTGAACTTCTACATTACTGACTGCTGTAGTGCAAATATAGCTAGACTGAAGCTCCTTTTATTGTGATTTATTACAGTTCTAGGACTGTACTTCACATTGTGTCTGTTGAAATCAAGTTCACAGCAGTTGCCTGTCTTAAGCACATGCACAGAGAGCTAACTGGAGGACAGAGCTAATACATCCACATTACATTACTCTCTATGATGCTTTTGCATGACTTAAATTTTACTTCCACCAGGAAGAAAACTGCTTTAAACACATCAGAGGTGCACTCTAGGGCACACTGTAAGGCACTAAAATGCAAGGCAAACTTCCAGTAAAAAAATCCTCAAACCCTCCCTAAAAAAAAAAACAAAACCAAAAAAAAACCCAGCCAACCAAAAAAAAAACCCACCACCAAAACCCCAACATCCTGCACACTATATTTTTAGTGTAAATGCGTCCAGAGAAGACTGTATGATGCAAACCTAAGTGCAGGAAGTAGGGATGATCAAGAGATCCACTTCAAAAGTTTAGCAGTGATTCAAGTTTATAGAGTAAGGTACATAGCTTTAAATGAGCAAGAAAATCTGTCAGAAGGATTCCAAGGCAGCTTTTTAGAAACATACAGCAAACACAAGAAGAAAAGTGTCAGAAAAAAGGCTGAAACTGAAAGAGTGACTTGAAGTGGAAATGAATTGGACCTTTTGTGCTTGAAGCATGTTACAGCATGAAGCATTAGCAACCTTTTTGTTTAGAGTTGGGACAATGCTTCTCCAGAACTGCAGTATTTTTTTTTCACATGAAGGCGTACTGACAAGCCTATACTACAGGTAAATATATGTAAAGGTATGGCTCAGATAAACAAAACAGAATAAATAACCTCCTTCAAATCATCTGCAGCATACCAAGTCAAGCTTATTGTGTCTTAAGTTTATTGTACAAATGCAGGTCCGTATTGTCAGTACATTTTTGCAGCTGTAAACAGGTTAATACAATTGAGTTTAAAAAAAAAAAAAACTGATAGGAAAATATTTTGAGTTGGAGCTGGCAGCTTGTTGTAGCTGCTAGTAATTAGGCTTTGTTGCTTGGGCCACCTTCTTATTTGACTTTGCAAATTTTCATTTGAACACCAACTGCTACAAAGCATATGGACTGCCATAGTAATCCCATATGCTGGATGATAGCTGGCAGTTATCTGTGCAGGATTCAGACAATGATGAGATTACAGAATGTTTTAAACTGTACATCTAGTTTAATAGGCATCCCTGAAATTTTAAAGGGCAACAGAAGTAGATTTGCTGCCTTTAATCCTTCCGGTCCTTCTTAGGCTTTTGACTTAAAAACTGGGTTTTCATACAGAATTCAGGCCTTAACAGAGAATTCTTAGTACTATGGACAAATGTGTATTATCATTATTTGAACAGTATTGCAACATTCAGCTTCATTTGTTTGAATAGTGCCACTTTATTATTATAAGTCTCACTTTTTGTATTGTAACACAGATATTTTTGGATAAGCTACAAAGCAATTTAAGCAGCTTAAATCTAGGCAATTACAGGTACTTACAGTAATTTTGTGGAAAACTCCTCTAATCAACTAGTTTTATAAATTTAATACACACTTTTCATGATGCATGCTTTCCATGATATGGTAAGAAAATGTTATTTGAATGGAGTATATGTTGACAACAGGAAACTAAGAATAATATATCATTTTGTCTCAAGAAGCTTCTACACTTCTTGAAATTGAGTGAGGGCATTTTCTCCTAAACCCAACAGGTCTCTAATTGTTTCATTTAAATCCAGCATTACTTTTTATTATTTCTTTGGTTAACTGAATGCACTTTAGCCCTGTTAAGAGCCTGAAATTTTTAAAATTCTTGTCCATGTAAAAGACTCCTAACACGTTGAGGATTAAAGTTAGGGGTGGTTTTGTTTTGTTTTTCTTCAAACACTGGCTTCTAAAACTAAAAATATCTCTATAATTTAAGAGGGAAGATCAAGAGGATTGATGGAGTGGTAACAATGTCATTTTCTTCAAGTACAAACATCAGTGCCAGTCTCTTATCTAGCATATACAGAGCAGCAGTAAGTTGCCAGGTGAAGCATGTTGACCACAAAGAAAAAATTATTTCTGAGAAAGAAGTGAACCCGGAGGTTCCTCATGTCCATGGCCAGAGAAGAGCAACTGTACAATTACCATTTGTTAGATATTTCCATGTTAGCTCCAGAAGAAGTGGTTTCTTTTTTAAATGCAATGCAATGCCATACAGGCTTGTTAGCTTGGGTCTTAAAAAAATCCAGCAGCAATAGCCTAAAATCTTAGCTGTAGTTACGAATATTTTGGCCTGAGCTGATTTTCAGTTTAGCACTCAGCTCATAGCACAATAAATTCACATCTGCCTGCACAGATTAAGCATTGTGTTTGTCCCTTGCATCACCATGTCAGACAAAATATTAGTATTGACACAGAACATTTTATTACTAAGATTTTGATGTTATGTTACACAATCTTGTTGGTAGCAATAAGAATTTTAAGAGGCACTTTTGATCTCTTTTAAGATTTGTAATACTTCAGAAATAAGAAGATATTTGCTTATATTTTGAGTAAATGAGTAAATTATTTGAGTAATTATTCTAATTAAAGTAAATCCCTGAGTATTCCACTTTTTCCACTCAAGGACAAGCTTCAAAACCAAAATCATAGACATAATCACAAAATACCCATAAACCCAGCACACCTATATTCTGTCTTCCTTTGCATTCTTCTCTTTTATTCTGTGTTTTAGGAAATGTATATAAACAAAAGCTGTAAGTACCCTGAAAATTACAGGTTGTAAAGCAAGGAACTAATTGGTCAAAACCCAAAGTACATTTCAAAGAACAGGATATTTCCAACTTGTCCAAAACACAAGGGGGTGGTGGACCTCTTTAACTCAGAAAGCCAAACTGGATAAAATATTGATATTTTATACCAACATAACTTGTATTTACAAAAACCACAAAAAAACCCAAACAAAAAACCCCAACCAAAGCAAACCTAAACCAAAACTAGCAAAAATGATTTTGCCAATGAGTTTTTGAAATCATAAAATAAGCTGTTAACTAAGTGGTTTTTGTCTTCATCTTCTTTTGGGAAAACATCCAAAACCTTCCATTCAAATCTGAAAATAAAGCTTATCTGTAAAGAAATCCTTGCTTAAACTCCTTTCACCAGAATGCTAGAGAATGGTTAAAAACTTATGCTACAAAAAATGTTTCTGATTACTATGGGATTTATGTTTTCTCTTCATATGATAGGTCTTACTGTTCAAAAATATTGACAATGATAATGCTTTTTTGAGACATGCCTTCTTAAATATTGTATTTAAATGGAAAGTCTGTACTGTACAACTTCATAACTTCAGTGATATGTAACTGCTAACATTGACAGGATTTGCTAATTATCAGCTGAAGTAATTTGATCATCTGTGTCATTATTGATGATAGTGTAAGCTAGGATTTGCTACTAGTGCTGGGAATTGGATATGTTTGGTCTTTCCAACTGTAGATCAGTCTGGTAGACACATCAGTTAAAACTCTATAGAAAGAAATACTAAAATCAGATTGTTCATTAGATAGTCATATCCAACTATTTTTTATAAGGACTCCCCCCCACCCTCACCCTCCCCTTGCTGCTTTTTAAATTTTTCTGACACCTTAGATCTGGAAAGGTAATAACACACAGATAAAGTTATGGAAAGATAGCAAAACAGGAACTGTTAGATGTTACACTGTATGATGTTTTGTGTGGTAATATGACTAGATAGATAGCACAAATGAGACTTTTAACTACAAGAATATCAAGTGAACTTTTAATGGCACTTTAGCATGCTCATTTAGTACATGCAACATCCTGAAAGACAGGAGGGTGGCCAGTGTAACACCATTATTTAAATAAAAGTCTAAGGACAGGCTAAATTACAGTTTTGTTAGTTTGACTTCAGTTATGGGAGAAGTAATAGATAGTATTTTAAAGATCCAGTGGGTGGACATTTTGAAAACTGTATTTTGATAAAACTAAGCTAAGACATTTTCATAACTGAGGGGTTATTTCCACTTGAACTTTATTCATTTTAGTGGCTGATCCCTTCAAGTAATGTAGATTTATTATACATATTTTGTGTCATTGAGTGTTTGCCAATAATTAATACAGCAGCCAAACTTGATCAGTTCAGTGTTCTAGTCTGTATTCTTACCAGAAGTAGCTAAACAAGAAGATTTTAATTTGAAATTGATTGAAATAGATTAAAGTGGTTTATTAATTTATCAAAGACACATAATTAACTGCCAGTCAGTGACCTGTACACTACAGATCAATACCAAGAGTACAACAAATAAATGGCAGTACTAGACACTTACAAAATGCTAATTCATATGACAAGAAAGGTCTAAACAGCCCTCTGTAACTAATCTCCAGAAGTGCCCATCCTGCTCCCCCTCTGAGTTACATGCACACCTCACTCAAAAGCTGAGTGGGTTACACACACACAGATGTGCACACACACACGCACAGATGTGCACACACACACAAGCCTGCTCTGCCTGACCACGGAAGGGCTTTGTGGCCACCATGGGGACTGTGCTCTGTTACCTGCTCTGTATCCCCTCTGGTACAAATCTCCACGCTTCTTTGTCCTTTTCAAGCTTGTGCTTTACTAGTTTTAAAAGTCCCTTTGTAATGCCCTGGTTACTCTTTAATCCAGTTGTGGCTCTAGTTAGAAATCCAACAGCACATTACAAAGTGGGCTCAGAGGAAGAAGCGAATTTGGCACCTTAGAGTAGATATCCAAACCGTTGCTGCTCACAACAGCACTGAGCTCAGAATAAGTTCCGCCCAGGACATTGGAAAGTGAAAATAAACCAAACCAAATCATAAAAAGCAACAAACTACAACCTTTTCTGTAAAGATAGTGCTTTACAATAGTTCCCTTTTTTAATATAGTTACATGAAAAACACCTTTTTTTTTTAATTTATTTTATCATAGGATATCAGTTGTCAAAACAAAGAGGGTTTTTTTCAATAATTTTTGGAATACTTATTAATCCTAGAGCATACCAATATTTCAAGACAAAAGTTGTATAATGACAAAATCCTTTGAAAATTAAGTGTAAATAAATCTTAAGTATAATTCTTAAGTTTAAATAAGCATTCTTTACATACAGAATTTTGTACTGGTTTTGGCTGGGGTAGAGTTAATTTTCATCATAGTAGCTCACATGGTGCTATGTTTTCGACTGGTGATCAAAATAGTGTTGATAACAAAGGGACGTTTTAGTTATTGCTGAACAGTGCTTACACAGCCTTCTCTGCTTTTTACACTGGCCCACCAGTGAGTAGCTGGGGGGGCACAAGGAGTTGGGAGGGGACACAGCCGGGACAGCTGACCCCAACTGACCAAAGGGATATTCCAGACCGTATGATGTCACACTCAGCATATAAAGCTGGGGGAAGAAGAAGGAAGGGGGGACGTTTGGAGCCATGCCATTTGTCTTCCCAAGTCACCGTTACACGTGCTGGAGCCCTGCTTTCCTGGAGATGGCTGAACACCTGCCTGCCCAGGGGAAGTAGTGAATGAATTCCTTATTTTGCTTTGGTTTTGCTTACAGCTTTTTGTTTACCTATTAAACTGCCTTCATCTCAACCCACGAGTTTTCTCATTTTTACCCTTCTGATTCTTTCCCCCATCCTGCTGTGGGGGCAGTGAGTGATTGGCTGTGTGGGGCTTAGGGGTTTAGCTGCTGGCTGGGGTTAAACCACAACAGAGTTGAAATATAATCTAAGCTTTTAGAAAATATAGAAGAAATTGAAATAATATATTTTTAATTTTCTGTGAAAAATATTTTCTTCTCAATCTGCTAGCCTCATATTTACAGAAAAAAAGAAAAAGAAAGAGGAAAGAAAAAGCCTGATAAAATCATACAAATATTGGAAATAGTTAAATAAGTTTTTATCTAAAGATTTAATATATAATGGTAGTATGTCTGTGATATTTTTTCCAAGGAGCAGCTGAAGTGAAGGAATTCAATAACATCCCTTTGAACAGTCTGTTATACTTCTCAGTGTTCCTATAATAATTTTGATAATTACTTTCTTCTTATGGTAGCTCCTTTTTATGGGCTGCAACTCTGGTTAGAAAATAAAAATCAGGCAACTTCATTAGAATTTTAAATTTTTCTTCATTTAGAAAAGCTATTAAATTATATTTGACTAGCTGTCATAGAAGTGTGGACTAAGTATACGATATGTTGTTTTTTAAAGACACATTCTGGTATATTTTATATAATTAGGGATCCTGGTGAACTATTGTTTAATTTTGCTAAAACTAAGAGGAAGTGGGAACTTTCATTTTAATTACATTTAGCTCTGTGTGTGCATGAGTTTTTGAAAGAGGGACTTTATATATACACATCTATTTATCTGCAAATTTATTTGTCACAGAATACTCTGTTAGAGCATAAGGTGTTGAGAACTTTGAGAGCATGATTAAAATCCCAGTTTTGAGGAACCCATAGCTGAAGGTTTTCTAACAGTATTCCCACCAACAGTCAAATGCTCTTTGCTCTCCCACTGCCATTGAAGGACAAGGACAGCATTTACACTGTTGGAGTAGCTTAGGTTAGAATTGACACCTGATGCCAAACTTCCTGATTCTGTGATTCATCCACATATCTTGTGCTCCCAAGGTATTACTCATCTCACCTCACATTAGATGGCTGTCATTTAGACTTCTAATCCTCTGCTTCTAATGTTGTCCTTTTTTTAATCAATGGAGAAGGCTTCTCCAGACAGTAAATGATACAAACCTTTTTAAGAAGTGTGCTTTATAATGAGCTGATTTACCTGTTGAGAGAGTCTTTTTTCCCCCTATTACTATAAAAGTAACCTACAGTGGCTAGTTTAAAACACTGACTTTCATGACTGAAGTTATGTGAGATGAATCCTTCTTTCCCACACACATAGGCACAATTCAGGGGGATTTGTGGGACGTACGAGGTACATGTGAACAGTGCATGTGAGAGTATGGAAACTGATGCCTATTTCAATGACCCTGAGATAGAATTATGCAATACAAACCAATTTTTTTAGTAAATATTGAGGGCAGAGGTAGTCAGCTTTCAGTGGATGATGAACAGCTTTGTAATTCTCTGTATGCAATTCATGAGCACACAATTATTTCTTACCTAGCAGGTATGGTTAATGATGGGGAGCAATCAGAGTAACAGGCTATATGTATATATATGTCTGTATATCCCTACATCTATCTACCTAGAATAAGTATATGCTAAGTTTTTGCTTAAGAGGTAGATTTAAAAAAAAAAAAAAAAAAAAAAAAAAATCCTGATGATGTGTGGAACAAGTAATGTGTGAAAGAAAATCTTGTAAATAAATGTTATTTTGCAAAATCAGTTAAATGAGAATGTCTACCAGTAATGCTTCCCCAAGAAAAGGACACTAGTAGCACCTCTTTAATATTGAAAACAATGGTGAAGCCTGCTGATATAAATGAGTTTCAAAGGGTATAAACAGAGGCAAAACTTCACTCTAGTCTGAAAGCTGAAATAGTTCTGAGACACAATTTAAGAATTGATATTCATAAAAACATATGAATATATATGTATATATGGTTCTGATTCTGCTCTGATCCTTGTAGGTTTTACAAGCATGTTCTGCTGCCTTTACATAGTTACCGTGGTATATACTCACCTAAGTGAGAAGACAGCCAAACCCTTCCTTTGAATTTAAAGTCTTTTCACTCCTTGCTATTTGATTTTCATTTACCTACATCTCCCGCTTTCCTCAGGCCTTTTTCTTGTACCTTGAATTCTCTTCTTGATCATGAGATTAAATTGAAATTAAACTAGTCCTAATTAACATCAGTTACTTTATTTACATTCATTTAAATCAGAATTAAATTATAATCAAAATTTGTTGCCAAATATTAAATTTTGTGTTATCTTATAAAACTTACCATCTTGTTTCAAATTAACTTTGTTATTAGCTTATTAATCAAAACATTTCTAACAAACAGCACAAATACGGTGAATGTATATTTCAGGGTAATTCAGCAAGTTCTACATTTTAGCATGCCTACAATGTAATGTACTTGTGTATATACTTGTACATACTTGTATTTAATGTACATATACATCTTGAGCCTGAGTTTTTCCTGTCTGCATTTCTGAAGCACCAGATTAAAGTCCGTATTATCCATATTAAGAGAAGCTGAAGTAAAATGCGAAAAATTTAAGATAACATATGTGACAGAAATCCCAAACAAATTATCTGGAAATGTGTTTTGACCGCTTTATTTACAGAAATAGCTTTATCAAGTCTCCTGTGAGTAAAGCTAGTCAGATTGAGATCTGTATTGTTTTGAAGGTTTGAATAATTCACTAACGCTGTTTATTACAGCAGAAATTCATAAGAGAACCAATCTTTTTATAAAGACAACACACCATGCTGTCTTATGCTTGAAATTTTGCCAATAGTAAAAACGTAGAAAAATTTGACTCTTCAGTGACAGGTAACTGCAATGAGGCATGGATATCAGAGACAGTTAAAATGTGTAGTTTGGGCTTCACTACTGAAACTGCAGCAGTGCAACGTTCAAGGCAGGTGAATTTACAGGAGGCAGAGCAAATCACATACATAGTCACACCTGCATTCAGTAAATTCTGACACTGTTCAAATCACAGCAGCAACAAGAGAATCTTCTGTTTATTGATGAAAAATAAAGCTTTTGGAATAATCGGTGTATAATACCAATAAATTTTCTACTTGATATGTTTTAAAGCAATATCTAGACTCTAAAATAATGGAAAATCCCAGGAAAAAAAAGGCAAGTTTGTCACCAGTACTGTTTCATCCAATGGGAATAAACAATATGCAGATTCCTTCAAAAGACTTCTTATTTAACCTTTCTCCCAGTGCCAGATACCTACATTGTGGAATCCCCAAGAGTAAAAACTAAACACAAACCTCATTGACGAGTGACTACAATTCAAACTCTTTCTTACAGTTACTGCTTTTCTAGGCTTGTTTATACATGTCAAATATATTTCTGCAATAGGTAGCAAAATAGAAAAAGATAAGCTTTCTGAAAGGAAAAGTCTACCTTCTAAATGTTCATTCAGCATTTACCATTTGATAAGCATTACAGAAAAAGCAAAGAAATGTATATGTAAGAAATCTTTTTATTCTTCGTACTCTTCCATGAATTCCCTCTTGCCATATACAGAGAGAAGCCTGTCTGACGCCCTCCAAGGTACTGGGAGAGAAAAAAAAATTAAAAATCAGTACTTTGTATGTTTTATGGAGTATTTAAATTATTTTACATTTTTACTGCATGCCTTTAGCTAGGCAAACGCAAAGTACATGTGCATAAGTACATGGGAAGCCAATTGCTATAAAAGTCCTTCATGCTTGATGATTTACAGTCTAAATTGAAAAGGCAAACGAGGCAAAATATGAAAAATATATAGTAAGTGTCCAAATATATATAAGTTGTGTATTTAATTTGCCCAATTCCACCCCATTTTATAGCTTTGGTCTTCCAAGTTTTCTTACTTCTACTTAATCTTTAATTAGTGTCCAATTACTTTCCACAGCACAAACTTTATCCTCTTCATGCCTACAATACTCTACCAAAGCTTACCGAACGTAGGTCTATTATTTCTAATAGACAAAGATCCCCAGGTCTCAGGGTGCACTTAGCTGGGCTTCAGCGGCTGGACAGGAGGAAGCCTGGACCTGATGTTTGTGAGATTCAGCACCTCTTGTAACACCCTTCACAGCAGCTGCCTAAGCAACAGATAAGGAGGTCTAGGAAATGCAAACACCTGAGCTCAGCTATGAGCTCACTGATGGAGAGGAAATATTGAACACAGACATTTTTCTAAAATGGTGCCTTGTTCTAGGAATTGAACACTAAATTCCTGACAGTAATTTCTTTTCTGTTTTATCCATGATGTAGCAACTTTTGACCGCTTCTGTTGAAATTCTTAACATTTTTTGAAACTGTTCCCATTTCATGGATACTTGAAAATGGTGCTGAACTGCAGAGAAGGCATGGGGGATGTTTAGGGGTGTGTGCATGATTTTTTTTTTTTTTTTAAATTTAATGCTCCAGAACACTGTCCTGTGATAGAATAGCAATTTATATGCAATTTCAGCTGCAAAAGTAGTTAATTTATCTAATAGACCATTCTTATAAGAAAAACTAACTCTGTGTCCCAGATGACTCTCTTAGTTACAGTACATGCCTCTTCTTAGCCTTGATAGTTAATGATTTCTTGCAATATACAGAACAACTTTAAGAGTAGTTTAACTCTGAAACTAGAGACAAGATTTACATCAAATGGGGGAGGTCAAGTGGGCTAATGAAACGAATTGCTTTGCCTTACTCCTGTCATTGAGACAAATGCATTCTGAACAGAAGTTATGATCTTTATTATTTCTTGACAGAAAAATTCTGTCTTGAATATCTCTATATATTTGTGTTCAAAAGAGAACTGCCCTGGATATTTAACAATTCCAGGAACCAGCCAGAACAATTTCTGTACTACACAGTGATTTATACTTTTCACTTATTCTCTGCAGAATAACATGGTTTCCTGAACAACAGAAAGAATTTAAAAATTCCAGGTTGTATACCAATAATGAAACTTGGAAATACACTGCCACAGATTCCTGTGGGGAAGGCTGTGGGGGTTTTTTTGTGCCCAGTAAATAAAGGGAATCAAAACAACTGGATATAAGGCTAACGACAAAGGCTGAATTGTTAAACCTTAAGTAAAAGGCTGCTTTTCCTTCCAAGACTCAATATTGTATTTGAAAAAATCATGATCTTTTTCATCCCATAGACAAGGATGTGTTATTCAACAGTTAGGATATGGTTATGCTTACTTGACTTTATACGCTCCAATGGTGTGCAATGGATTGCTATCTATTTCCTAATTTTCAAAGAAACTAGTTTTGATTTTACCTGAGCAGCAAAACTCAGCCTCTGTTTGAGTTTCATAACCCATTCAGGTACTTTATATGATAAAACAATATGCCTTTAGAAATCTTCAGGCCTAAGAGTGTGAATATTACAGAGCTATCATTCATAATGTTCCTCGAATGAAACACAAACACTGATTCTGGATCCATTTTATAGTCACTGTATCAATGACAAAAAATATTTACCTAGTCATAAAAGTTAAACATCGATCTCATAAACAAGACCACTTATTCTTTACTTAGTCCAGTATTCTATGTGGTTATTTTTTTTTTAGGTAAAACTGAATAGCAAAATGTTTTGTGTTTGTGTGATGGGGTTTTGGTAGCAGGGGAGGGGCTGCAGGGCTGGCTCCTGTGAGAAGCTGCTAGAAGCTTCCCTGGCTCCAGGTCGGACCCACCTCTGGCCAAGGCCGAGCCCACCAGCAACAGTGGTAGCGCCTCTGGGAGGATAGATTTCAGAAGGGGAAACCTACAGCGGAGAGGGCAGTGGGATGTGAGAGGAAGACCTCTGCAGATACCGAGGTCAGTGAGGAAGGAGGGGAGGAGGAGCGGGGGAGGATGGGCTGCCCCCGCAGCCCATGGTGAGATGGCAGGCTGCCCCCCTCAGCCCATGGAGGGGAGCCGGGGAGCAGATGCCCACCTGCAGCCCGGGAAGAGAGGAGCCCACGCCGGAGCAGGGGGATGGATGCCCCCCAAGATGGCTGCCGCTCGGTGGAAAAGCCCATGCTGGAGTAGTCTGTGACTGAAGGACTGCAGCCCGCGGAAGGGACCCGCACTGGAGAAGTTTGTGGAGGTCTCCCATGGGAGGGACCCCACGGTGGAGCAGGGGATGAGTGAGGAGTCCTGCCCCTGAGGAGGAAGGAGCTGCGGAGACAACGTGTGATGAACAGACCCCAACCCCCATTCCCCATCCCCCTGTGCCACTGGAGCGGAGGAGGGAGAGAAAATCAGGAGTGGAGTTGAGTCCAGGAAGGAGGAAGGGGTGGGGAAAGGTGTTTTAAGATTTGGATTTACTTCCCATTATCCTGTTTTGGTTTTTTTTGTAGTAATTTAAATTGATTTTTTTTTTCCCCAGGTTGAGTCTGGTTTTTGCTTGTGACCATAACTGGTGAGTGATCCCTCTCTGTCCTTGTCTTGACCCACGAGTGTTTCTTTATATTTTCTCCTCATCATCCTATTGGGGCCAGGGGTGGGGGGAGGAATGAGCGAGTGGCCTCGTGATGCTTTGTTGCCCACTGGGCCTAAACCACAACACAAAAGTAAACTTAAATGGCTGTAAAGATTCCTAACCAGTGGTTTAATATTTTCCAACATGCTGAGCTACCTTCAGATTCTGTCTACTCCTATGTAATGAGTACTGAGTATGTATGAAAATAAGATTACTTCCTCGGGTATCTGAATAAGGATATAAGAGCCTAATTCTGACGCTTTCTAACAAAGAAATGTTAACCGTTTTGTTTAGCCAAACATTTTAATGAAGGGAAGTGCCTTTCACAGGAAAATTTTAGAAAGAGAATTCTAAAAAGTTTATTGATTGGTATGGAGTAAAACACTTCAGTCATTATTCAACTGATGTGTCTTGCATGCAGAGAAGTAGAATGAGAGGCACAGAGCCAATCAAGGTAAAATTGAGTCAGGAGAAATGTACCTCAGGTACATATTTTAGAAACTGATTGTTTTTGCGGTGTAAAGCACAACAAGAGTTTCAATATTAGGGAAATTCTTATTCATTAAATATTGTGAAAAATGTAAGTTCTGGGTTTGCTGCATAATGTGAATAAAAGTAAATAAATTGGAATAAGCTTACCTATAATTCACTTTTGTATTCGATAATATGAAAAAAACACTTGAAGCAAGCCAGAAGCAATATTCTTAAGTGCGTATTTTAGAGTAAGCAGACAGAAACTAAACAAAATTTACTCACTTTGATTTTAATATCCATTAGTACTTAAGAAAATTTCTTATGATAGCCCTAAACAACTGTTTCCCAACAGCTGATGGCCTGACTTTAAAGTGCACTTAAGCAATTAACATAGTTTCCACCACCTACTGCATATGCTTACAGAGAAAAACTGGGCCACTGTAAAGTAAGAATGACTTGACTTAATCAAAATGCAACAATATTCAATTCTCTTTTAGTGTAGCAGCTACAGTTGTGTGAGATATGACTATGACATTATTTGAGGATATTGTTGACTTACTGAAGATGGATGAAGACAAGAACTGTCAGCGCTATGATGATTAGAATCAGGCAGAAAGAAGTATTTTGGAGAAGTCTGAAGAATTATACATGTACAAAGAGCAAGAAAGATTTGGCAACTTTTAACCTTTTTATCTCCAATACGTACAGTCTAGCATTTCTTCCTTTCTCTGTTCTTATTCTGTTCCTTACACTGACTTTTTTTCTGTCTTGAACCCTTTCAGTATCTTCTTTTTTTTTACATTTTCTTCTCCTGCATCTGCTGTCCGACTTGCATCCTTGAAGTTCTTTCCTCTGGTCAAGTGTTGGCACACACCTGGTTACGCTGCAATGATGGATTTTAATTACCTTCCCTTCTCTCCTGCAAGCCATGGTCCAAAGGTAACTCTTACTGATGTGGGAGGTCTTACTTGGGTAAGGCTGCCTTGCAAAACAGAGACACTTTCATTTGTTTGATGCTTACTGTTCATGCTGTGAATTCCCTGGGCTCATTTGGCTTTCAGAAATGAACTTTATCTCAACACAATGGAGAAATTTCTGTTACCAAAACTCGGTTGAGTTTCACACTGTGAATTCCAAAAAATAAAATTTGCTTTTATCTGTTGGAAACAAAGTAAAAAATAAACTCTGGAAATTGAAATACAACAAAACTAAATATAATACTTATCCAGTAAGCTAGGTATGTAAATGTCTCACAGGTTTTCTCTCTTGAGAATTCATTTGAGACTTCTGAGGAAAGTTTCTTACCACAATAGTATCTTTGTGCTTTTCTGCTGTCTTTGATGTGTAAGTCATTCATGTGGAGAGAAAACAACAGAAGATTGAACTTATAAATGAACAATTAGCAAGCTAAATGTGTGGGGGGTTTACTTCCTTTGTAGGATAGGATGGGGACATCCATATTTCAACAGATGAAAGTGGCTGATGAGCAGTTCATTAAATCCTTAGAGACATCATTTTCGATTAGATTAGTCACATGTCTAACCCAGTAAATAGTTTACTGTGTAACAGGCCCAGATAACTCAGCAGAAAATATCTACCAAAAAAGATGCAATTATGAAGGAACAGTCTTGCAAGGAAAGCTTCCTGATTCTGTTAATTAAAGGTTAGTTCATACCTTGAAACTTTAAGAATTAATATCCATTACAAGAAGGGTGGGGGGTTTTTTTTGGTCTTGACTTAAAAGTCTTGAATCAAAATATCACATAGGATCATTTTCTTTCTCCCTGTTATGAATGACTCTGATGTTCCGAATGGATGATATTTTAGAGGGCTTTCGGTAATTTCCTTTATAGAATTATAGAATCATTTACGTTGGAAAAGACCTTCAAGATCATCAAGTTCAACCATTAACCTAGCACTGCCAAGTCCACCATTAAACTGTCGCACTAAGCAACACAGCCACACGTCTTTTCAATACCTCTGGGGATGGTGACTTAACCACTTCCCTGGGCACCCTGGACCAGTGCTTGACAACCCTTTCAGTGAAGAAACTTTTCCTAATATCCAATCTACACCTCCCCTGGTGCAACTTGAGGCCATTTTCTCTTGTCCTATCGCTTTTTAATTGGGAGAAGAGACCGACCCCCACCTAATTACAACCTGCTTTCAGGTAGTTACGAGCAGAGACTTCAGCTAGAGATAAAGTATTTGGCATGGAGAAGTTTTACTGCAGAGTTACTGGACTATTAACAAAACTGGAAGTATTCAGCTACATTATTTTTTATTCTTTTCTTTGTAATAAATACTACGAAATGCCTATGATAGGAACATTTGAACAAAAGTTTTTGTGTCTTTTTGTGTTTATTGTATTCATTAGTATTTTATGAAGATACCAAAAGCATTACTGCTTCTTACTAATTAAATTTCTAGCTTTCATTTACTACATATACAATGTTTGTTTCATTTAAAACTTTTACAAAAATATATACTTTAAGAAGTCGGATCAGTTCTGAGCTCTGTAAAACAAAAAAGCCCTTTCAAAATAAAATAGAAAAAGATATTAATAAATTAAAGAACAAAAAATATATTCACAATTACTGGACAAAACTGAGATGATTATGAATAGAAATGTATTTACTGCTTCCTGACAGCCAGAATTTGCCTTACGAGATGAGGAAAGCTAGTTGAAACTATTTTGTACTCTCCTATTGTTTCTCAAAAGAAGGTTGTGCTCTCTGAGCTATGCTGAAGGAAAAAAAAAAGTTTATGTTCCTATATATTATGTGAGTGGAGGAACAGAGCTGTTTTCAAGAGAGCTCCAGAAGAACCTTACCCTTTCTGGACACCAGTATTTCAATGCATCCTCACTTTCTTGCCAGGAAATGAAACTCTTTGCTACAATGCTACCATTCTGAAAAAAACACACTCTTTGTGGGATCCCACAGAATAGAGCAATCTGTGTGTCTGTCCTGAGACTGAAACAACAGGTACATTTATAGCTGGGTGACTTCCATCCACAGGGGACAACTGTATAGTGATAAAATGTGCCCTGTGAATATCCACCTTTCTACGCTACAAAGATCTTTTTTATATAAATTTGATTTTCTGACAGATGACTTAAATAGTTTGAGCCACTGATATATAACCTGCTGTTCTCACTTTCAAGTTGCCACTTCACTAAATCCAGTTATCCTGTCCCACACGGCAAGTTAACAACACACCTTTATTAGTTTAGCTGGGATCAAAGAGGAGAAAATACAGTAAGTATGACATATTCAGAACATGGGTTGACTTCCCCTAGGGCAAACATATGACTGATTTCCCCAAAGAATCCTGGGGACTATTTTGAGTGTCAGCAGAATGATCCATTCTGGGGGACTGGTTTGTTTCTAAGTTGCATGTGGATTGTCTTACAGTCATTGGAAGGAAGATTAAGATTTTTGAAGCCATTTCCTCACCATAGGGAAAACACCTAGCAACCTTTTTTAGGAAAGTACATCTCTTTGGAGCACTTTCTGTCATGTTAAGAGAAGGATGTCTCTTTCCTTCCCCAATTTAGCACTGATTTTTTTCAAAACTATAAATTCTTGCCATTCAGAAATCTACTTTAGATTCCAATCTTGAACTATCTGTGTTACATCCAAAATAAACTACTTCTGTAGAGATTTCAGTTGTATTGTCTTTGAATGCCACAATATAATAATGTTGAATATCTATATATCTAGTACCAAGGAAAGGCAAGGCTTACAAAGGGAAAGGCATCCAAACACCATATCCCACAAGTGCTTTTGTGGTCCTAAATTCATTATCTGTAAAATGCCACTTAATAATTACATTCTCTGTCATGAGCAAATTATACATATATATCCATGTCTTATGTAATTATAAATGTCTATAATTGATACAGACTAAATGTAATAAATTCATGGATGAATTTATAGATAAAAGGAAAATGATATGGATGTAGAATGCTACTGATAACATGAGATTATAAATTTATAAAAAACTTGAATCACAAACATAAAATATAACTTGATTAAATTTATTGTTCTTGAGATTTTGGCAGCTTGTATAATGTTCTGGATACCATTGTTCTTAAGAGTTAGGGAATTTGTGTTTTGGATACCATTGAATTTGTAAAACATTTCTAGCTCTAATATTGTGTAGAATGTACCTTACTAACTTTTTAAATGGAATATTCTTTTACAAAATATCAGGCCATTTCAGTTCTGGTACTAATGGTCATTATGGCATTTTATTCATTTTACTTGTCTCATTCTGAAAGTCTTTATGCGTTTCCATAAGGTATTCCAGAATAAAGCTTGAAAAGTGAGTCAAAGTCCCCTTGTTAAGGATCTTCTTCAAAGTCTTTGATGCAAATGCAGACATTGTCATCCTTTCGATGATTTATGTCAAGAATTTGCTGAAGTTCAGGAATGAGCTGTATGACTAAAAGATGTAAAGTTTAATGAAGGAGTGTGTATTGCAAGTAAAAGCATCAAGTATGAAGGATTAGAGGACAGTGCTTCTTGGTAAGTGTGTTTTCATCTGTCAAGGTAAAAGGGAAAGGTTAATGCCTTTGACTTTGCTAATAGGTTTTCTTTATTAAGTCTATGACCTAAGTTAGTTGTATGGGAAAATCTAGGCCAATTTATTTGTGATTTATTAACATGCTGGCTTTATTTAGTTTGAATTTTTTCATCCTTTTATACTTTGACTGTGGCACTCCCCTGATTTAAGAAATGATATCAAGATTCATCACATTCATAAGGACAATCCCGACCTCAAGTTTTGTTGGTGTATGGCCAAAGAAAAAAGATTCATTCATTCTGAAGTGGTAAAGTGCATGTCTTTTCATTTACTGCCAGTATAACATGGTTGTAGGATGCAGGAGAGGATAACTCAATGATCCTTGTATTTTGCTTTGATGATAACAAATTTTTTGAGCATTCTTGAGATTCTTTACAGGCTTGACAAATGGCTCACAGGGCCTATGGCATAGCTAAGGCATTGCATTTTTTTGCTAGGAAAGCTTGTATTCCTCTCCAGCTTGGAGGATTCTCCCTCTTGCTCATTTTGTGGCACAAGGCAGACACTGAGCAGAACTTTATCCCTATTAATCTATCATTTACAGTAATTGCCTAATATCTGAGTTGGCCTATCACTTTTACATCTTCCATTATATCCTGTATGGAAAGAGAATCTCCAACAACTCTATTGAATTCAAACTTATTGCCATATTATGCTGGCAATCAAGCCCTACTTCCTCTTATTAATTCCTAAAATTTGACATAGTCTATCTTAAATCTGAAGGAACCATCTGGTTTTCCAGGCAAGGAAAATCAAATATAGTATAAGAATACTCCATATATCTACAAGCTACAAGCCATCAAAAAGTAATTGTCTTTTGATCAATATCCATAGTCACTGACCCTGAATAGTTTAAGTTGTTTCAAGAAACTTTATCTTACCACACATATATTTTAGAGTTAACAAGTTCAGCTATCGGTATTATACATTTGGGGGAGAATTTCAAGGGCCTGTTAGGCCCTTTAGCTTCTGTCTAAAAAATAATAGAAGTATGGACCTTTGAAAAGTATTGTTGTTCATATATATAGTTCACTCATTTTTACATGGTGTTTTGCAGACAAAAAGTAAGATTCTGTTTGCAGAAAGAATGAAACAACAAATACAAAACAAAATGAAGGTCACAACTGAGGAAAGGAGAGAGAGGAAATAATAATGAGGAAGAAGAAGACAAATATCACTTGTAGGGAAGACAAGAGAAAGCAAGCTTCTATCCAAAGATTATGGAATATTTCTAGTGTACTTACCAACGTATCATTGTCCTGGGATCAGATTACATGTTATTATTTACACTGAACTTCTTATTTTTCCCAGATGTCATGATGAAAACATGGGAATATGTCTAGATTGTTTTTTAAAATGAATCTGGCCAAACTAATCAAGAGTATTAGGCCTGTAATTATTAATCATATCAATCTTTGTTTTACTGTCATGCTCAAATGGATGAGTGAGCTATGCCTGAACTTTTACCTTAAATATTTCTAAATCTAAAAAAGTATATATATAAAGTTGTTCCAGAGATTCCCTTCAGGGTTTTTTTTCTCCTCCTTTTCTGTGCGTGCTTGTTTTCTTGTAATTTTCATCCCATATGTTTTCCTGACATTGCCTATTTCTAGGGGAACTGGAGACCAAGAAATTGAACATTTTTCCCCATTTTTATGTTCACCTAGGAGTCAAAACCCCCAAACTTAAATTACAATGTTTTTATAAAATTCAAACCCACTTATTTTCTGTATCTTTAATAATGTACCAACCCAAACTCTGTACAAAATTTGTCACATGATAGCAAAGATATTTTTTGCATCCTGACAACTCATTGAAAATTTTTTAATTGCCTGAAACAGAATTTTTTGTGAGCTTTAAAAGAGTCATTTGTTGTAACGCAGAGCAAAGTTAGACATTTGATGTGTCAAAGTTAATGTTATCTGTGGTTGTGAATTCCTGAGAGATAGAATGCTGAGCAGCTAAACAAAAACAACATTTTGCAAATCTGATTGGCACCTGTCAACTATTTCTCAAGGGATATTGTCAGCGTAACTTACTAATAGGATACATCATTTCAGGATGATATTTAGTCTCTTTTGAAAGCTGAAATTATTGAATCAACTAACATCTCATCTCTCATGGAGAGCTAATTAGTGCCCTTATTTAAAAAGTCAAACATTAACTTAAGACACCATTGAAAACTAAAATAGTTTTGATGTAGTCAGTCAATGGAAGTTGACATAAATATTAGGAATCATTTAATTAAATATAAAACTGAAATCAATGAACTGAAGGTTGCCAGAAGCTAAATAAATGGTATGAGAAATGCCTTTACTAAAAATTAATCTTTAAAAATAACAAAACATATTTTGAGATAGAAATAAGGATCACTGGTTCTCTCTGAGTAGACTTATGATTCTTTGTTTACACTATAAATAGTTAATAGTCTGATGAAATTCATAGGATTTTTATTGTACAGAAAAGAGTGCTTAAGATTTAAATCAATTTATAATGACTAAATACTAAACCGTATACAGGATGAAGTTAAGAACAGAACTTGATCCTATCCTTTTCATAATAATGTGCAACTGGAAGTATAAATCTGTCAAGCTATGTTTTAAAAAGTAGCTATGACTATAGCCATGATCTTTATAGGTCATTGTCTCTAGAGCCCATGAAGGTGTGGTCACTGACCTCTGTGCCAGTCCGTCAGCATTATAAATTCACCATTATGATAGATTCTTTGTGGGGCGTATGCTTAAGTGTGCATAGGCATATGCTTTCAGTAAAGGAGACAATACTAAGTAAACTGCTGGCACAATTTCAAAAATCAGGTTAAAAATTAGTCCCAAGGAAAAAAAAAAAACCAACAAAGCTTCTTGCTACTAAAACATCTACCTTCACATACAGGATTTTGATTACAGAGTTTGGCTAAAAAATGAGAATAATAAGCAAAAAGATTCAGATTTTTTTTTGAAGAAATATTGTATTGTACTGATACCTCCCAATGAATCTCATTTTCCTATTAACCTTAAGGAACTGGATGCTCTGGGTACCTAAATATTTTTTTTCTGCTATTTCTTAATGCTCTGTTGTTAATAATTAATGGAAATTATACCAGTAGAGAACACTTGAAAGATCATATTCCAAATTCAAGCATTACCAAGGAATTCTGCTGCTCCTGATAACCTTCCACATAGTTCTGTCCTGCTGAAATTACTGTATTGTGCCACAAAGAACCAAGATTCTTTGAGATATCACAGGAGACTTCATAATGTTGTAGTTTACTGAGATTGGGTTAAGGGGAACTCAGATACATATATATTTCATTTGAAATTGTTAAGGGATACAAAAGAGAAAAATATAGTGAGAATAGGAGCCAGAACGGAACATTTTTCCCACTCGGTATCAAACATTTTTCTGCAGAGTCACATCTTACCTCTCTCTTCTTCTAGTTCAAAGAAATTTTAATTCCTTTCTACACACCAAGATGGTTTTGCATTAAAATATGTTGTAGCTGGCAGATTAGGGCACATAAGTATGGAATAGATTTGTATTCCTCCGGCTGGGGATCCTTTGATTCTCTATCTAGACTTCACTAACTGGTAAATAATAGTAGTAACTACTAGTGGTAGGCTGGCAGAAGCATCAAAAGATGCTTCTACAGCATTTTGTGTTTGATACCCACTCAGTGCAGGTTCCTGTTAGAGCAGGATGAAACAGTAATGTTCTTAAAGATGATTATGCACCTTACTCACTGCAATGGTTGAAGTTAATGAAGAAACATGTTATGCTTTGATCATATTTGTGTTTCCAGTCCATTGTAAAGCAATTAGCATTGCTTGTTGACAACATAGTACCTAATCAACGGGTGGTTTTGATATTCGAAGGAGGAATGAAAAGTTACTAAATCTCTTCAAAAGAAGTATAGTTACTTTTTTGGTCACACCCTTAAACAGGAGAGTAGAGGTGTTCAGAGAATTCCACAAACATTGAATCTAAGTATTTAAAGACTATTTATATTTAAAATAAAAGTAACTATTGACTTAAGTGCATTGTACTTAAGATGCAAGATGAGGGTCTGGGGATTTGGATTACAATTTAGTGTAAGTAAATCTTAAAATATGTGCTATAAATATATACATTTAAGTTTTGCGTTCTGACATTTCTCATGTTAGTGAATTGAACTTCACTCTAAAATACAGCGTGTGTGACGTCTCATTCAGTAGGGAACTGTTCAAAATGAATACAGATGATAGAATTTAGCCAACAGAAATTCCCATAATCTGTTCCCAAAAGAAATCCCAGGAGTACTCATTGCTTTCCTAAGTAGCAGACAGAATGAAAATAAGCCAGGTATTCTTGCTTCTATTCGTGTTTCCAAAGCTTTCTGTAGTTTGCTGGGTTGATTAAGATGTTCTTTCACAGCTTTTTGATGAGTCCACTCAATGTACATTTTACAAAAAGTGACTCACCAAATGAGAATACTTGTCACTACAAGAATAAAAAGCTTTGCATTAAATTTCACTTCTGCTTGCTTCACAGGCTTTTGGAGAAGACTTGCTCTTCCTTTAAGTTCTAAACACATTAGTCATAGGAGATAATTTAGAATATTTTTTTTACTACAGTGTGTCAAGAGTAAAGGACACAGATGAGTAAAAGAAAATAATTTTAAGGCTGACATTATAAAGAAGTAGAATAAATAACACCCAAATATGAAAGCTTCTTATTATGTTTTAGTCTCCCCAATGCCTATGTTTCACACTCAGATATTGATTGTCTATTGTATTAAAATATTTTCACTAGCACCATGATGCATACAGGCACTTTTGTTCAATATATGTGACTCAGAAGACATTAGAAGCATGGGTTTTTTTTTTAATTAATACACTTTATATTCTTCTATATGAACAGCCTTTCAGTTTTATTTTCCTCTAGTTCTGTTTGTGTTGCCCAAATTACCTGAGGGGACAAAGATTAGGAGGAAAAATATAAAATTCCTTTAAAAAACACAGAGGGAGAGACGTCACTTCAAGCTCGGTTTTGTCCAAAATGGATTGTCTATCACTAGTCAGTGGCATTACTGAGCTGATGCATGCTTCACAGATAGACAAATGGATTAATTTATGCTAGTTATTTGGGTTTTATATAAAATACAAGGTTCTATGATGAGGATTGCAAACTGACTTACTGAACAGAAAACTCTTTTAATGAGTTAATAGTCATTAACCAGATTCCACATAATGTCAGGGGAGGGAATAACTTCACACGACCTATCAGAGAGATACTCTAATTTCCACAGAGGTAGTGGCAATTAATAAATCAAAGCAATAAGGTCAAGATTGACTCCTGAAAACATTAAAAAGGAATAATTTTTTCAAGGGTGGGGAGGGAGACAAATTTGGATTTTACTAGAACTCGACTGAAGTTTAAAAAAAAAAAAAAAAAAGTGTTTTTCTTCTTCAGGTGCTGTTCTGCACAGATGCAACATGAGGATATAAGAAGTGAGGTTTTGGCCAAAGCAAAGGATTGCCTGTCTATAAAAACTACTAGAGAAGAAGCCAAGGCTCTTTAGGAAATTCTCGTTTGGTAGAGTGAGAAGAGTACAAAAAGCATTAGTTTTCAAGGGCTTATTCTACCTGCAAAGAGAAAGATAATAGCTGTAAAAACCTATAGCTAAATACTAGCAGAACTCTTTTGAATAAGAAGTATTAGCTCCACAGTAATTACTGAGCACTTTGAATATGCTGATTATTTTGGAATAATACTGTTTCAAATTTGAAATAAAATGTCTGTATTGGAAACAGGAAAGTTATTCCAGAAAAATTCCAAACATTGTATCATGGATAATTTCCCTGGATAGGAGAAAATTCTTTCAGACCTATCTGTAAGCAAAAATTGTTAAGTAAATACCTTGTGTGATGTCTGTTAGCTGGTCTTTGAGGAGCTCTTTCACATCTAAGTTGAGACCATAAAATTATTGTAGCTAGAACCCAGGTAATTTGAAAACTCAGTTGTTATAATACTTTTACATTTGCATATTCGTGTTATGGAAATAGTTTCTGTTTCAACAGATTTCTTCCATTGTCTATACCTAACACAATAAGGTACATGAGTAAAAGCTAATGCTTTCTAATACATTTGGGAATATAGTCATATCATAGTCCAACTCTCTTCATTATACATCCTTGGAATGTAGTGAATGTAGTATGTTTGTCAGCACAATATGAGGATTTGTGAGAAGTATGTAAGACAGTGATAATTGAATTATTTCAGCAACAATACATCCACTGTAACCTTTTGAAGACCTCAAAACTAAATCAGAAGCAGAAAGTAGTTTCTGTTGTATAGGTGTCTGACAGCCTTTTCTCCTACTTTTCTTCAGTCTTTTGTATTGATCATAGTATTTTCACTAGCTAGAATTTGGACAAAAAAAAAAAAGACTGTAGTCTATCTATATTTTCTCTAAATAAAAATTTGGAGCTATTAATTCCCTTCTTTAATTATTTGACTTGGTTGATCTTCAAATAGTTTAAGAATACACTGAATGAAAAACATCCTAGATAACAGTTTTCCTTGTAAAATTAAAGATACCTGCATTTTTTAACAATTATATGTGTTCCCTGCTGTGAATGTGGAGGAGCTTTTTAATTTGAAATAATTCTGCTGGATTTGCCACTATCAAGGTTTTTGTATACTACAATCTATCTGCCTGAGGCAAAGAAGAGAAGAGGAGACTCTTTCCAACACCCAGTAATTTCTTCTGTCTCTCCCTGGAAAGTAAACATGTCCAGTTGTTGATACGTAGACCAGTACAGCTGGTAAACTATTTAAGAGAAAAAGGAGAGAGTTGCAGAAGTGCAAATTATAAGACGCTACAAACCCTCAGGGAAGAAAGAAAAAAGAAAAAAAAAAAAAAGAAAAAGAATCAGATTAAAAACTCACATTAAGACAAAATCTAGCAAAAGTATCTGAACAACTTCAGTTGGCTATAATATTGCCTCTACCTTTAGTAAGATGCACAAGCAGCCAGGCTGGCAGTCGCTTTTAAAATAAAATTCCTAGCTGTTAAATGCAAATACATATTTATCATATCTAATCACGGGTCTTCAGTTTCAGCTGAAGGCAATGCTCATTATCCATTTGCTCCAGGTATGATGATAAATATTTTTTATTTCAAGATTCAGAAAGAAATTTTTTAAGAAATTAAAATGATGAGTTTACCCTCAGACAAAAAGAATTGGATGTAGCACCTAAGCAAGAAAGCAAAGAGGAAAACCTGTACAGAGCTATATAACCAGAAATGGTTTTCCCTCTCATTGCATCAAAGGACAACATTGAAATATACAGAGAAAGATACTGAACAACAGCTTTTTATAGCTTTTCAATAACTATGAAGAAATTTTTTTTATTTTTATTTGGTAGATTGACTGGAAGGGAAAATACATGGAAAGCATGATCTGAAGGAATGCAAACAGGTGTTTTTGTTATAAAGCTGTCTTATATTTTTTCTTGCTGAATATTTAAGGTACTTGAATGCATCCAGATGAAAGCAACAAAGTTGGTGAAAAGGCTGGAAGGTATGATGTCCTAGGAGGAGTGGCTGAGGACTCTGGGTTTGTCTAGTTTGAAGAAAAGGAGGCTGAGGGGCGACCTCATTGCTCTCTGCAGCTTCATGAAGCAGCTTCCTGGTATCCAGTGATAGGATGTGTGGGAATGGTTCAAAGCTGTACCAGAGGAGGTTCAGATTGGACATTAGGAAGCCTTTCTTTATCCAGAGGGTGGTCAAACACTGGAAGAGGCTTCCTAGAGAGGTGGTCGATGCCCCAAGCTTGTCAGTGTTTAAGAGGCATTTGGACAATGTCCTTAATAACACACTTTAACTTTTGTTCAGCCCTGAATTGGTCATGCAGTTGGACTAGATGATCGTTGTAGGTCCCTTCCAACTGAACTATTCTATTCTATTCTATCCTATTCTAAATTTTTTTAAAATATTAAGAAGAAAAAACCCCAAAGTAGACACAACCAATTTAGCAACAATCTCATATGGAATCCCTGAAATTAACCAGTCTTAAATTATGATAATGTTATTTGTGTTTGTTGGATGTTTTAGCAAGGAATACACAGCAATCACAGATTGAGAATTTCTTCACAGGTAGATAAGTATCAGGGAGCTGCAGAAACAGGGCTGTTTCATGAGGGAAGGCAGCCCAGGAGCCAGGCTGACAGCACAGGCAAGTCAGTGATGGCCCAGACCATGGTGCAGTCCCACAAGATGAGCAGAGTTAGTGGAACCAAGCTGTTGATAGCAACAGGTACCATTGACAGTCCAGAAACTATCAGCCTAGGCAAGGTAAGAAGTCAGGTCCAGGTCATCCAAACCATCTCAGTATGAGCAGGCAATACAGCTGAGCACAGGTATAACTACAGTACAGCTCAGACCAGGACTGGAGGCATTGAACTGAGTTGCAAAGGGGCTCTTGGGCCATGTGGAGAGAGAGGGAGAGGGTCCCAGGGGAAGGTGGTCTGGAACATTGCAGCCTGTCAGTGTACTCGGTGCTCTGACACCACCTCAGTGACTGTTTTGTCAAAAGAATGACACAATGAATGAATTCATTTGTTTAGCAATACTTTGTGGTGTTTGACTGCATAATGTACCTTTCTCAGACATTTCTAGTGCAAAAGGAAAGTTTAATGTGCATAATCATAATCACAAGTAAGAGCTGATCTTCATCTTCCTTCCATTCTGCACATTCCTGTCACACTCGTTCCTTGTGTGTTTTAATAGTTTGACAGCAGAGATATTTCTTCAGAAAGGAATGAGCTCAGAATCACCTAGAAATCAAATGTTGAGTACATGCTTATCCCCCCATATTATCTGAGACTTTAAGAACAGAACTATCAAGTATATACCCACTAACCCATAATTAATTCCATGACTTCAAGAATATCTCAAAGTTATTTGTTTCATTCTGACAAAATGAGGAAAAGGACAGGTGTGATGATCTGCATAAACAAGTCAGCTGCAGAAACTCTAAGCAAATACAATGGTTTTGGTCTGGGGTTTGTTTTTTGTTTTTTTTAAGTTTCTTGAGATTTGCCCGTATGTATCTCTGACATTGAGAGAATAATAAATAGGTGGCTCCACAGTGGGTATAATCCGTTATTTAAAAGTAACAGCAAAATCTTTCTTCCAAGATGAGAGAATCAAGCTACTTCCTGGCATTTAGTGCAAAGTACCAGAGATTTTTACTTCTTTTTCCATCAGCATCCGCAGAAATTTGGAACTGATAAAACTTTGTAAGACAGTCAGATTCCTGACATACTGAGTGAGATGTTCTCATCAGTCTACACTGCAATGTATTTTGGGATAAAAATAAACTATTCATTTTCTTCCTTTGTTCTTTCAGTTAGGGGTTTTTAAAAACACTAACACATTGTAATTGAAATCTTGAGTCTTGCCCAGTCCTGATGTACTTCAGCACATTTTTTTTTTTCATACAGATACATAAAACTATGAGGCCTAATTCTTGTGGAAAGAAACAGATAATTCTCAAAACCTTAAAAGTTACTGAAAGGAGTTTCCTGGATTATAGGAACCTTTTTTATGAAAAGAAAATTTGTGCAACCATGGAAACTATCAAGTTACTGATGACTTTTAATTCCCCTGCTGAGATAAAAGTGAATTTTTCTTTACATAACGTCTCAACTATTGAGAGACTGAACCCGTTCTCTCTCAGGAATCATTTCTTGGAAAACGTGCTTTATTTCAATAAAGGATTTTCTAAACTTAGTTAGCTCTACTACCCTGTGAACAGCAGTGGTGTCTGGTGCAAAACCTGCTGTAAGAGAAGTTTCTAATTTCTTGGCCACACCCACAGGGTGTGCATATAGCTAAATTTTAATGGCCACATTCTGTTTTTCTCCACCTAAAACATTCATAAAGATATTTTTTAAGGCTTGTGCTTGGTTACGCAGACATCTGCCATCATGGTCTGAACTAATACATAATAGTAACAAATCGCCATGTACTCAGAAATGCTGGCTATTTTTGAAGCAAATGTGCAAATCATCTTGCATGTTCAGGGCAAGTAAGACTAATGCTCCCTGGAAGGTTCAGGGTGGTTTTTTTCTGAAGGTACTATCAGTTTTATTTTCATATGCACAAATGTTTAATATGCAATGAAGCTAATATTTGCTGAATATGTGTTTTGACTTTGTATCCCTCCGCTTCTGTCTAGAAAATCCATAGACAAACATAGTAGTAGTCCTCACACCTGCATCAGCTAACTTCAGAAGCTGAGGTGTTGACCCCAGATACGTGATCTATCCTTTATTCTGGTGCCACACATCCTTCTTCCCTATGGGACACGACTGTCATGCCTCCAAACCTTCCACCAAATAGGTACAAACTAGAACCCTCACCTCTTTTTTTTCAGCAGTCTAAGGTTTACTTCACCATGGAGAGTGTTTGCTCCTTATTCATCCTGTTGATACACAATCAGGCAGGTGTGCAGGTTCTGGATTAATGTGATAGGGTTCACAATCCTGATGTGACTAGGGTAGAGGCTCCTTCTTAGTACAGCAATTACTTCATGGCCAAGTAACTTGACTGTGAAAACATATTTACCAGAAAGCTATTATGTCAAAACTTTCTCTAAAATCATTTAATGCTTCACTGGCTATGGTTCAGTCTAGACATAATCAAGCCAACTTTAAATGAATTCTCTCTGGCATAGGTAGCAGTCTAATTTCATGAGCAGAGCAAGTTGCACAATCCACTAGAGAAATACAAGTGCCTCTGCTGAAATACATGCTCCCATCACTAGACTAAACCTACTAACTGAACTAAACAGTTAAATACCATTCCATCAGCTGGAAACGGGGAAGAGCTGATATCCTTGTCAGTGTTCCAGATCAGAAAAATAAAATTAATTGCTTATGCTGTCATACCAAATGTGAATGTTAATTAGGTTCTCTAAACTGCATGAGAATTAGTGTAGTTTAAACTATTGAGGAAGCTTAGAAATTACCTGATGAGACATACAGTTTGTTTGGAAAAAAAATCAGAATTGGTGGTCCAGTATCACTCTGGCTGATCAGTGTAATGAAGTAAATATCATGTGGCTGAGACTCCAAATCTTTACTGGTTGAAAATACATTTTGTCTCTTGAAAGTATAACACTGCAGTCCAATGCTCTTGCTGCTGAACAGTTGTCTATTCTTGTTTAGTGGTGAATGAGAAGGAGAATTCTGATGCATCTGCTTTCTCAGAAACATTAAAGGTTCAGAAGAAAGGAACTCTTCTATCCACCTCTTGATTAGTAAGGGAAAATATAGCTACAAAGACAGCTTCATCTGCATAACTTGAATCACAGAAGTGACAACCTAGGAATCATCGTGATGATGTATTCTCTCAGCATTAATGTTGTGAAAAAGAAGTTGAAAAGTAGGAAAAAAGCTTCCATAGTGTAAGTGAACATACTCAAAATCTTTTCTCCAATGTCTTATGTATTCCTAGTTTCCCTTCAGTACTGGGAGGTGTCTTTGCTGAAGTTCCAGATATAAGTAATATATGTTCTTCTTTGAAGGAAGACAGCAATAGGAATAAGCCTAGCCTTTAAATAAATCTGGTATTTTTATAACACTGTTCAGTGGTGAAGCTTCTTGTCATGACTAGAAATTCCTTGTATATAAACTAGAAACCAGCTTGCTGAAATCTATCTCAATAGTTTCCTGCTCAATACTACTAAAACCCCAATGGACATTTTTAGAAAAGCAAGACAGAAATTACTGATCTTCTAATTAATCTTAGACCTGTCTTCACTATGACGTCAGTTATTCTCATTATATTCAGACTCTATTTCTAAATTACATTATAACTACATCAAAGAAACTGATACTATATGATGGCACCGGTATCAACTGATGTGTGAAGTTTGGTAGTATAGGACCTAAATTATCTAACAAACTGATTCCCAATTCTTATTTTACTAAATGATAAGCTTTTTCTTTCGGACAAATGTGTTTTCACATATATGAAAGGTGACCATGATTCCAGCATGAATGGAATGCATGTTATTTTCAATTTCACAGGACAGTGTTGCTTTCATCTCCTTTGTTCTTGGAAGAAAAGAAAAAAAAGAAGAAAAAAAAAGCAAGCAAAGGAGAGAGTGAGAGAGAGATGAGTCTGGAACTGGAAATGGCTGTTTAAAGAGAATCCCAATGGGGGAACTAGTTTGGCTTTTCTGCATTCCCTTTAGGAAAAAAAATAGGGCTAGTCATAAATTTTGATATGCTGACTTTTATTACAAATAATTTACTTTTATCAAGTTTTCTGGCATTATTAAAAAGTCTATTGAGGAAAAATGTTAATTATAGATACATCTAAAACAGCATAACAGGTGATCAGAAAACTGTGCACACTGAATTACACATACCAAGACAATCCCCTTTCCCCTACTGAAAATGGGGAGTGAACTTTTGACCAAGAAATACTTCCTAAAGGGCCAAAATTAATCCTCTATTTCACAGTCCATTACTGAGAAATAATGCTGTCGCCGGCATGTGTGACCTGCCCCACTGTCTTCTACTTCTCCTAGCAGCAACAGCTTAACTCTCTGTAAATGTACATGGGAGACTTTGTTACTGCTCCTGTGAGTAAAGGGTTTAGAGTAGATCTAATCCAAACCTCTCCTATAATCAGGACCATGCCAGGTGAACAGTTTGGCTTGTTGAACCAAATAATTTCTCTTTTCTGAGGGGAAGAAGACGCTGGAAGTGAATTATCACTGCCTAAGCTGTTCCAATTTTTCCAAAAGGGTATGCAGTTCATACTCCCAGTTTCTTCTATCAGGTAGATTTCATGCACAATTTTCCGTATCATAATTCTATTTTTTCTGTTGAAAGACATATTATGGCAGAAAATTCCCAACCAGTTCCACCTGCAGTACACTACTTGGTGTACTACTGACTGATTTTTTCTCTGTTCTGCTTGGGAAGTCTGACTAGTTTAAGACTAGAGAATCTCGAGCAGAACATTTGACTGATAATGCCAGTGCACCATTTACTGGCTGCTGCTGCCACTAATAGCAGAGGCTATTGCTAGATAGAAACAGAGTTCTGCAAAAGAACATGTAGCTGAGGCACACTCTTCTTTAAAAAGGAAGGCACTGACTGGCATGATATTATACCACAACAGATTTGTATTGGGTCTGGCTGAGATGGAGCTAATTCTCCCCATAGCAGCCCTCGTAGTGCTGTGCTCTGTATTGGTAGCTAGAAAGGTGTTGATAACACACCTGTGTTTTAGCTGCTGCTGGGCAGTGCTCCCACAGCATCAAGGCTGTCTTCTCAAACGTTCCCCCCACCCTCACCAGCAGGCTGGGGCTGGGCAAAATCTTGGGAGGGGACATAGCCAGGACAGCTGAACCAAACTGACCAAACAGATATTCCATACCATATAACCTCAGCTCAGCAATAAAAGCTAAGTAAAGGGAGGAGGAAGTGGAGGCATTCGTTAGTTAGTTTGTCTTCTGGAGCAACCTCTACATGTACTGAAGCCCTGCTTCCCAGGAAGTGGCCAGACATTGCCTGCTGATGGGAAGTAGAGAATAAATCTTTTGCTTTCCTTTGCTTTCGCATGCAACCTTTGCTTTTGCTTTATTAAACTGTCCTTATCTCGACCCACGAGCCTTTTGTTATATTTACTCTCCCCTGTCCAATTGAGGAGGGGAGTGATAGAGCAGCTTTTGTGGGCACATGGCATCCAGCCAGGGTCAACTCACCACGAGATTTTAGTACTTGCTGTTCAAAACATGTTCCTGTGTCAATAGGCTTGTTTTTTATCACTGTTGACATGCATATACACATATAAATATGTGGATATAATTTGGCAGCTCTGTGCATTACTAAAAGGTAAACAGAATCTTCTTTTTTGTTCCTTAAAGCTGATAGTTAATTTGTATCTGATTTTCCTTTGAATTGTTTCATACCTCTACTTTTATTTGACCTGAAGAAACATTATACAACTAAACTTTTTGAAAAATCTTTTCCTGTTTTGTGTAACTCATGTCAATCCCATACAAGACACACTGGCTTTGACTGTCAGGAAGATTTTTTTTAAAATATTTTTTATTATTCTCTGTACATCCATTTTTTGATAGAAAATTGATCATGATCTTATATGCCTAAGTATCAAAATTAGATTTGCGCAATCGACATAGTGAGTTATCTCCTCCTACCTATCATTTTAGACATCTCTGAAATCTCAAGAGATGTTCAAGTCTTTCACTGCTCAGCTGACAATATCGATGCAAAGCACTGATTCTCCTAGTGCTGTATTTTTCCACTATTTTGAACATTGAAGCCATTTTGTTTTACTTAAAGTATTCTATTCCCTCCCTCCAACCCCAACCATCAAACTGCCAGTCAAATCAAATGGTCCAGTTTATTCTCACCTCTGACCTAAAATACCATTGCCTCTGGTCACATTAGCTTAAGCAACACATAAGTAGCTTTTAGCACCATCTAGCTAACTCCCAACATACTTCACCAAAGCTTTGTAATTCCTTTTGGAAATGTTTTGAATCCATTTCTACAAACCTCACACATTGTTCAGTTTTAGCCCCCTGTAGGAAATTAATCTCATGCATTAAAGGCAGAAAGCTTTCTCTGATATGGCTGTAGGTTCATTTTACATGTGATAAAATGTATTTTAGTAGCAAGCAGAAGGCTGTCTGGAAGGGCAAGCATTAGCAAAAGGATCACACAGGTTTTGTGCTGTGGTATGGGTGCTCTGTGGTGGGTGCTGCAATGCAGCCCTTGCACCCCTGGCTATGCACACTGCCACTAGTCTTTTCAGTTGATGCCAATGAGACAGTCACTTTAACATGAAATGGATTTGCAGTTTCATTCTGATAGTTACGCAGTATGATAAAATTTTCAAAGAAAACCATAGGAACTTAAAAGATGTGAAAATAAAGCTGAAAATATTTTATGATTAATTTTTTATTTTGTTGTTTCTACCTATGATATGTAAGACAAATTATATTAAAATTGTTTGCTCTATGTCCCATAATAAAAGAGCACAAGTAAGAGCAAAGAAGCTCTTCTCTTTTTAAGCAGTGAGTGTACCAGCAAGTGTGTTTTCTTCAAGGATAACTGCATTTCTCTTTTTCTCCCCCCCCCTTTCCTTTCCTCAACTCACTATACAAATGTTATCTTTACAGTGTCTAAAATTTCCCACAAGATTCTAGTTTGACCCTGTATATCAGAGACCTGCAACAGTTTTCTGATCCCAAGATAATAAACCACTGTATGTGCTGAAACTGCCTCTTTCAGTCTCCTAATCATGTTTTCATTTTGTGCACCTCTGCCATCAAGCAATATGCAACTGGAGCACTTGAATAGTAGCTTTAAAAGCTAGAGGAAAAATTATGATTGTGGCAAAATGAATGCTATTAGCTAGCACTAACAATTAGATTTAATATTTACAACTGAGTTGATGTAGGCTTTGTAATTTTCCAGTAATCCAGTTGGCACTGCATTAGTAAAGGAATCTGTTTTTTCTGTTGCATTACATGAATAAAATACATTAAATATTAGAAGAAAATAAATGGATAATACTATACCAATGTAACCAGACATTTTTCTTCTGTTCACCATGATTACACAGCAAAGTACAATTCTGAAAAAAAGGACAAAACTTAACATATAAGGCAGTTCCAAAATTTAACAGATTTTTCCCTACAGAATTATTTATACACTCAAAAAGGTAGGAATTTTTCAGTTACTTAAAGTAGCTTATATTGTATTTAATGACTAAAACATTTCAACAGACTTCTTTTAGAATAAGTAGAAAATCAGAATTAAGTTACTTTGTAAGTGATCACTAGTTCAGATGTTATGGTTGATAATTTTGACGAGGATCTGAATTTTAGATAGCATGGATAAACAGTCAGGATTAATGCAGTTAATGTGTGTACTTTTATTCTATTATTGTGATATATAAAATGACTTGGGTTTTATAGTGTTTAGTAACCCTAAAAGGTAGTTGGATGAGTTTTCATATTTTATTTTTTTATATTTCTTTCTTTATTTCAGTTAGGTTCTGAAACCCACACTTTTACAATTACTGACTAAGAAATCGGAAATTTGGCCCCATTGGGTTATTTTAGGGCAATGACTTCCCCTAGAACTCACCAAGCAGGGTTCATCTGCAAGACATTGAATGCTACTACAGAGTATGTGATGTATTTGTAATCTAGTTGCTTTGGATTGGTCACCCTAATATGGAGAAAAAGCAATCTGCTGTTTTATTTTTTTGTTCCGTACCCACTTTTCCCATTACAGGGATCATTTGCTCCCATTGGGAGCAATGCATTTCATAATTCAATTCATTAAGATGCATTAACTAATTGTCTCCATTCTCTTGCAGTTAATTAAACTAAATTAAGTCAATTATACTTTTCCATCTCTGTCTTTTCTTTTGCCTAATCTAAATTGGAGAAAGTGAAACTTAGCTGGAAAATAAAAAAGAGAAAGCATTCCCTAGAAGCAAAAGTTGAAGCCCTAATATTATAGTGTGAAGACAGTTAAAAATCTAAGTGATACAAAAGATTTTTAGCCTCATTTACCTATTATAAAGATCGATTAGCTGGTGTTCATTGTGGGCGGTTTTTTGTTTGCTTGGTTGTTGGGTTTTTTTCTTCACAACATGGCGACATCATTCCAGGAAATGGCCATTGTTGTACAATCACCGAGGCGATCAGCTCCAGTGCAGGCACATTCCGCAGCGGAGCAGGGGATCGGGGCATGCAGTGGGGGTTTCCTGAGCCGGGGAAACCCCAGGAGAGCGCGGAGACCCGCCAGGAGCCGGCAGAGAGAGAGAGAGATCGGCCGACGAGGCGTGGGCAGGGCCAGGAGTAATGGCGGCCGCCCCCCACTCCCACCAAGGGCAGCCCACAGGAGCGCCAGCGACCGGGATCGCCACAACCGGAGCGGGCAGACAGGGCGCTGCACGGCAGCCAAGGCCCGGCGAGGCAGTTCGCGTGGGAGGGCACGCAGGGAGGCCGCCTCCTCGAGGGAGGGCGTCCCACCGGCCGCGTGGAGAGGCTGGAAGTCCACCTAACCCAGCAACCGGGCACCGGTCTGTGACCCCCTGCGCAGGCCAAGGGCACTCGTCCTCCCTGAGCCTCGAGGCAGGACGGTGGGCACTCGCCCGCCTGAGCGCAAAGGCTGCAGCTCCGGCTGGGGGGTCCGCACCATCCACCCTAGCGGTGGCCGATGCCTCCCCCCAGACGGAGCTGCTGAGGGGAGAGGCGGCCGCGCAGGCCTCAGACTGCAGGAAGGGCCGGGACCTTTCTCCTGGGGCAGGGGCGGGCAGCGGAGCTGCCTGCGGAAGGGGGGCCCAGGCGGAGGACGCCCTGCCGCAGGTGGCCGAGCTGCAGGAGGCGGTGAGGAGGCTGCGTCACATCGGGGAGGCTGAGAAGGAGTTAGACACCTGGTTCCAAGCACAGTCTGCCGTGGACCCACAGCCAAACAGCCAAAACCTCCTCCACTGGCACACACGGAGAGGACGGGGGCCAATATTGCAGCAGAATGGAAGCTTGCGACAGCAGGGACCTGCAGGAGGAAGGGACTTCCCCCGCAGCCTGAGGCGCCCTTGCAGAACCGCTTCATGCCCTGCAGGCTGAAGAGGAAAGACCTGCCACATCAGGAGAAGAGCTGGAGCTGAGTAAGGCAGCCCTATTATGGGCCGTCAGTATAACCAGCACAACTAAGAAAAGGCAGTGGGTGACGGCAGTAGGCGACTCTCTTCTGAGAGGTACAGAGCACCCACCCACCCGCTGACCTGACGCGCTCTCCAGAGAGATGTGCTGCTTACCGGGGGCTGGTATCAGGGATGTCACTGAGAGACTACCAGGCCTCGTCGAGGGCACTGAATATTATACGCTGCTCTTGTTTCACGTGGGCAGAAGCGATACAGCTGCGAGGAAGAAATTCTTCCCTGTGAGGGTGGTGAGGCACTGGAACAGGCTGCCCAGAGAAGTTGTGGAAGCCCCATCCCTGGCAGTGTTCAAGGCCAGGTTGGATGGGGCTTTGAGCAACCTGGTCTACTGGAAGATATCCTTGCCCATGGCAGGAGGATTTGAACTAGATGATCTTTAAGGTTCCTTCCAACCCAAACTATTGTATGATTCTATTAATTTTGACATAAGACAGCCATGGTATAGAGCTGTCATGACAGAGCACTCATTTTAGCAGTTAAATTTATTCCTGATGTCTAATAATCACTGGATTCCTGTTGAAATGGGAAAAAAACAAAAAAGCTTTACCTAAATGTCTCTTCTTAAAGAACAGTCTATATAAAATTTTCACATTTGATTAGCTACTGGGAAATAATAAAATTAAACCTTTAAATTAATGATTCCTCCACTTCTTATTTTTTCCTTATTCTTTTTTTGGTAGAGTTATTTTTCAGCTACTACAGTGATGTCAGAAAAATACATTTGGGAAGAGGTTCATGGCAATAAAATGGAAAGTTTCCAGAAGTAATGCCCCCCCCCCCCAGTTAAAAACACAATAATGTTTCTGACCTGTGGAGACCACTGAGGATCACAATAGAAGGTAAAAAACTTTTCTTCAGCTCACTTTTTTTTTTTTTCTCTCTTTTAACTATGGTTATGCACATAAACATTGAAAATGAGCAACACTATGATTACCTCAGAAGTGGCGTTGGGTTAGTTTAATTGGTGACCACAGATGACCTGTGAATTCTCTGTGTTTATTCTCCCTTGGTACCAATATGCAGCAAGAGAAGAACAAAGATATAGGGGTACAATGATAAGAAAAACTTTCTGTGAATCATTTGACTAAAATGCTCTCATTTCCAGCACAGAGAAATTTGTAGTATCTAGCATTTAATCTGGTCATGACACAGTCCGGGGATTTCACAGAGATTAAAAGTTTTCTGCTTTACTATCACTCTGCCACTTCTTCATTCCCTACAAAATGGAAACTCAGCCTTCTCTGTCTTGAAGTTGTACCTTTTGGGTGAGGCATAATAACTGCCAAATGAAGCATTTCTCATCCCTTTCACCCTCTGTGCTTGGAATCAGATGTGATAATATTCTTATAAAAAAGGTTACTATCCGTGAAGAGGTGATATGGGGAAAGGGATCCAGGATGCTGATTTAGGCAGGTCTCTCTTCTTTTTCATGCTTTTATGTTGCACTGGCTTTAATTTTTCTCCTATCAGAGAACAACTTTCTTTATATGGCTGATACTTGACTTCAGTTCTTCTATAGGTGATTTGTCACAAGAGCTACTATTCTATCATATATATATATATATATATATATATATATAAACCTCCAAGCATCTATAGCTCCCTGTCATTCTTCATTGACTGTATCTTCTCAATAGATTTGTAAACCAAGGTTTCCCAAATTACTTTTAATTAAGAACAACAGTCTTTGGAACTTTTCAATTAGTTTCATTTTTTCACTGTCTCTCTAATTTTCCTAAGGTGACCTCATGAAACCTGAGATATAAGGAGCTTAATGATTAAGTTAATTCAGAAATATTCATTTGTTCTGATAAAAGCTACAAGAATGTTTTCTTTACATTGTTTCAGTTTTGATCCTTGTTCTGTTTCTTTCTATGAAAACTTGAAACTGTGCATCAATATCCAGAACACGTCAGGTAGCTGAGAAAGTACGAACTTGTCTTCAGAGTAGAGCAAAACTATATTTCACTTTTTTTATCAGGCAGATATTACTATATTAAACACTAATCAAAGATTTCTACTTCTTAATTTAAGGAACTGAGATTTGTCTGCTACTGTATCTAGTCTGAAAATGTCTACCTACCAATATTTTCAAGTTTCTTTACTGCTTATAAGGACACTGCCCATGAGTTAGAATATCCAAGGGGGAATAAAGAAGGCCTTTTTGGTGTATTCCTACATCTTCCCTCTTCGAACACTCCATTACTCTTCTGTATATGAACTACCCTGCCCTGAAACACTTCAGAATTTATCCTGCTTTTGCTAAAGCCAGGAATAAAACTGACCAATCTCATTACTGATTGTAACACAGGTCTCTCTGTGCTGGGGAGAGTGCACTAAAATCAAAGGATGGTGAGACCAACTTGTGTTTATCGAAGTACACAGTATCCTAAAGTAGCAGGGTTACTAGCTGGTGTGTCAAGATAAGGTTACGCACTGAAAAATGATAGCCACTCTGACCTCCGAAGATTGGTTTGAATAGGAAATGCAGGATTTCTCATTCAGTGATATTGTGCATTGAAACCTTCTCAAAGCCAGGAACAGTGTGTGGAAAAATAATAGCTCCGGGCTGTCTTTGCTTCTGCATCTGGGCCTCTTTCTGACAGTAATTTTAATTTTACTTTACATCAGAGGGCTGGAACAACCTCGCATTCAGGCAGAAGGTCCCTCTGTACATGCACTCTGTGCTACAGTACTCTGAAAGATATGTTCTGTTTATAAAATATATCTTCTCTTAAACAGCACACAAGCTTACCAGGGATGGTGTTTTTAAAAGCAAGCAGCAAACAATTTATAGTCCCACAAGATATCTTATTCCTTCCAGATCTTAATATTTTTTCCTCCTCCTTAAACAAGTACAGATGCAACTGTTCATATTGTCTTTAAATAGGTCAAAGGTGCTTTTAAACCTCAAGTGTCTTATATTCTCTAAGATGGCTCTCCTTTCTTCTCAGAGAAAAGAAATATGACTAAAGAGATGGAATAAATCTGAAAATGGATCTTGGTCCTAGCCATTACTAAATTATTATTTTATAGATATGATGGTGTTTGAGGCAAACAAAAATCAGAGAGTGTATAGATGAGTGAACAGCAGTAATTATTTGTTGGCCTTGCTACACTAATAATATAGACTACCAGAAATCTCGGAAATAACAGTTTTAGCAAGGGAGCAGATATAAAATTCTCATTAACAACTAAGAACCTCAAATACTGTTCAAAGGCAAAATAAAACTCTTCTCTTACATGCTGTATCTTCTGAGTATTTTACCTCTCATTATCTATATATTTCCGAATACAAACCAAACAAATATCTTTTCCTGAGTAATATTTGAGGTAGAAGGTAGTACCTTGCAAAAGTGTATCTTTGGGATATGACTGCTCCATAGAAGCCAGTCTTTTTTTTTTTTTTTTTTTTTTGGCCACTCTTGAGGTTCATTGCTCTTCCCAGAACCTGTAATCCTGTCCCCAAAACTCACATAATTAAAGCTACCTCTGTGTGGCTAACCTAAGAGAAGAAAATTATGCGGCTAGCTGATATGTCTTCCTAACTTTCATGATCAAGGTCCTTTAATAGCTAGGTCAACTGAGCGATTGCTTGCAGAGTAAGGGTATATCTATGAATTTACTAATTGAAAGCAATGTGATTTTCCTTTTCTTTTTTTACATTTCTTTTTTCTTTTTCCCTTTTCCCCTTTCCCTCTTTTTCCCTTTTCCTCTTTTTCTTCTCTCCTTTTCCTTCAATTTAATATTTGTTTTCTTCTAAAATTAATAAACAGAAAGCATGAACACAAAGTATTGTGAGGCACTAAAAGAAAAAAAACCTGAGAGGTAATGCTTTCTAATAAAAAGATGACAAAGCAGAAAAAAATAGAAAAGCATTCTGCCCCAAGAGTGCCACCCTGAGGATTGTTCTCATCAGAACCTTTCAGGTCTTTCTGTTGGTTTAGCCAACAGAAGTTTTGTGTAACAGATAGGAATAGGTTAAACAGTAGAAAAGTACTGATCAATTTTAACTAGAAAAAACAATAGAAAAGAAGTCCATACCAACTTCTTGTAATCATGCAGAGAAGTAGGCGATGGATTCATGTTTTAGTGGACTGCCTTCTTTAGTGAGAAATTTATTTCTCACATTAGACATCTTGATCTAAGATGAGAAGACGTCATCCCACTGATTTCACATTGTTAGAGTTTCCACCTAATCAGGAAAATGGCACAGGGGAATAGTAGCTTAATATTTAGCTAAAATAAATAAATAAAAAGGAATGAGAAGATAGAGTGTTCTAAAAAAGAAAAAAAAAGAAAAAAGGAAAAAAAAAGTCTGTGATAGACACCAAAGTATATTATATGCAGATAAGTAACTAAAAAAGGCAGTGACTGCAATGAGGTAAGGTTACAAATGGAGTTTGAAGTAGCCCAGTTTCAGAAGGAATA
The DNA here is from genome assembly GCF_000737465.1 of Haliaeetus leucocephalus. Lineage (NCBI taxonomy): Eukaryota > Metazoa > Chordata > Aves > Accipitriformes > Accipitridae > Haliaeetus > Haliaeetus leucocephalus. The sequence continues at coordinate 5,236,811 of NW_010972820.1, read as the reverse complement.
CCACTTCCTGTCTCTGGAGTTCTTCAGTTAATAGTCTTAGTGTTCTTCAGTATTGTTTTCTTGGGTTTTTTGCAATCTTTTTGTTCTGGCAGAGGGGACAGTACACCAACAGGGAAGAGGTGACCAAGATTCACAGGAGGTACTCCAATGAAAAAGAAAGAAAATGCAACTGGAGTTAGAGCTGATAGAAAAATGAGATTATAAATAAATTAAAAAAAAAAAAGAAAAAGGGAAAGAAAAAAGATTCACTTATTTCTCATTTCTGTATATCTAAAAAAAGATGGAAGACTTCCAGGTAATTAGTCCAAAGTAAAAAATTACTGAAATGTGCATGATTTCTTTAAACATTATATACCTGGAAAGAAAATTAGCAATGAAACCAGACAATGGACTGTTTTATCCATCATTCTTCATATCACAGTTGAAAGGTCCTTGGAAAGGAATGCACAGCCTTTTTGATCATTATATTTTCGTGTTGCTCTATGACCAATTCATATAATGAACTGCATGCTGAAACACAGGCTCAGCTGTTTACTAATCTCCATCTCAAAACTGTGCAAATAGACTTCTGCAATAGTATTTAGTGAGAGATCCTGGATGAAGATACTATCAGAGCAACCATGTACAGGATGGAAAGTTCATATAGTGCTGTGCTCTGGTTGCTGTTTTTGTTACTAAAGGAAGACTAGAAGGGTCTTTCTGAATTTTGTTAACCCTTCAAATCTGTACTGTTTACTGAAGGCAATGACTGTATTCACATATAGAACCAGTTAGCTCATAGGAAGCCCAGTGCGGGACTACTTCTTTCAAACATTAGATTCTTGAGCACTAAAATCTCCTGGATCAATTTAGCCTATATCTAATTAATGTGCCGCACAATAGGTTTACTATCATAATGGTGGATGACAAGAAGACTGCAAAAAAATACCACTACAATTAGTGCTTTCCATCTACATTTATTTAGCAAATTAATGACTTTGAAATAGCCCCAAATCAGAAACAAAGAGCACTCAGAGACATTGCTAAATTAGTGGGATTTTGGTAACTGTTAAAAAAAAAAAAAAAAAAAGAGAGAGAGAGAAATTAAGTGTGTTGATGGAGGACATACAGAAAACAAACAGTGGTGGAAAGTAATGAAGAAGTGTAGATTAATCAGTAACACTACAGGCTTTTTAATCATCTTTCTTATTAAGGACATTTGAAGAAAGGAGACTGTGCTACTGTAAAAGTAGAAATATGAGCAATTACAGAAATTAATGTAACTGTAATTGCCTGTCACTGTCAGTCACCTGAAACTATGTTTCACATTCTGGGTGACAGTGGTTGTTATAACAGAGTTTTGACCACTCCCTGAATAAAGATAGGTTTCACACAAGTTAGCAATTGTAATTTGCTAACTTTGAACTTGAATATTTGAGATAAACATTGGTACCCTTACTTGCAAATGCTGTTAGGTGAAATATTGTGAAAATGAAAATTTCAGGTGTTTAAGACCTCATGCTTATGTTGATGGGTAAATAGTCTGTTTTATTTTTGAGAAAGTTTATGCAAATTTAATCTACATAATTACACTGCTGGTGCAAATTCCCTTCCAATTCAGTGAAATTAATTTTCTGTGCCTGTATCTTTAAAAGTCAGAAAGGGATGCATACTTTCTCAAAGGGCAAAAGGGAAGGAGACAGAGAGAAACTTGGGTTTACATGCTCAGATTTGTTAGTTTCTAAATGGAAAATAACCAAGACCAGCAAATTATTCCACAGGAAAGTAATCAATGTTAGAAAATCTCAAACAAAAAAAGAATAAAGCCCAAACCCAAAAAACTTGCTTTGGCAGGGGATGGACTAAATCTTTAATACTCAAATCTCTAAATAGAATCATAGAATCATAGAATGGTTTGGGTTGGAAGGGACCTTAAAGATCATCTAGTTCCACCCCCCCTGCCATGGGCAGGGACACCTTCCACCAGACCAGGTTGCCCAAAGCCCCATCCAGCCTGGCCTTGAACACTGCCAGGGATGGGGCATCCACAACCTCTGGGCAACCTGTTCCAGTGCCTCATCACCCTCACAGGGAAGAACTTCTTCCTTATATCTAATCTAAATCTACCCTCTTTCAGTTTAAAACCATTACTCCTCATCTTATCACCACCACACTCCCTGATAAAAAGTCCCTCCCCACCTTTCCTGTAGGTCCCTTTTAGGTACTGGAAGGCTGCTCTAAGGTCTTCCTGGAGCCTTCTCTTCTCCAGGCTAAACAACCTCAACTCTCTCAGGCTCTCCTCATTGGGAAGGTGCTCCAGCCTCCTGATCATCTTCGTAGCCTTCCCCTGGAGCTGCTCCAATAGATCCATGTCTTTCTTAAGCTGGGGGCCCCAGAGCTGAATGCAGTACTCCAGGTGGGGTCTCAAGAGACCTCCCTTGACCTGCTGGCCACACTGCTAACACAAATCTAATGCCAGAAAATGTAATTCATTTTGTATCATACTATACTAAGTAATTTAGTCAAAATAATCTTGCATTTATCACAATGCCTTCCAGCTGACCAAAATATATGCATGATAAAAGCAGCTAGGGTCAACTAAAACATTTTATTACTTTGCTTAGCAGTTTATTCTAATAGCAAATCCCTCAGTGTTTAACAAAGAAAAAGAAAGCTGCCTTAAAATATTTCTCAATTCTCTTGTGAATGTGCAAATCAGTTTCCTGCCTGTGGTTCTTGTTTTCCCTTTCTCCATTTAAGTTTAAAAGACTTAATCCCTGGTGTACCAATTTACGATTACCTGCTGGGGCAAACTGCAGAGTGCCTGAGGGTTGCAGTTTAGTAATCACCCAGATCAGAGGATCTCTTGGACCACCTCACTGTTTTGCTTAAGCCTGTGGTATCTGTGATTTCTTTGCAGAGAAGCCAAGGTGGCAGGGGGGTGTTGAGGGAGGGGGAGGAGGAAAGCAAGGAAGGGAATCTGAATGCTGCTAGGATACATTCCTATTTGGGAAGTGCTCCTGGGAGCAGAGGCCAAAAAACGTTCACAGCCAAAATCTAAGAACTTCTGAAGCTTTTGTCCTGGGTGTTTCTTGGGGGCAGGGGAGGTTGCTTGGTTGGTTGGTTGGTTTTTCAGTTGTTCCACCCTTTTTTGTATATCCTCTTATCTAATTTGTTTTTACTGATACTTATGCAAACTTCGGACTAGATTAATACTTTACTTTTTTTACTAGCACCATGTAAATAAAGTTGTCAGTTTAGAAAAGATGACACAGAAAACAGTAATAAAAACACAGGCAATATTAATGCCATTCTAAATCTTAATAATGATGTTCATGAGTTTCCACTCATTCATAATAGCTCTGCTAGATCTGTCACTGTTGTATTACACAGAGATGAAGTTTATCAAAGAAGCAAACTACCAAGGACAGGATCTGGGAAATTTTCAATATAAAATAAATAAACCTAAGCTGTTGGCAGACATCCATAGAACAGGGCAAGACAATCAGTACAAATAGCTGATTCATAGCCCAATTTTATTCCAGCCTACTCCTTCTATGTGCAAGCTGTGGATGTCCAAAACAAGTATCAAGGACTTGAACAGTACTTTAAAGCATGATGTCTCCATTCTTATATAGCTGCAAATTTATGAACAAGTAAATGGAATTTTTCTAAATTTGAGCATGTAAATTTGCCTTTAGGCAATGATTATAGGAAATTTGATCTCATAGAGTTAGTTTGTCCACAATGTCACATGTTTAAATCCAGAAGTTTATCATAGAAGTGCCTTCTCAACCATATGTAGAGATTTACCACGATTCTACACTAACTTGAAATTATTGAACTATATTTGAACTGTGATAGAGATATGGTGTTGTGTAACAATTGAATTGGACCTGGGAATATTTAGAAAAGCCTTCTTAGAGAGAAAGATATTCTTTTAATAATAATAATAGTAATAATAATTTCAAAAAGTTCTATAATGGAATTAAATCCCTAAAGTACCTCTAAAATTGGGCACTGGCACAGAATATCAGAGGAAAAGTTTGGAGTGGTGAAGCTAAAAAACAGGTCCACAATTTCCGCTTTCTGTTCTTTGAGATTTTGTGGCTATTACTCAACCTGTTCTGTGGCTAGGTGAAAAGTAAATGGCATTACAGTATAAACATTGCGTATACACTTCTGTATTGTGTACAAATATGTGTATGTATGTTATAGTACCTGAAGTATAGATTTTGTTCTTCCTCCAACAGGTATATTCCCCAGTTTACCTTTTCCACTGCTGTGTAAAGGCACTCCTGTTCAGGCTTTGCTATGGTCCAGTCATGACTGCCTAGAACTCAAAATGTGCTGTTTCATCCTACTTCCCAGGCCATTTGCTGAGACGACCAGTGGTGTTTAAACTTGCTCAGGCTTCTGTATCAGTGAACAGATGGTGTGAATCTGCCCTGAGATGCAGAATCTACACCGTCCCTCTTTCTCAGTCAGCTTAGCGGATATTAGTTTGTGTTGAAGGAGAACATATAGCTAAGGACACACTGTGCTAGGCACTGTACAACCATAACAAATTGAGAGTTTTTGTCCAGGGAGTTTAAGTTTGAAATGAGAGACAGCAGGTGGATAAGACAGATGGAGAGGAAACACAAAAATAGCAGTAAGACAGCTGTAGCCAGTGCAATAAGCAGTGGTCACACCAGCTGGCTAATCACTGACAAGTGGTTTCTATCATTGCCACAAAGACAAGCTTGAAGGAAGGATTTAAAGTTGAAGTAAGGATTTTTTAGAGTTGTTTCCACACAGAAATGGGAATGTGAGAAAATGATGTTGCTTGTGTGAAAAATGCAACAAACAGGCAATCAAAAGCCAGGATTCCAGCCAGCATGGCAGTGGGAATCTGCATCCTTGATGTATATATACAACTGCAGATGAGGTGGGCATTAACCTTGAAGGGTTTTAAAAGTAATAATAAGTTGCATAAAATGAGAGCTCCAGTAAGGAGGGTTTGTGTTAGCTATGTTTGAGGCAATGAACAACACAATGATTTGTACAAATCCACCTAGAAATATTTTTAGGTTCGTTTAAAGGAGAAAAGTTTAAATATGATTAAGAAAGAGGAGGCAAAATTGCCTTCCTCAAAGAGATACATAAACATCTCTACAGCACCGGTTTCAGTAGTGGGGGTCAGGAGGCTGAGTGGGACTTAGGAATGGATGTTTCCAAGGATTGGCTTGTCTGCCTTTTTGCCTCAAAAATCAAAGTCAAAAGGCTTTTTCCTGTTACAGCACATGGACCTCTGTGGACTTCAATGTGCACCATATATAGGGTGCGTGGAGGCTCCTGATGTCTGATGTGCCTTGCCCAGGCAGCAGAGACAGACAGCTCTGTCACCAGGGAAACTTCACTGTTTCCTTCTGTCAGCATTCCAAAAGTGTCTATAGTTAAGGACTTAGTTGGAGCAGGTTTGCTATTTAAGAACGTAGCTTTTCAGTTTTGGTACTTTATGCTGGTCTCTGAAGCTTGTATTTCTATCTCTCTCCTCTTCACAGATGGTTTCAACAGCTTGAGCTCTCCTCTGCAGATGATGCCAGATGCTCCCTCTCTAACAGACAGGTTTAGTTCTCTCTCACCCACGTACACATAAACAGGTGATACCAGATGCCCCCTCAACTCCAGGCCTCAGCCAAGTGAGTGCAAATACACACACCCAAGCAATACAGTAGATCTGCATATACTAAACAAATAAAGCCAGGTATGTTTTCATGAGTTAGGACTTGATGGAGGAACTTCGTCTTTCAGTGGCTCCTCCGATGTCTAGTCAATATTTACTCTTCTCTTGCTTTGCACCTATTTCTTCCTCTTTCTAAATCAACTGTAAATAGATTACAATTTAATATTTGAGACTTAAATGGCTAATATAAGGTACTTTCGTTTATACACAGGTCACAGATTTACAATAAGATCGTTTATAAAGTAAACATTTATCCCATTTATTTCTGGATCTGTTAAATGTGTCTATTCAACAGTTATTGGAAAACTAATAAACCCACCTTTTTTTTTGATGGAACAAACCATGTATATACAGCATTTCCTGTGGAAAAATATATTTATTGTCCCCAAAAGCTATAAAAAATTTTATGTTCTACTGCAGGAATACTGTAAACTTAAAAATGTATTTCCAACTGACATTTAGTGCCCACTAAACAGTACCTACATTGTATGTAGTATTATTGTAAAAAATGTATAACTGTAGGGAAAGAAGATTTTCCTCTGCTGCCAATTTGTTTACTTTATATCCTTTCAACACTTTGCAGATGTTGGTCAAACCCTTGATGTCTGTTGTTACTGGTAGACAGAGGCAAGTGATACTTTGAAACATATTAAACAATAATATTGGTTATCTTGTCATCTTGTTCTGCAGGTAGTCCTACTTCTCCTCAGGCCTGTCTACGTAACAAAATCCAAGGAGCTAGATCTGGTGACTAGAAGAAGCCTGTTAGGCTCTGCACAGCTGTAAGGGTCCAAGCACAGATATTAGATTGCAGGACTGAGGGATTTAGGTTCTGATATCACAAGCTTCAAAGGACCCAGATCTGTCAGTATGATGCTCGCTAAAGGACTGGTTTTGCTGCTTAAATGACACAGTTGGCACACCCAGAATACACAGAATTCTATAGGAGTGTAGACGCATACCCTGAAAAAATTGAGATTCTGCACTGTTTAAAAGGCAAACCCAGAAAATAAGTATATTGAGAAATTAACCCTGTATTAATATCCTAGAAAATATAATCGGTCAAATAAAAACAGGTGAGAGACTTCTATAGTCTCTAATTTTCATATTGTGGGATGCTGGTTTTCCTTTAAAATATTTTGCATTTTATCCTCTCTTAAAATATATATTGTGTGGCCTATAAAGTGTTATTTCAAGGGAAAATTATTTACTTGAGGAGCACTGAATGTTTTCTCAAATGCTATGAATAAATTAGCTAATGTTCTGTGAAACTTCTTGCAGATAATCCTATAATTCAATACAGAAGGATGTGAACAAGTTGTTTTCTATTGTCTGGCTTTGTTGAGAAAATATATTTTTTAATCTTTCTAGCATTCTGGACATGCTTTAGCATTATTGGAGGGTTAGTCTTAGAAGAGCATTAGGTATTTCTGATAGTCACTCTGAGTAAGCTGTGACTTACCACCACTGTGGTGGGTTGACCCTGGCTGGATGCCAGGTGCCCACCAAAGGCCCTCTGTAACTCCCCTTCTCAGCTGGACAGGGGAGAGAAAATATAATGAAAGGCTTGTGGGTCAAGATAAGGACAGGGAGAGATCATTCATCAATTACTGTCACGGGCAAAACAGACTTGACTTGGGGAAATTAATTTAATTTATTACCAATCAAATCAGAGTAGGGTAATAAGAAATAAACGCAAATCTTATAAACAACTTCCCCCCACCCCTCCCTTCTTCCCAGGCTCAACTTTACTCTGAATTTCTCTGCCTCCTCCCCGCAGCGGCACAGGGGGACGGGGAATGGCGGTTAGGGTCAGTTCATCACATGTTGTCTCTGCTGCTCCTTCCTCCTCAGCAGTAGGACTTCTCACTCTTCCCCTGCTCCAGAGTGGGGTCCCTCCCACGGGAGACAGTCCTCCATGACTTCTCCCATGTGAGTCCTTCCCTCGGGCTGCAGTTCTTTATGAACTGCTCCAGTGTGGGTCCCTCCCCCGGGCTGCAGTCCTTCAGGCACAGACTGCTCCAGCGTGGGTCCCCCACAGGGTCACAAGTCCTGCCAGAAAACCTGCTCCAGCATGGGCTCCTCTCTCCACAGGTCCACAGGTCCTGCCAGGACCCTGCTCCAGTGCGGGTTTCCCACAGGGTCACAGCCTCCTTCGGGCACCCACCTGCTCCACTGTGGACTTCCCTGGGCTGCAGGGGGACAGCCTGCCTCACCATGGTCTTCCCCATGGGCTGCAGGGGAATCTCTGCTCTGGCGCCTGGACCATCTCCTCCCCCTCCTTCTGCACTGACCTGGGGGTCTGCAGGGCTGGTGCTCTCCCATATTCTCACTCCTCTCTGGCTGCAGTTTCTGTTGCGTAGCAACTTTTTCCCCTTCTTAAATCTGTTCTCCCAGAGGAACTACCGCTATTGCTGATGGGCTTGGCCTTGGCCAACGGCATGTCCATCTTGGAGCCAGCTGGCATTGGCTCTGTCGGACACAGGGGAAGCTTCAAGCAGCTTCTCACGGAAGCCACCCCTGTAGCTCCCCCACTACCACAACCTTGCCATGCAAACCCAATACAACAATACAATGTGTCTAGGAGGAAGCACCTTCGGAATACAAAAAAGTAGTACTGAAGCAGAGGAAACAAAATGAGAGGGACAGAAAGAACACTACAGTGCCAAAGAACAGATATAAAGTTAGGGTGGTTCAAATCAAAATAGTAAATTCTTAATATGACTGCCCAAATGGCTGGTGGTTTTCAATCTGTTTCCTTCTTGCTGTATGATGACAGTGATTCTGATCTATTTTTCTTCATTATACCTGTGCATATGGAGTGGAAGTGAGACTCCCAGTGCAGGAAAGTGGCATTCTTGGATGCCTTTGCTTTGACTGAATACATATGGGTATATTTTAGTCACAGTTTTGCCAGACCATGAAAAGAGCCATCTGGAACACATCTAATTGGGACTCTTGAACCTAGATAAAGAGAAATCTAAAAGTTACACACTGTTTGAATCAGTTCTTCCTCTGTCAGAGCAAAGTATTGGCTCAGAAGTTGTCCTAGGGCTTTCTTGAAAGCACTGGAGGGTCCAAGCATACACCTGGTTAGGCATATCATCAGAGACTTTATGCTATACATGTATGTAATATACAGCTGTTTTAAACACATACAGAATGCCTAGCAGTAGGTTTGCTGGGCTTTTGCGCATCACCTGAAGATATGCAATAGGTCCAACATGTCTAGTGTCAGACCTTAAACACACAGTTTATGAGATGTCTTTCAAAGCAGGGCTTTTTGATCTAGTTATTTTGGTCTATACTGTAAGATTGTAGCCAGGTCAGAAACACTGCAAGTGATTGCCTTAGCACTGGGATATTCTAAACAGAATATCTTCCTGACAGAGATTATAGACTTAACTCAGTCTTTTCAACAAAATGGCATTTTCAATAGGAAACACTAACTCCTCTCTAAATCTTTCACATTAGATTCTAGGACCAAAGGATTCAGGTTACAGTTTAAATATATGAATTCTTCTTTAATCTATTCTACACACATCAATTTTAAAGCTATTACACACCATTATCTCTTCTTGGATGAGTCAAACCTGTCAGTGTTTTTATTCCCCTGAGATTTTGAAAATAGCAATTTCAGTGCCTGGTAACATGAAAGTGTCCAGAAAAAAAAAAAAAAGGTAAGCATCAACTTAATGGCAAAAATACAGACCCTTGATCACTGGTGATGTTTTAGAGCAGGCTGGATAGTTGACTCTCTTTCTTGTTCCAAAAAAGCTTAGATCTTGATTTAATATATTCATCTCTCCTGCAAGTGAACCAGCTTCTGAAAATGCTGAGACTGTTATTGTGGAACTCAGTAAATTTTTGTAACTGTTAATGAAGCTTTTATTTATAAATCATCAACCTGAGGGTATTCTAGCTCAATAAAGATTGCAACTTTGGTTTTTTTTAGTCTGCCGGCCTTTCAGTGACTGGAGTATGAGACATGGTAGCAATTTGTCATAACTAGTCTTTATACTCACCAGATATGATATATTTTGGATTAAAAAAAGATATACAAGACATGAGTCTTCTTGGAAATAATGGGTGTATAAAACTTGCTCTTAGTTACTCATTATGTAAGATAAATATCTTTAACCAGCAGTGAATCCAAGCAATCTTAATAGCACAGATATTGGTCACTGAATAAAAACTGTAGGCAAACATTCAAAGACGACTCATAATCACCCTCCTGGAATGACTGTATAAAACTTGGCAGTGATGATGTGTGGAAGAAAAAGGAGAGGATGGGAAGTAATGGTAAACTTCTATGAGAAAAAGTCAAATGGAGAAAGGCTGCAAATGTGGGCTGCTGTTCACAGAAAGGATATAGATAAACTCAAGTTAATAACTAGTGATGTGGGGAAAGGGACATTACCAAAGGGGAAAATAAAAAGAAAAAAAAAAAAAAAGGAGAGAAAAAAAAAGAGAACTGTATCTAAATGACCCAGGGTTGAAGATTCAGAGTAAATTTTCACAGTTATTTATGGTCTGAAACATTTGAACGGAGACAGCTTTGCTGTCTTTACAGAAGTGCAGTGTATAGAAGTACAGAAAAAGTGATGTTTCTCAATGACCATTATACTGTTGGCTATCACATGTTTTGTTTGTTAGAGACTCAGCCTTTTTTTGGAGTAGTTTGCCTCAAGTTTTAGTCCCTTGTAGAGCTGTACCAAAGAGTCAGAGCCTGTCTAGAGAGGGAAATCAATGAAGTACTTAGAACAATGACAATGTCTAGCATCTGTTTCTAATGAGTATGACAGTGCAACTTCCTTTAGCTTATGCTCTTCTTGGTCAACATGTGGCTAAAATGTTCCCAATTATACTATTGGTTTCTCAAAAATTGAGAGAGTGACTCTAAGATTCGTGTCAAAAGGTAATACTGCAAAAGAAATCTCAGTTGTCTGTACAACTTTTTCAAGCTTATTTTCTTAGGAACTCTAGCTGAAAACTTGATGAAATGTCAAGTCTTCACAGGTTTGCCCTTAATGAGCAAAACTTCAATTATATTTCAAGGCATTCTACTTCTTTGAGGCTTTTTTGTTGTTTTGGTTTTTTTTTTTTTTCACTTGAAACTCTCAGTCACCAGCTGGTAAAGTCAGGTTTCAGGGACCTGGGAGATAGTATCGATTTTTCTTTGCCAAAAAAAGATCACTACCTTTAGGCAAGGTGTGAATACTGGATTACTGCATTTTTTGCTTCCAACTTCTAATTCTTTTGTGTCTTAAATCAAGGTGACTTATTTTTTCACTAACATGTGTTTAGTACAAATACTGAAAAATTATAGATCCTACCTTCCTTCCAGTGTCACAGTTATGCATCATGAATAGCACTAGTGAAGGCAAGGGGCTTATCCAGGTTTATATTGATGCAAAGGAAAAGATGGCTTGTCTGTGGTCCAATTCATTTATTGTGTAGAATTAAACATCTGTTTTATGTTTTTTTCTCAAACTTAAAATTTCCTTAAGATAATATTTAGGCAAATAAAAATTAGTCATTTATTTAAAATAACGCAGCTTTATTTTTATCTCCTTACTATGTCACATGCATAACCTTAAGCTCCAAAACCTCACACAGCTTTTTAGAAGTTTTTTTTCTTTTCATTTCAAATTTTAAAATACCTACATTATATTGTATCATACATAGGAAAATATCATGTAGATATTAAATAAGGTTAAGAATTTAGAAACAATTGCAGCAACTTTTCTTTCCACATTGAGTATATTTGTTCTTCGTGGAGGACCTTTAACTGACTTTTCAGATTATTTTAAATGATCATCCAACATCTGAGGAAATGTACAGAAACATTGACAACCTGCAGTGTTACAGTGACTGACTGCAAATTTCAGGTCTTAAAAAGATCTGAATTCAAGTCAAATTAGTTTTCAATGTTAGAAATATAAGGATTGGAAGATACGATCTGGGAATTAGATACTGAAAAAAATGAAAATAGTTATTATAAGAAATTTCAAAAGGAGAGATAAAAGGTGTCTTCTTTTTTTTTTCAGAGAAGGCATTGGAAGGAGTTCCTTTTTTGATACGTACCTTGTTAAAATGTAGACACATGAGGAATATTAACTGTCAGAAGATTTGGGGGTTGTTTGGGTTTTTTTCCCCATTTATTTCTAAATTGCATTGTTAATGTTTATGGAAGAGCCAAGAATCTAGCAGGAAAATTTCCAAGATGATCAATGTACGATTTTAAGACATTAGATGATAATTTCTTTGAACACATAAGATGGTGTACATAACTTTCCTTACAAAGCACTTATGATTATTTTTTTTACTTATTTAGATTTTGTTCTCTAGCCCAGATTATGATTCCTCTACTCGGAGTGTTATAAGAATCCGTCACGTGTAACATACAGAGTGCAGAAGAAAAGAAGCATAACTGCCCAGTTTTATAGGTCTGAAATTTTGGGACTGAGTAAATAAGGTCCGGATATTCAAAGCTATTTACTAAACTAAATGGAAAACATTAATCTCACATAAATATGGCTATCTAAGAAGTAAGTGTCTAAACCTAATAGTTTAGGCTCTAAACAATTTGAGCCTGTTTTAGGCTCTGTTAAATTCACACAGGACTCCATAAAATGACGTGTGAGAACTGGGGACAGAGCTAAGTATTCCAAGGCCCTCATATTGCGCCTTGGTTGCAAGGCTAACCACAGTTACATAGTGTGACTAACGAGGGACTCTCTGGTGCACAACAGCATTGATTAGATGGTGCACTTAAACACAGGCGTGTTCTGTTTCTAATATATGAGAAGTTTTCTGCCTTCTCATGCCATAAGGACACTGGTAGAAAATCTGAATGTGTGCACAAAGTCAAATGGAAGAAAGAAAGCATAAATTAGCTCCCCTCTCCAAAACACCCGAAAACTTGTCTCTCACAAGAGCTACTTCATGTTTAAGTGAAGAAATGCAAAGGAAGTCACAACACAGAACTAAATCTGCAAAGACTGTTTAAAATTTAGTTGTATAACACAGAATATTTAAATCCCACCAGTGAAAGAGACTAAAGGATTCAAACCAGGTATAATCCCAAACATTTTTTCTATTTGTGCTAACTGGTGTCATATTTCATTACTGGTCAGGTATCTTAATAACATTGTATTCACAGTATTAAATGTGCCTAGAAACATTTATTCACTGGCATCTGTGATTATAATCCATATTGTTAATACACCAGATAAATTGGCTAGGGGGAAAGGACCATGGCTATCCTCCAGGTAAAGAATATTTTAAATAGTCCATCAATTTTTGTGTAGGAAGGAGGACATCCTCTTAGTGGTTGCAGTGTGTGCACGATGTTTGCAAGTCTTTTTGCTCTGACTGGAATTACAGATTCAGGGGAAGGCAAAATAGTTAGAAAACTACACACAGAATTATTGCCATTTTAGAAGCTGATAGGTGTTGAGAAAATTTTTATGGACTTTACAAGGAGAGTATGGCAATTTACATATGTATAATTCTTTCTTCCCTTTCTGCAGAGAACCTATAAAAATATTACCTTATACATTCCAGAAAGGTGTTGAAAGAATGAAACAAAGGGACTGCAATTTTCCACGGTCTGATGTTCAGCTCTAAATGTAACAAGGCATTGTCCAGTACAACTGCTGTAGTTACACAGGAAAAACCTCACCTGGAGAGCATTTCCACCACAAAGTAGACTCAAACCTGTCAATTGAGAGTGTTTAAATGACAACACATCTTACTTTTGATGTTAACTTTGATTTAAAAACTCATTAAGAATTTTTGAAATAGTTGTCTTTATTAAAAAAAAAAGAAAACCTTCCAACCATTGCCTGATGAATTAGAATATCAATTTGCTGTTTGTAAAAATGTTATAATCATATGAAAGGCTCTTCTAATCATTCTTGTCTAGATTAATGCAAAAGTCTCTAATTTACAGTAGCCTTTCTTTCAATGTTACATTATTCAAGTTGTTTTCAGATTAATATTTATAAACTTTAACAAGCTTTACATCTAAACAAATTTTTAATTTTTAAAGTTCAAAATCTCTTGTCCTACTATTATGTCCTCTCATCAAACTGTTAGGATACAGAAGGCAAATCTCATTCCTAAAATAGAGTAGACCAGACATGAAATTCAGGTACAGTTTAGTTCCCTATCATTTCAATAACTAGCTTATCCTATCAATTAGGCTAATGGAAACAAAGTAGTAAATTTATTGTCAATATGATGTATGTAAGGCTTTTTAAGTTAAGAGGCATTAACTGTAGAAAGGAAATGAAGAAAAAAGATTTCCACTGCTCTAGAAAACTAGAACTTCTTCAAGGTCCCAGCCAACTTCTGTTTTCTCTTCCAGTGGCATAGAAGCATGCTGCATAAGGTATGATTTTCTAGAATTTTCTTTCTTAGAGGTATCACAGAAATATTCCTGTGCTCTGGTAGAAACTGCTGCATATTTTGCTCTTTTGAATGTCAGTTCATTTAGTCAGGTGTCTACATATATTCTAATATTTACCTTTCTTTTTCATGTTATAAGAAAAAAAAGAGTATGTAAAACAGAAGAAGATACAAAGAGAAGTAGGAATCCATAAAGAGGAAAAATTTTTATGACGAAGACTGAAGAGGCTCTAAGACATATGAGATATCTGGTCTTTGGTTATTAGGGTTGGAAAATGAGACATTACAAAAAGTGAAAATAAAAATCTCATTAGGAGAAAAAGGAACTAAAAGTTTGGATAGCACAGGAAGAGAGGCAAGATTCCCAGAGTGTTGTTTAACTCGACTGAAAATTTATTAGGTAGGATGTCTGTAACAGGCTACCCTCCTGTAAGGTTTGGTTGAAGTAGATCTAAGGTAATGAGTTTTGGGGAAGTATGGAGCCAAGAAGACCTGTCTTCTCTTGTGTCTTCCAAAATTCCTGTCAGGCAAAATACTTGACTTCAGTTGCAACTGTAGACATTTTCAATTCTGTAGAACAAACATTTGCTGATATAAACAACTCTATGAACACCAAGGTCAGTGAAGAGGGAGAAGGAGCAGAGATTCCCCTGCAGCATGTAGAAGTTTTGCAAGAGGCCATGATGGACCAGATATTTCCCTGCAGCCCATGGAGAGGACTATGCCAGAGAAGATATCCATACTGTAGCCCATGGAGGGCCTCATGCTGAAGCAGGTAGGTATATCCTGAAGGAAACTGCGGCCTGTGGAGAAACCACCCTGGAGCAGCCTCCTGGCAAGAGCTGCGGCCTGTGGAGAGGAGCCCATGCAGGAGGAGGTTTATTCTGAAGGACTGCAACCTATGGAGGACCCACTCCAGAGCAAGGGAAAAGTGTGAGGAGGAGGGAGTAGTGAAGAGGAACTGTTATGGACTGATCATAGCCCCCCAGTCCCCATCCCTCTGCACCACTCAGGCCAAGGGGGCAGGGAAGGGAGGAGGCTGAAGATCCAGGAATGAAAGAGTCAGGTTGATTCTGGGAAAAAAGGAAGGAGGTTGGAGGAAGGTATTTTAGTTTTTGTCTTTGTTTCTTACTATCCAAATCTATTTTAGGCAGCAATGAAGTAAATTAATTTTCCTCAAGTTGAGTGCATTTTGCCCATGATGGTAATTGGTAAGTGATCTCCCTGTCTTTATCTTGACCCATGAGTTTTTTCATCTTATTTTCTCCCCCTGACCTGCTGAAGAAGGAGAATAAGAGAGCACCTGGCTGGGCATCGGGCATCTGGCCAAAGTCAGTCAACCACAGTTCCATCACTCAATTATGAAAACACTTTTTTACTTTCAGTGGTCAAACACTGGAACATGTTTCCCGGAGAAGGTGTGGAATACCCATCCTTGGAGACTTTCAAAACCTCTCTGGACATGATCCTGGACAACCAGCTCTAGCTGACCCTTTTTGAGCAGGAACATTGGACTAGAAGATCTCAAGAGGTCCCTTATGACCTAAACAATTCTGTAATTTTGTAAATAGTTAAATAACATAGCCAGGAATAACTGAAAATTCTTCAGCAATTCTTTCTTTGGGGATGTACTGGTTTTGGCTGAGATAGAGTTAATTTTCTTCATAGTAGCTTCTATGGTGCTATGTTTTGAATTTATGGTCTAGGTTTTGAAAGACAATAAGGGAGTAGGACACTCAGATCATATTCTTCAAAGAGTTTGGGGAATATAGTTGTACAAGACATTTTTAGAAAATTCCAGCTCATATATTTGTGACTGAATTGAAAGTGTCATTAAAGTACCAGTGAGAAGACTGTTTATCTTCCTGCTTGCTCTTTGAGAAAATAGTTCTGATAAAGATGTTAAAAATACTTTTCACAAATTGCTTCCATCTTTGCTGAAGGGAAGACTCGATAGGCAAAAGAGGAAAACCTGTCTGTACAAAGATATTATAAATAAGTTCATTGCATTATAGAACATGAAAAGAGAATAAAGCGTGTATGTCTCCACATTTTGAACAACTTATCACATTAAAAAAGGTCAACAGGTGGCATTGTCCAGACACTTTACTGAGACACAAATAAAGAGAAGAGAAACAGGGTTTTGGGGAGGTTTGGGTATTGGTTTTGGTTTGGGTTTGTTTTGGGGTTTTTTTGTGAGTTTTTTAATTAGAGCTTCATAAACATATATACAACATTCAACTGCTGTAATAAAAGCAGCTGACAGATAATTGCAAAGGCAAAGTCCTAGGAATAATTCATCATATTTATGTCTCCTTTGTTTACTAAATTCCCAGAAAATCATCTGTGAAGGTGAAACCCTACTGATTGCAGGTTTTAATTTTTTAGTGATTGTTCGAATAATTAAAACCAGCTGTAAATGTAAATGAAGCATTAGGTTAACATTAATATAAATTTCTCAGTCATATGTCAAGATAATTGAAATTCAGCTAATTATGAGCTATAGCAACATTGGTGCCAATTATTGTAAGGAATTAGCACATTGGGTTACTCCTACAAAAGAGGTAATTTTTCATGACTTCTGTTGAGTATAAGCAAAACAATGTGCTAAGTCAGTTTTTAACATCTTCATTAATGATCTGGAAAAAACAGAAGCAGCATATTAATTAAACTTATGTACACGCTTAAGCCAACAGCCTATTGTTAACATTTAGAAGGGAAGTAAGGAAATAAAAGGTGACACAAACTTAAAAGAGACTTCTATAAAAAATGATTTCTAATGTTAATAATCTTTTAAAATAATATGGAGAATTAGTCAAAATTCAACAGTTACTGTTGAATTGTTGAAAAGCAACTAGGCTGGGACATAAAAAAGATCTGGCTTCATAAGATAATTCAGGGAAGAAGGGACTTCAGGATGTCTCTAGTCCAACTCCCTGCTCAAATTAGGGTCAGCTCTGAGATCAAACCAGGCTGCTCAGGGCTGTTTCCAGTCAAACCTTGCTAACCACCAACGGCACAGACTTTACAGCCTCTCTGGGAAACCTGTGGCTATCTTTGTTCTCATGATGAAAAGATTTTTCCTTAATTCCAGTCTGAAACCCTATTTTTTCAACTTGTTCACATAGTCTCTTGTTGTCACGCTCCACACCTCTCAACTCTTGACTTTCAAGTCTCTTGTCAAATCAGGTTTGGTAGGCTTCATCAATTGTGAAGTAAGGAAAAGGGAAAGGAACATTTTTCTTGTATTAATTAATATATAGAGATTCAAAGTAAAAGTTTGTAAGAAGTGATAAATTGAGTTTGCTGAGTGAAGCAAGAACAGAAAGGTAAGGAGAAGAAGCCAAATGTCTTAAGGTTTCCAATTAAAATGCTTTTGCAATTTAGTTCCCCAAATAGACGATTTATGTGGGTGTAGGTGGAAAACTTTGAAAAAGTTAAGGAAGAAGAATATGGACTTTGGTAAGAAAGGGTCAGAAAGGACCTCCTTGCCTTTTGTGTGCAATAGCATCTCTTCTACTTCTGACAGGTCTTAGGGCTCTCTCTATGAAGCCCTGCTCCTCCTAGGGAAGGGCCCTCTTACAGCAGGAGTAAGAAGAATGAGACATTTTAAGATCCCTCCTAAATGTACACACCCTCTTGCCCTATGCACTTTCTTATGTGAGGACCTACAAAGAGGACTTGGCTTGCTATTTTGCTTGTATGGGATCTGGAAGGGCAGCTTCAAACACGTCTGTGCCCTGCCTGCACAGATGTACCGAAAGCGTGCAGCATGTACAAGGACATCTGGGGTTCATTTTCAAATCAAGTAAATATGTGCTAGTAAAGGAGAAACTAAGCCTGGGCCAAGCAGGGAAAAGCTCTCTGAAGACTTAATATGCAACCCTCTGAAAGCACACATCAAAATTATGTATTATACTGGGAGCTAGTATAAATGCGGATGTTTATGTTGCCCAATATAGAATTAAAATATCTTTTTTTCTTGAAAATTGAATGAGAAATAATATGTGATAAAGTAGTAAAGGAAGCATATGTAAAAGGAGATAGAATAAAGAAAAATTGTTGGCACAAGAAATAATTTCTTCTCTTTAGAATTATGCCTTCACCAAATAAACAATGATCTCTCTATTCAGTACTATCAGTCATTTGTTCTAATATGGAATGACTTTTCTGTAAACATGTTTATAGTTAGGAGGGCTTTGCTGGCACATGATTATTGGAATAACTGATTTTTCAGCTCAATGAACAACAGTATGTATTCGGAGAGAAGATTTGCAGATAGACATCTTTTAGAACATTTGAGAGAAAGAAAATTTGTTGCACTTTAAATAAAACCAAAGTTCTGCATTTAAAAGCGAATTCAAATCCATCTGTCATCCATAACAAGAAAAAGAATGGTCTTTCCTCATTCCCTTCACTTCCTTGAAACCCTAGACAACTCAGTTGAAATTCCTTTGGTTTTTTGTTTTCTCTTTTTAGCAGATTTATTCAAAACTAGTTTAAAAGTTTATTAGTCATTCAGTGTTATCAATGCACAGGTAGTTTGTAAGGCCTGTAAGGCATGAACCAAAAGACCATTCACTGAGACTGTTCTAGTTCAAACCATTCACCGTTCTGGGTCTGTGAGACCCCTGAGAGAGCCCTGAATCTCCCTGTCTTATCCTCACAAGTTCTTGCCCTCAACAATTTATTTTTTATTAGTTTTCCTTTAATTATTTTAAATATATCATACAATTATTAACTTTAACCAAAGGTCCTAATTAGCAACTGTCTACAAGCACCATTAGGACAGTTAGCTGATGTTTGTGTTCAGATCCTTGCTCTAATGAAAAGCTGTTCCAAGGGCAACAGCTCCAAAGAAAGGGGCCAAGAGGGAACTGCACCTGGCTACTGCATTAGGCATCACTCAATGCCTGGCAACCAGGAGACTTGCATCATGCTGAAGGAGAACCTGAGGGATGGAAAGCACACACACTTAAGAAAGTTTTAGGTATTAGAGAGGAGGACAAAGCCTCTATACCCATGAAGAGGGCTGAAACTATGAGGGTTTTGTCCTTCCAGCATTCCCATTTTGAAAGGAGAAGACATGGGGAGGGGATGGCTCACAAGAGCCTGGTTCACCACGTTCATGGGCTGCAGAGGAATCTGTCCCAGATAACATTCACCTGCCAGAAGTCAGATTACTTTCTAGTCAGATGAAACTTCTAGTAATATCAGGCAATGGTTTAATAAATATCTCTCTCCCCAAATTAAGACAAACTAACAAAAGCTGACAAAAGAGAAAGGGAAATTACGAAAGTTTAAAAAGAAAGGAGAGAAAGAATTTTACAGTCAGATGGGAAGAAGAGGAGAAGAACTGATACTAAAAGGCCAGAGAGAAGTCATTAGCCTCCTTACATGATTGGTGACCATGATTTGGGAGGAAAAGGGACTGCTACTGTGTCATTGAAATGGAAGAATAGCAAAGTAGGCAGCATCCCATACTGACTTTATTTCCATCTCTTCTTCTAGAATGAATCTAAAAGCCCCTTGTAGTCACAGGAGGTGCATAATGGCTCTGAGAGACATTGTCTTGTGACAGGAGGTAGACCTTGCTCAAGAGTCAAAGGTCCTCAGCCCTTGCTCTTGCCAGCAACAGTAGTGGCTGAATTTCTGCATCTAGCTCTAAGAATTTGTTTCATTTGCAGGGCATTGCTACTTCAGGAGACAACAGAGACTTTGGAGGAGATCACTTCTACCTTTTGTGGTGTCAGAGCAGAGAGCAATGAATCTCATTTGCTGCAAGCAGGCACTACCCCATACTATGCAGGGGGGTATGACATTTATTATAACCCTCTGGTATGCTTGTGAGCCCTAGATTGTGCACCACAAGTTTGTCACAGTCTTCATGCTCCTTAAGCTGCTCATGTAGCTGACCAAGCACTTGGTTTGCTCATTAAAGGTTAGCTACTCAGCAGCCGCTTCTACCTGCTTTTGCAGTGAAGCAGAAAAGAGAATACTCTGAACTGTCTTTCATCATTGGCATAGACTCAGCTGAAAGTTTTGGGTTCATGCATAGAAGAGTAGCTCCAGTGAAAGGAATTACTTGTACTTAGTCAACAGTGCACCCTAACTCCCTCCAAAACAGGACAGCAGGACAAGGAACAGCCAATCAACCAAGATCATCTATGTACAAGTATTACACATTTTATTCCCCTTTGGCAGAAATTTTTCATTAATTCAGTCCAAATTAAATAAACTTCAGAGTAACTTCAGATTGCTTTTTTTTTTTCCCCAGTAAGTACTGTATTCACATTTTTTCCTAAAAATACTTCTAATTTGTATTAAAAAAAAAAAATCTAGAACTATATGGTTGAACTGTACTAGTAAGTGAGGGTGTCAAGTATGAGTGTAGCTCATGCTCTCGTAGTTACTAGAATTCGTTCCTTCTCTGTATGTGAAACAAGCAATGCTGGTACAATGTTACTAACAGAAGTATACCTACTTTCAGTGGTTCTGCTGGAGTATGTATGTACCTGGATAGATTGCAATATGCCGGTAGATGTTTTGTGGAACTTCAGTCAGTGCAAGTCAGTGGATGTGGTGCAAATTTTAGCCTAAAAGGATGTGAAAGCTGTTTGGCACACAAGTCAAATGAACAATAAATTAAGCAAATTACTTACTCTTGTCTGATTTACTCATGGCTTCAGAATAACACAGGGGATTCAAATTTAACCACTATAAGGTGAGCACTGATAAAATAGAAGGAAGGGATTACAAGCTTAAGGAAAGATGATCACTTTAAAGGATACTGAATATGCGAATAGTCAGGCATAAAGATTACAGAGGGCAGAGACAAGTATCTAATCTATATTAGTATTTTAAAAGAGAGGATCTGTAAAGTATTTATGAGAAGTACTGCTATAAAGCTGACCATAAGGAAGTTCAACACAGCATGACTATTTTTCTGCAGCTTAAGCCAATCAAGGCTGCTTTGGCAAAAGGATGGATTGGATATGGCTTCTTCAGCTTTCTGTCTCAAATGTCTGATGTGTGTGCTAATCAGTTTTGCCTAAATAAGGATGTCATGACAGTGCCCATAGATATCATATATTGACCGATCCATTCAAGTTACTTTGTTTTCTGAAATTTCACTGGGAAAATTAAATAACCATTGAAAGAATAGCACCACTTCCATCAATGCCTATCTGCTTCTTAGGAGCATTGGAACTGGGTTATTCCAATGTCATTTCAATTCTTCTTTCTTTGTAAGAGAACTATCCCAAACAATTTGCTTAGAAAGTGAAATCTTCTTATTGCATTAAATTGTCTTTCCACATTATGTTGCTGTGAAAAAATGATGATATATATAAGCCATCAAACAGGGCAAATTTGTTTTCATTAGGAAGCTTTTCAATTGTGTCTGTGTGTTGTTTCCTAATCTTCTTATATGTAACCTCTAGGAATTGCAGGGAGATGAGACGCGCGCAGATTGCCTGCCTGCTTTTTATTTCTTCTCCTGAGATTTCACTACTGCTTCCAGCAAGTTTAACATAATCTTTGCACAAACAAATCTTCTCTTTTGTCTTACTAAGCCTTATCTATCAAGCCCATTTCAAGAGTGTGGATATGAACAATATAATGATATGCGTTTTGACATGTTATAAGCTATATGCAGGACAAGAATACTAACGTGTCTTATAGGAGCATATACAAAACCAGTGCCATACTGATATTTCATATCCCAGTTACAAGATGGTTCCCTGATTTTCCTAAACTCATGCAGAGAATGTATTATAACCAAGAAGGACTCCAAATATGAAGAAATTATTTTTAATTCAGTATTAGAAAATGGTATAAGAAGCAAATAAGCAAGCAGAAAGTTAAAATGACTTAAAGCTAAGAAAATACACATCAGTGATGTTTTAATGTTTTCAGTGTTACTGCTTTAAAACTACATTCATGCTTATTTGTGATCTGATAAACCCTTTAATTTATGCAGCAATTGGAATAATAGTTGTATTTTATGAATATAAAACAGGGCCAAATAATTTAAGAAAAAATCTAAACTGATAAACATTAAAAATAATAAACATAGCTTTTCTTTAAATATTTTTTGTGAAAAAATTTGGAGCAATAATATTTATTATGTGAATATTCAGGTTCTTTATCTAACCAGTTCAGAAATCTTACTGAGTTTGAATTCATATCAAACCAGATATTTTTCTTCCCTCATATATACTATTTTTATATTATTTTTATTAGCAGATAATCTTAAAAAAACCATGCCTCTGGGGGTGGTAAAGCAAATTTACCCATTACTTTATAGTGGAGATCCTCAAGGGGACTTCAAAGATTTTCAGAACCAGCACACTGTATTTCAGAAGCCTTAGAAAATGGCTTATGTTCATATTTAAGTCTTTTTTTTTTCTTTTTTTTTTTTTTCCAAAAGGACGTTGCATATATTCTAGCTACCATGTACTCAACTCTTGACAGCTCCCTGGTTTAAAAGTACACTACAAAGAAGCACATGTATATTCATAAAGAATAAACTGTATTTGGGCTAGGGAAAACATTTTTTATTGCATTTATATTTCTTTGTAAGTTTGGGGGATTTTACTGTTCATGAAAATGAGAGATTTATGGTACATGCTGGTTCAAGGCACGGTGCTGACAGGTGCTGTGCATTAACATCTCTATACATCTCTGCAAAAGGCACTCCACTCCTGAGTTACAACACCTCTGCTGCTCTAATACTTGTTGCCTATATCTTCCTTGTGCCACGGCTGTCAGATTTGTGTTGTGTGGTGGGTTTTGAACTAGGCAGCCTTCCACGGAGGACTACAGTAAGATCACCAAACTAAATTTGCATTTTCTCTAACCTGGACATAAAAGTAATGTAAACCAAACATATTACTCCTCTCTTTGGCTACTTCAATGACCCTAGCACCTACACTCATTTCCAAAGTGAAGATGCAACTACTGCACTTTCATACATTCCTGAGCGTCAGTCAAACCTCCCTTGAATGAAGCATCTAAAGTTGCTGTAAAAGGATGTAGGGCTTAGGAGCTTTTCTAATTTCTGTACTAAAATGGGTGCGTACGTGGGAAGTCTGGGATTCCATGGAGACCTCATTCTCTATTTTGTTATGCCAAAAAAAGCTTTATTGTTTAGCTACAGTGAGATATCCTTGCTTAAGGGTAATATAAGCCCTGTGAAAAATCTTTGAGAGTAAAGCTATCTGGAGTTGAAGGTATGGGGCAGGAGGAACTGAAAGAGTTTGGCACTTCCAGGCCCATGAAAGCCTTTGACACTGCAACCTAGCTATAATCATTGTTTATTAATATTTCCATGTGACAAAGTCCAGTTTCACACCAGGTTAATAGACAATCAGTTTCTACGTCCTGTTGTCCCACTTCAGTTTATGCAACACATTTTTGGAAAATTTAACTCTTCTCTTCTTTCGTAGTTATCCCTTGAGAATCTGATTTCTGATCCTACTTAATACCTGAACCACATAACCTAAAAAGACAGCCAATATTTGAATACTCCAGATTATAAGTTTCAGTTAATCAGAGCCGAACAACTTTTTCAGAATTTATAAACCATTCATACACAGATTAGAAAATTCCCTCTACTCAAAAGTTCCTACAATTTAGCTACTTAATGTAGCTAATTTCAGTGATACACACTGAGAAGACACTTAGACAGGTGGGAAAAAAAGTGAATATTTTTTCCAGATCTGCAACCTTTTGATTTCTAGAGGAAAAAAACTGGAAAAGAGGTATGTATCCATGTAATAAACTCAGCATAATGGAACTCCAGCCTCCCCTTCCAATTTAAAATATGCAGGTTAGAACTTTGTATATGAGTTGATGGTCTCACAATGTTGCCTCATTTTCTCTTTATTTGTCTGCTCACCAAGACACTATTTAATAACCTGTTTTGAGAATGGAGTTACATTTCCCGATTCCTCTTATTTTAGAAGACACTAAAGTAGCCAATTGCAGAGCTCTAGCTCCTTCACTCAAACTCTCTTCAAGTTATGCAGCAGTTTATTTCTAACAATGACTATAAAGCTTTCTCTGACACCTTAAATTGCATCCAGTTTCATTCTCTCCAAACCCCTTAAATTTTCACTTGGTTCATCAGAAAGTGAATCAGTTTTATTCATTTTACCCTGCAGTCTCATAACTCTTTCATTCCTCTTAAGATTCAGCTTTACTGGACAGGAAGGGAGAAATCCAGCTGATCTCCCAGAAATGGTTCACTTCATTTGTAAAATGCATTGAACGTGCATTTAACTAAGGTACACATTTATGGAATAAAAATTTAGCAGCAGTACACACAGCTGGCCTGCTAAGTTCCAAATGTAAACCAATTTAGATTCTATGAACTGCTTTCATTTGGGGGTCTAAGGTGGTTTTTTTCTAATTTTTTTTTTTTCTGTGATCCATGGGAATGAAGAACAATAGCCCATCATACTTATTTGTTTTATTGTGTTCTAATAAAGAGAAACTGTGAACACAAGATGCAGAAGTTTTTAATTAAGATACCAAAAATATTTTTTTCCTTGACTTTTAGAATATTTACATACACTTCTTATTTTACACATGCAAATGTATATCCATATCCATATCCATATCCATGTATTCCTGGGTTTATAAGTCAGAAAGTTTAATAGAAAATAATGACATGATGTAATAATTGACATGTAGGGATTTTCATTTTATTAATTCTACATAAAGGCATATAATATAAGTGAACATTTAATTTACCCATATGGCCAGCATTCCTACTGCTAGGCTACATGTCAAACTCAGAATTTACAATTCATGCTGGATTAATGCAGGGAATATTTCTTCACTTATATTTGTTGGATAGCCAACAGACTAAGTTCATCTAGTTTAAAACTAAAAAATTCTTCCCTTTAGGGCTCTGTTCAGACAGTTTCCTGCCACCAACTTGAGATTTGACATTTTGCTGGCACTTCAAGCTGCACACCAAGGCTGTCTGTGTGAGAGTTCCTGGCACTTCACTGTATAGATCAGTTCCTGTGCAATCTAACAGCATGGTGTAATCTTTTATGAAGTATTTCTGGCAGAGAAAAGGATTGATTTACAGCAATAACTGCATCTTTCCCACTTCTTCTCTCCTGCAGGGTCTGAATGTCAAAGGTACTAAGAAGAGTGTCATGGATATTAAGATTAGCTTAATAGAGATGAACTGGAGTCTCCTTAATGCCTTTTATTTTCATCTGTACAGTAATGACTGAGTAATTTTTAATGCAAATTACCTTTAGAAATCATACGATATCCTTTAGAAACATAAATTAAATAAAACTGTATTGTTAAAATTAAATACATAACTGTTTATTGGTAAATAGTAGAAGTTGAAATATATAACAAAATAAGAAATTTAGATACGAAGCTTTATTGAAAAGCATTTGTTCAATTACATGAATTTGAAAAACACATAACATGGCCTCCTGCTTTTAAGAAAATGGGTGAACAATACATTCTTGGATTTTGCTCTGAGACGCATTTAGTCAATTAAGCTCCAGAAAACAGATTTCATTGATTGTAAGACAACTCTTGACACTATCTAAATTATGAAAAGCTTTGCAGGATATCATACACTTCAAACCATTTGCACTGTTTAAAAATCCTGTCAAGTATTGCACTTACATACATATGTTGAAAGGCTGAATCTTGAAAAGAAGGGGTTTTTTGCAGTAGCATAACCTGTAATGTTAATACCTCAAGTGCTGCAAGCTATCTGAAAGTATCTAGAGGTAACAAATTAATTTGTTATGATACAATAGAAAATTGTCTTGTAAAATTTTTCACAGTATTAATATGAGAAACACAAAATTTAATTTCATGTATTATGCCTTTTTCTTAAATTGCTGCGAGACAGATGCAACTTGTCTCATGTAGTTTCTGCCATGAACAAATTTTCTCCCACTCTTGGGACTGAGGCTAGCTTGTTCTACATATAAGAGGAACTGGCAAGTTTGCAAATGTTCCAATTACAGAAGACAGATGTCATGCTAAGTTCAAGTGTTATAACTCAGAAAGAGGTAGATTGCAAGAGCAGGAGCCATAGCATGATGCAGACTATGCTTTTGGCATTGCTATTTGAAAGGACAGACCCTTACTGGAACAGAAAAGTGAAGCCCTTGACACAAACTGGTAAATTAGTTATTTTGAAAGTATTTAAATAGAATTGTCTTGAATAGCTGTTTTTCAGTAAATACTCTGACTACATAATTTTTCAATTCACTGGGAAAATAGAAAAAATGGCATAAAAACCTGCGGTAAATGTATTTTTTTCCTATAGAATACAGAAATTAATAAAAATTTTTATTTTCCCTTTTTCTTCTGTACAAGATCATTTTATATTTTATTGGGATATAGTTTAGTTTCTGTAATGTGCCTGAAGGAAGTACTATGTATACTTAAGGCACGCTGCACGTAGCAATCATACTAGCATTAATTTACCCACCTAAAATTCAGATACTACTTATCTTAACCTCTTCCCCACACACTATCTAGGATAGACAATTTATTTTAATGATCCAAGCTGGAAGCAAACTGAATATCCAACCTGATATGTAAGATTACATTAAACAGTTCTTCACTGGCATATGATCATCTACACTGTTAAACTGTTAAAACAGAATTTAATTTATTGGCATGGACATAAGCAGACTGTTCGAGCAAACCAAGACACTGTACAAGTCTATTTTTGCATCATTCTGCTTCTAAAATGCTTTGTGTTTGAGAAAAGCCCTCAGACTGATGAACCCAGTACAGGGATCTGTACTGGCTATTCTGTAGCCCTCAGAGCTGACTGGAATCTCTGCAAGCATTTATGTGGTGATCCCTTCTAAGAGACTTCTGGCTAGATTCAGCTGCAGATTCAGATAACCAACAGTTGTCTATAACATAAGTGTCTACAAGTGAGATGGGTGTCTAAGCTCCTACTGTACTTAATAAAAATTTAGTACATATCATTGGTGGAGTCTATCAATGAGTCCATGAGCCTACAAAACAATTCTGCTCTCCTTAAACTAGATAACTTGTAGAAAATATCAGCTTCCTATACACAGGAAACTAGTGCCATCTGAATTACCCTAAGATGTCCACCAGCTGGTATGACAAAAGATAAACAGATCATTGCTGTGTGGACTGACAGCTAGAGGCCAAACTCAGATGCACCCTGTGCATAGGCCACTGAATCCCTCTAGGGAGAGATTCAGATGCCTGAAAAAAGGCATTTAGTGCTATTTGTATTGCTATATTTGCCTCAATCTCCTACTGGAAAAAGTTTCAGATCTCTCTTATGTCTGATATCTGTAATCCCTTTCTTTACATATGATTTGGGTTTCTTAGGGAGTCACAGAGAGGACTAGATGCCCATGGGTAGGTGTGCTGGTTTGGGTTGGGAGTGCACAAGTAAGCTGGGGGGGGCACAAGGAGTTGGGAGGGGACACAGCCGGGACAGCTGACCCCAACTGATCCAAGGGGTATTCCAGATCATATGACGTCCTGCTCAGCATATAAAGCTGGGGGAAGAAGAAGGAAGGGGGGACGTTCAGAGTTACAGTGTTTGTCTTCCCAAGTCACCATTATGCGTGCTGGAGCCCTGCTGTCCTGGAGATGGCTGAACACCTGCCTGCCCAGGGGAAGTGGTGAATGAATCCCTTGTTTTGCTTTGCTTGTGTGTACATCTTTTTCGTTACCTATTAAACTGTCTTTATCTCATCCCATGAGTTTTCTCACTTTTACCCTTCTGATTCTCTCCCACATCCCACTGTGGGGGGAGTGAGTGAGTGGCTGTGTGGGGCTGAGTTGCCGGCTGGGGTTAAACCACAACAGTAGGCAAGTAACTGAATTAGCTGAGTCAGTCTCTAGATTCCTTTAAATGCGTAGTTAAATTCCACTGCCTATAAAGGGACTGCATGTATTTAGCAAATATTCAGGCACGTTGTTATAAGAATGTAGGTGTCTATCTCAGATTGAACCCTAAATCCTACACTGTAAACACCTAAATGTGATAATCTTAACCAAATCTCAACATGTCTGCATCCGGAGCAGAGTACTCCTATCTTCTTCCTGTTTTTCACACAATCACCCTTCTATGGATGGACTTGAAAAGAGGCATTTATCAGACATTGTTTTAATGACTACACTAAGCCATGTATGCTGTAGAGCACACATCTGCTACATGGAAGTCTTTCTACATAAGAAAAATTAAGAAGATACATTCGTGTTTTTAAGAATACAAAAGAAAATGTCTTTAACTGAACTATCATCTTCATTCAAAGTAATCCAAGAAATCTTGCAGGTTCACAAACAACTAAGAATTCAAGGCTAAATCTTGTGGGGATAGAAGTTGACCTCTGGATGAGACATAAGTTCTTCCACTTAAAAAACATAATACTTTCTCTGTAAGTGATTCCTGTGACTCATGCTACAGCGCTGGCAACTTTTGTTGTAAGACATGAGTTAAGAAAGAAAAGTAATCCAACATCAACATTTAAGAGAAAAAAAAATCTTCACTTCAGAGTTATCTGATTTTCTTGAGGAAGCTATCTCATTTAAAAATGTAGCTGGGATATTATCTTCATTGTTTATAGTTCCTATAGTAACAATAGTTAACTATAGTTAAAGTTATAGGCCTAGAGGTGAAATGCTCCTCCTGTTTTAACAAATGTGTGTTGTACAAAGAATTTACGTTGCTGAATACACAGTCTTTTTACCAACACTCTGTGAAAGCCAACTAAACAAGCAACAATTAAACAAAACAAAACAAAAAAGAAGAAACCCCTGTCACCTGTATTAGTTGTTTCTTGTCTAATAGTAGTTATTACATTACAGGAATATGATTATCAAATGAAACAACACTCACCAGTGAAATAAACAAGAGCATTCACAAGTTGAAGGAACTTGCATATTATCACCTTACATAGTTAAAAACTTTCTTATTCTACTGTGAAGACTTCAAATACAGTCCTAATTTGTAGTTCATGGGAACTATGAATATTTTATGCAGGTGGAAAACAAGGTAACAAATATTCAGACAAGACCTGATTTTCACCCTATGCTATTTTGTACTTGTTTTCTTTTTGTCCTCTATTTCAGCAGCACTATAGCATTATGCCTTTGTTATGCTTCCCATTCTCCTTTTATAGTTTCTGCCTTGGCCAATTTGTGGTTTTGAAGGGGGTGGTTTTGGCAGGGAATGTCCAAAATGCTGCCCTAAATTCACTAATTATCAGAATTACTCTGAAGCTATTGAAAAATGTTTCAAAATTTAAAAAAAACCCAACACTGTAATGATTCTTTACTTCCTAGCCATCCAGAATGCCTAGACTCTTGGCTCCAAAGTGACCTTTCTCTTCCTTTTCACATACTGAGGTGTGTAGTAATTTCCACCTGAATTTCAGGCTGTTGCAGGCACATCACAGGTACATCTAGCTTCACTCAGAGGCTCTAAGCTCATTTCTGTATAAAAGCTGAGACAGGCAAGATTGTCTCTATGTTCGGACGAGAATAGGATTACTCATTAGGTGTTCCTAAGGTGACTGACAGATCCTCTACGTTCATGATGTAAAGATGTTTCAATCATGTTTGGTTACTGGAATTAGTTTCTTATGACTGAAAAATCTTTACTGTTCATTAAGAAGCAAGTTCCCGTTAGGAAAAAAACTTAGCTGGAATAAGGAGAACAGGCAGTTGAAAAATGGGCCCTTTCTTCCAATCCAGGCAGGGCTGTAATGTTGAAAAACACATTTCATTTCCAATGTATTGCAAAGAAGCTTCCCATTCCATAAATAAACAAAGATGGATAGGGATTTGTTTCTGCTTCTTGTGAAGTGATTCCGGAAAGTCTATTGCGTAGATTTAGAAAATGGCACCAAATAGGAACCTCCACAGTGAATAAAGTAAACAGAAACTCAGCTGTGCAGGAGACTACCAAATAGGCATATTTCCTTTAACTTATGCAGAATACAAAATGTATTTTTAAGACTTCTGTCAATTTCACTAACTGTTGTGAATTACTTGCTGCTTCTTTAAACCACTTATTTTCTATTTCCCATGGCTCTGATATGAATTACCTTATTTTGTAGCCTACTGGTTTTGGTCCACAGCTTTCTGAATCTCTTTTCTGGAGTCCAACATAAGTGATTTTGTTTTATTGATTCATCTCTTTCAGAGAAGAGAGAACTAATGTTTTGTGTTGTTTGTTTTCATGTGGGGGTTTTTTTTCAGAGATTTCAACAATGTGTTAAGTATAATCTGAAATGCAAAGTACGAGTATGTGGCAGAATTTCATTGTGGTCTTAATTAAAATGTTCTAAATGATGGATAAAGTTCCCGCACTCCTGGAGCCTCTTATTTGTGTTAATCAGCTCCTAATGCATAGCTGTGTTTGTTTCCAGCCAAAGATTAGATGTGTAAACACTTCTTTGAATTTTATTTAAAGTTGTGCAAGGTCATTTTGGAGATGTTTCAGACTGTATTTAACTGAGCCACAATTCAGTGTGTCAGCTTTTTGTGACACCAGAAAATGCAGCTACAGGTTTCAGAGGATAGGATAGCTAATTGGACTGAGTTTCTTGAACTGATTTGTCCTTTTAATGTTTCCAGTCAGCATATGATTTTGTTTTCCTTTGCAGTATAAATGAAGTAGAGGGAGCAGGAGTGATCTAATCTGAGTTTATCTGTGATACACAGGCCAGATAGTGAGTTGCGACCAACAACCACCCTTGCAGTGAGCTCTGTTGCCTTTCCAGTTGATGACAATACAGGTTTTCACCCTTATGTGCCTCTGTAAACTGATATTCATGCTTCTACACAGTGCACAGTACAGCCATGAAGATTTTGCCATTCAGCCCATAAATGGAAATAGCTCACATGACTAAACACATCCTTCTCAGCAGAATTTGGAAGCACTTGTATTTAAACCCATCTTACCTGTGAAATACAGTAGCTGTAAAAAAAAAAAAAAAAAAAAAGAACCTCGATTATTACTATAGGAAAAAAAATTAAGAATCTTGATTATTAATGTCAAATCCTAAGTTCTTGGTCCCTTCCAAGCTAATTAGCACAGCTAATAAACACAGACTCTAACCAAATAGACAGGCAGGGTAGGTCCTTTCCTTTCTCATTGTGGAGGCCATGTAGTGAAGAGAGACTTATGACCTACAGTTTTAAATTTTCAATTCCCTTTGTTCTCTGCTCCCCTGCCACAATACTGGCTTCATAACCATTTGTGGCTTCACAGCTTCTCTGTGTTTCTCTAAAATTACTGTGTGTGTGACTGAGGAGTTTCAGAGGAGCCATAGGTGCACTGGCCTAAGCAAATGAGTGATTTCATTGTCACGGCAAGAAAGTAAGAGATGGAGATCAACTTGTGATAGCCCTAATAAATCTGTTCCTTACAGGAATAAATCATCACAAGAGTATAATGAAACACAACTTATTTTTTATACTTACTTACTCTTACTATTAATAGGTGAGTATCTACATTTTGCAGCACCAACAGAGCACTAGATACCTTTTTTTTCAATAGCAAATTATAAGTATGGCCCTATTTTAAGAACAGGGACAAAATTTAAGCAATTATGAGACTACACTATATTAAACTTGACCTCAGGGACTTTGCTGCTGTGGTATATTGACTCTGACTGGCAGCCAAACACCCAACCAGCCTCTCACTCATTCCCATCCTGTGGGATGGGGAGAAAATAAAAAGAAGGCAAGCAGACTAATGGATCAAGATAATGACAGTTTAATAGGGAAAGGAAAAGCTGTGTGTGTGAGGAAAGAGAGGAGTTAATTCACTACTTCCCATCAGCAGGCAGATGTCCAGCAACTTTCTGGAAAGCAGTGCCTCAGTATACATAACAGTTGCTTGGGAAGACAAATACCATAACCACAAATATTGCCCCTTCCTCCTCCTCCCCGAGTTTTCATTGCAGAGCACAATACCATATGGAATGGAATATCTCTTTCGTAAGTTAGGGCCAGCTGTCAAGGTTGTGTCCACTCCCAAACTCACACCCCCAGCCTACTCAGTTTGGGGCAGGGAAGGGGGAAAGAGTAAAAGTCTTGATACTGTGCAGGAATGGTTCAGCAAAGTCCAAAACATTGGCATGTTATCAACACCAGTTTAACCACAAATACAAAGCACGGCACCGTATAGGCTGCTATGAAGGAAGGTAACTCAATCCCAGCCAATCCTAGTACATTTGCTAAATTAGAGCTTCAGCAAATCCACATACTGACATGTGCAGACTATGTTTTATATTTTTTTAAACTTTTAAGTATCACAGACATGCCTGGGAAAATATATCCTTATATGCGCATGCACAAACGGAAATCTTACTTGTAGTACTGAGAAGAAAAGACCGTTTGTTTTACCCATTTTAAAAAGAAGATAGATAGCAAGTTTCCATTTACAGTTTAATTTTATCTAATGCATCATCTTGCAGAAAACTTCTACCGGTTAGGTTTCAGGAACAAATTATACCATATTGAATAATTGCCATGCACTTTTAAATTGTATGGAAATGTCTTAGAATCAGACAAATCAGGAAATCAGAAAACAAAGGACATACACAACTTTAATCAATTTAAAGGTTATGCTTTGGTTATAGAAATAGAAATAAATGCTTCATTAAGCAAATGACCTTGAACTTGGTCCATGATGGATACTGTGCTTAATTAAACTGTATATTGAGGTAATTTATTTTATTGTATATGGAAGCATTTAGATGAAAAAGTGGGTAATGGATTTTGCTAGTCCAGTTTTTGAAAGCACAGTAATGAAAAGAACTCATTCAGACAGATGAGGTTATTGTGCAGTTTTGCATGTATACACATATCAGTGTAAATGCTCAGGGTTGGGTTTTTTTCAGTGATTTGAATGGCATTACTAGATAAGCATGTATATTTTTACAGAAAAACTTCAAAGTAAACTTTTTGACTCTTATGCAATTTTTTAATTATTAAGTCAATCAAGAAAAACATGAACAATTAATTAATAATCTCTCTATATCAAATCACTTTTCTTTCCATTTCCGTCTTTCAGTCTCCATTTTCTTTCTGAATATGTTACAAAACGACCTACTGTTTTGGTTTGTTTTCTCACTTTTTAACTTTTCTTTTTAGTTAGTATTTCTTTTCAGAATCTTCAATTTTTAAGAAAGATATGTTTCATTTATTTTAAGTTACAATGGAAAAATGTAAACATTAAAGAGGGATAGAGAAAAAGTGAGAAGAAAACAATCCTAAATATTATACCTTTTCTTGCTTAGGGTGACAGATGCATTGATGCAGATAAAGAAGACAAAAGAACTCAAAAGGAAAAGTAATAGAAAGGTAAAATGAAAAGAAGAAGAAAGTGAAATAAACATGAACTTCATTTACCATGCATCAAATGCATCATGAGCTGCAAATGCATCGAATATGCATTTGATCTCACTTCAAAATTAATCTGTATGGCCTTGTAACATGTTTTATTTTATACTGTAAGCAAAAATGTTAGGAACTAGAACTATAACTCAAATACCAGAAAAAGGTAAATAAACTTCAACCCAGTTACTGGATGGAGATAATTACCAAGGAGGTCTGAAGACATCAAGGAGAAGGCAATGTTGGGAGGAGTAAAAAAATAGATGCTTTCAAATTATGTTAGGAATACAAGAAAACTTAGAAATAACATAGTCTTATAACAGAGATAGGGTAACATTTTTCACAATGATTAGGAATGTGCTGATAGAACAGCTAGAAATTTTCAATAAATAATTTATGTATTTGGAAAGAAATAGGAATATATCACATAAAAATGATAAAGTGCTTTATTTTCCATTAGTAAAGGAATGCAATATTCCAATTTGAATTTATAGGGGATAAACAATTTTAAATCATCAGGTCTTGATAACTTGCATGTGGGACTTATAAAAGAGCTGCAGGAGAAGATATGTGGCTTGCTAAAATCTATTTTTAATGAATGTTGATATACTACAGAAATCTTGTTAAACAGACATAGAGCTAACGTACAAAATATTCAGTTCGGGAAGGGCAAACAGGATGATTCACATAGTGATAACTATTACATGTTTCCTTTATCTGTGGCGAAATATTAATATCTGATTTGTTAAAAAATAATTAAAGAATGGTATACAATAGATCAATGTCAATGTAATTTTAAAAGACTGGTATAGAATAAACTATTATCAATGTAATTTATGCACCAGAAAACCTGATGCAAGTCTTCTCTAAGAACATACAGTAAGTATCTAAAAATTTCTTGGAAAAAAAAAAGTTGGCAGTGTGAAATGTTCACTGAATTATAGGAACTTTAAAAATGCTGTATGGTCTAGCAAGACTGGTGCCATTCATAATTTCATAAGTGATGAGAAAGTTAATGTAACTTCACTGTTCACAATTTCTGGATAACACTGAGAAGTTAAGGGAAGGACTCAGCAGTCATATGGAAGAAATGGAGTCAACCTAAGCAAACAGCATTTTAATGAAGGTAAAAAAAATATTTACTCACCTAGGTAAAAGAAATTAGGGTCATATAGATGAAATGGAGATGATGTCTTTTAGAGAGGGAAAAAGAGAAGTGGATGACTAGTAACATTGTCACCAGTACAATATTATTGTAAAACAAAGAGCTAGTATTTTCATTGGCCAAAATATAAACAACAAAGTAGTAAGTAGGCTGAGAAAGTAACATTCCTCATGCAAAAAAAATTACCGTGGAAAGCGTTATCAGTTCCTGAAATGTCAGAAATATACCTTGCAATCCTGAGGTAAAATAACAATTTAAATGACAACAGAACTTCATACCTTTGTGGTTTTGAGGAATTAAGTTTTTTAGGTACGATCTGTTTTACAAAGATTAAAAGGAATGTTATCAGTAGATCAGAAGTAAATAAACAAACTTGTAGGAGAAGTATTTTCTTAAAATATTATGCATATGATAAGCTGAAGTTTCCTAATGTCATTTAGCAGATACATGAAAAATACTAGTGCTATGTTCTCTTCTTTATGTAAGAACAAATTAAATGGTATGTAACTACAAATATATATATTGCTGAAAACAAAAGAGAATTCTTAAAGGATTAGCGACATGGGTATTGACTGTTCTGTAGTTGTACTGACAATATGAGTTGACTTACATCAAGATAAAAATAATACTAACATGAAAAAGAGATTAATTTCAAGGTACTGGTCTGTATCATCTTACTTTTGTTCAATGACATCTGAAGGCAGCTTTTAAGATGAAGTTAAATGACAATGCATGGCAAGACAAGCAGCTAAATGTTCTCACACTTCTGGTCCCCTGCTAGTCATCAGCCACTGAAGATATTGATTACAAAGGAGAGTGATGCATATTGCTAGCAAATCTGACAGCAGCATTCTCACGCATCATTCAGTATTGAATAGCATAGAGCTACTTGTCAAAGCAGAAAATGTCTCATCTAAGTTTCTGTCCACAAGGTCTTGCCAATTATTACCCGTTTCATGAATTTTAATACTATAAAGAATACTGCGTATCTTAAAGTTCTGTCAGAAATACTTTTGTGGAAAACTAATCATGTTTAAGGATAGATTGATCTAGAAGAAAAGTGTTTTGCATGTGTTATGTGAAAATTGCCCTAGTGTTTCATTTTTTTCAGTCTCTTCTTCATGTGTTGCATGTAAAAGGACATCCTTTCTGAAATATGCCAAATGTTTCTGACAACAGCAGCTTTCAGACAATGTTAAGGACTGATTAAAGACAATTTTCAGTCTTCTTCATTGTGGCATATTAATTTGTCTTTTGTAAATCATTGTAAAAAAATGACTTAGAAATGGCCTTATTTAATGTCCAGTAGGTGTTTAATCCGATTAGTGTTAGTCTTTGTCATTTTCATAATGAAATGAGTTTGGCTTTCAATACAACCAATAGCTTATTTCTTTGGCAGATTTTTTAATATCAGTTTCTTAATTGCCGTTTACTCTTGCTATTATTATATCATCAGAAGATTTAAATAAAACAAACTGCTCTCAACATTGTTTCACTGTCAGGTAAAAAAGAAAATTTTTAAGACACAGAATGCTGCTCTCAGAACACTGTAGGGCTACTTGACTCTGCTTACTATCTTAGCATTATTTCAGATACCATTAAATCATGGGAACGTTAGCAGGTTAACAATGCACTGCCATTACTTCTATTTTCAGTGAATAGAAAAATACTTTCCAATATCTAATGGAGCTCTTTCTTTTCTATTTCCAAAACATATGAAATCCATGATCACTTTGACCATTGAACTATTTACTGAAAAAATAAAAATGAAACTAAACTCCTAGCATCCTGATGCTTTCCCCAAGCCTTCTCTTTTTAACAGGGGGGGGAGGGGGGGGAAGAGATTGAACTTTATTTCTATTGCACGATAACCTGTATCACTGTTTTTTAAAAAAAAATACTCTGGTGTTAAACACATTGTCATTAAACCCCTGAAGCAGCTGAGTTTTCAGTGCCCACTGCTTTACAAAACAGAAGTGAGGGGAGACAGAAAAAGAAGGTATGTTATTTGTTGAACATTCTTTCTCTTTTTGTGATCAAAATTTCTCCTTCCAGAAAAAAAAAAAAGTAAAAATATTTCATTGTATGAGAAACAGACAATGTGTGTGCATTACTACAATGCATTGTCCAGAAGTCAACTAATGGTGCTAAAGGAAAAAAAAAATAAAAAAGAAAAAAAAAGAAGAGTTTTGGGAATATAGCAAGACTTTAAGTAATGGAAATATTAAATACAGTAACACAGTAATTATGCAATGTACTTAAGTCAATAGCTTGTTTCATTAGACCAGAACAGACAACGACAACTTCACAAAGTAAGAGCCAGTCATCAATCTATTAATTAATCACATCAGTGCCACGAAAATTATTCCTTTTTCTCCCCTTTCACTCAACATGCAACCACAGTCCTGGGGCAAAGCAGGTGAAAAACAACAACAAAAACAATCTATTATGTAGGCGGTTTATTCCTAAAAATATAGACATTTAATTTGCTGGGACAATGAAGAACCCACTACCTACTTGAATAAGATTTTTTTTTAATGAGCCACACAAAATAGGTACCTTGGAGAAATGAATTAGGAAATGTAAGCTCAAAATACATTGTGACATCGTTATAGCAAACCTCAGTTTGCTTTCTTACTTGGAGAAATTCATGGGAAAGATCTACAGTGGTGTCTCTTCAGAATGAAAGATGCACTGAAGAGGCAGTGTTATATCTCATGATAGTCTATTCCAGTTCCAAATACTTCTAAGGAATTAACTCTAACCTCTGCAAGTGATAAGTAGGAAAAAGCTAATGGAAGCCATGAAACAGATCTACCTTGCATTAATTATGCCATTTGTTCTTTTAATAGTGAAATTGGTGTAATTTCTTTACTAGACTTACCCTATTTGTGTGACCTGAACAGTGAATAAGCACTCTTGGTGTAGTTTATTTAGCCTCAGAAAAGAGAAGTCAAAAGCTAAAATTAACTTCTCTTTAATAATAATGGTGTGTTGTTTCCCTAAAACTAACAGAGCTATTAGCATTATTTAAAGTTCAAAAAGAGTCTTTATTTGCTACAAAAGGGCCAATGTGCTCCTGAAACATTAAGAATAAAAAATACGTGATTTACATCACAAGAGCTTTACCTAATATTATTATAAAGGGAAAGGGAGGTGATAAGAGCAGAGTAGGCATGGATAGATTCCCCATATGCTGTGTTTTCATCTTCTGATGTAGCATTATCATAAGAATAATAATAGCATAAATTGTCTGCCAACATGAATTAATATGTAGAGAGACAATTTAATAAAAGCTCCCAGTGGTTCAAGAATTAAATTGTAGACAGGAATTTGTTCTACTTAAAAGTAAATTTATGAATAATACCTATTAACTGCAATGCAATGCGTTATTGAATTTAATAGTGTGGGTGGAAAGAAACTACCCATTGCAAAAAAAAAAAAAGTCAGTTTGAAGCAGTAAGAATTGTTACATATTTGAAATTTTGGTGAAAAAATTGTCAGGTTCAATAGACATCTTCTTGCAGTAGCCGTACAGATGGTTCAAGGCAGCGTCTCAATTTTTTAGGGAAGGTTACTGTTTTATTATATGTCTGGTTGATTTGCTGGTTATTGGAGACTACAAATGGTAGGTCAATAAAAGCAATGCCTGTATAATCTGTCTGTCTTCTAAGAAAACTTAGTGATGATCCTAGAAATGTTCATTTTAGCTTGAAATGATTTGGGAAGTTGTTTACAGCACCAGTGTCTATTTATTCATCATCATCATATTATTAGTGCTTTTGTTTGTGTTATGTTTTGTTAGTATTAATTCATAACAAAATAGGTATAATCAGAGGATGCAGAGCAAATACAGAGCTAAGCAAGATTAAATCATTTAAATCAAATAAACTCAGTAATTGAAAAGCTCTGAAGAATACTACATCTGTGTGAGCTGCTTTCTTTCAGGCTGTGCAGACCTATGTGGCATACCATGCAGGGTTGCAGTTAAATGGCACAATATAACGATCTCTGAAAGATCTCAGTATTTACCCAATAAATCAATAAAATCATGCAGTACATGCCTAAACATTTCTTAAAGGTTTGTTTGCTATGTTTCTGGGAGCCATAATATCAATGGGTGGAATTGCCTTTTAAGCAAATTAGTGTTTTCATCAAAAACATTTTCGGAGGCTGGCTAAGGTTTTCAGCAGCAACACCTGTCAGGTCTTTACCTGGGCTCTCCTTTAGCTAGTTATGGAAGCAGACAAAAGCTCACATAGGGAATATCCACAGCAGCTCTCTCTGTGCTCAGGGAAGTGTAAGTTTATCAGTAGTTTGCTCCTCTGAAGACATGACCATACCTGCCTATCTGTGAAGAACCACTGAAGTCCTCCAGTGATACAGCTAGGAGAACATACTGCAATACAGAAGTAGATCTAAACCACTGTGTACAAGTCTTGTCTATTGATAAGTTACAAAAGACATATTTTCCCTGTTCTCATCATCCTCCAAATGGTGCAGTGAAACCAAGGGGGGGGGGGAGGGTGGGAGTTGCAATAAATCTAGGTAAACTCTTCTGGTGTTTGAGCTAATTAAGTTCTCTGTATTTTCTTTTATCTTTAGTACTCTGAGGAATAACAGAGCATTGTATCATTGTTTTTCTCTAACTACATTTGTATTACACCTAGGACATTATGCGTTTTTCCACCACATTTAATTACTATTCAAGTAATAGCTTTACAGGCATGGATATTTTTATTTCTATTTTTTACCAAGAGTACACACTGACTCCCAAATAAGGCTGTAGAATTTATCTGCCATAAAATTGAAGACAGTTGAAATGTGCAAATTTTCAAGTTCATTGAACTGATATGATCAGGCTATGTTTCATGGAAAATACTTTCACACCATTGAAAAAACAACAGTCAGTATTGATTTTAAAAGGTTTTGTGCTACATTCTTGATCATGAAAGTATAAGATTACACTCTGTGAACAAATGAATATAAACATAGCTGTCTGGTACTGTTCAGGGATATAACATCAGTGGTTTATTAGATGATCAGATATAAGCTTCTAGATTATATAATTGTGTTTAAACCTTGTGAAATTAAATCTTGTAAAACAAGTGAAGTGAAAGATGGTTGCTTTTCAGAGAAGCCTTTGGTGGAAAGTAGTGATAAAAGTCAACTTTCCTTTTATCTTAACAGTGGCAAA
Organism: Haliaeetus leucocephalus; assembly: GCF_000737465.1. Lineage (NCBI taxonomy): Eukaryota > Metazoa > Chordata > Aves > Accipitriformes > Accipitridae > Haliaeetus > Haliaeetus leucocephalus. The sequence goes on along the minus strand of NW_010972820.1, from coordinate 5,196,920 downwards.
CACTGGCCTTTTTATTTTAAGGAGTTACATCACAGGAAGCCATTAATATTTTCTTGGAAATGTTATTATGTTTTTATTATTCCATGCAGGCAAGGTACGATGCTTTCAGGATCACTGGATTTATCAGTACTAGATCTAAGTACTGGTTCTTGAAGTTCAATGTCATGTTAGAGATGAAGGATCAAGTGTGTGTTGCAAAGTCTTACACTTGGTACACAAGTGTGTCTATGTTTAAGTATGTATTTATTTTAGAGTCAGGCTATGGAAGGATGTGGAATGTATTACACATCAAATAATGGCTCAGTTTCACTGCTGTTGCCTCCAACAGTGAGAACACCAGAGAATGCACTGACATTTATCTACCTTTAGCAATTCTCTTACTTTCATGGATTGGCCTTTCAGGAGAGTTTTTCCAACTAAAAAAGATATAATTGTGAAGTTATTAATTCCTCAGATATTTACTCTTTTCTTTTCCGCCAAAGATTTTTTTTCCCCACACATAAAGCATTCTTCTACCCTGCCAATTACTCTGTGTGTTTTCCTTGCAGAAAAATCGCATCATTTTCGACTGTCATGGGTTCTGTGAAAGCTTTAATGCCAGAGAGGTTCTCAACACGTAGATGCAGTATAATTCCTCTTCCAGTGTGTTGTGGTGCTGGGCTTGGTACTAGCATGTGCTTAGCACGGTAGGGAAGTAAGATTCAGTAATATTTTAGGAGGATTTTAAGGTTCTGGTGGGGATGGACTACGCTGTTCCTAAGGGCTGTGTGAAATGGAAGTGTAATGTTATCCAAAACAGAATGAGAGATTGTGATAATCAAGATTTACCTGCTTCACAAGATTTGATTGGGAGAAAAGTTGCTTACGGATGATCACATGTAGGTTTTATTTGCACATTTTGAATGAAAAAACATTACTGGAATTCTATGTAGCATTACTGTGACAGCCATGATTTGGAGCAATGCGTGCGGACCCCAACCCCAATGGGCATTTAGGAAGTTCAAGTAATCATGTGAAGTAATAAAGAAAATGCATTGTTACATTGCATAGATCTACTAATGTCATGTCAATCAACAAGGCCAAGAAATCTATGTTTTATGAAATTTTACAAAGCAGGAAAACATTTTTTTGTCTTCTTATTTTTAAGCTTAATTATCCATAAACCTGCTCTGACTCTCTAAAGAGAAACTGAAGCTCTAACATACTTACCTGACTACAGAGGCAACAGTTTTTAATAAAAACACCTAACATCTCAGGACTGGATAAAATTTTGATAGAATGCGACAGGTGGGGAAACTAGCAGAAGGTAAAAAATGAAAATAATATAACATTGGAGCAATATTATATTTAAGATGAAGAAAACTACTATACTTTGAACTTTTCTATCACAATATCCCACTGGAAAGTCACATTACTATGCTACATTTCAGTTAATACAGCATAGTAAATATTAACAGAATTGGTGGAGGAAGAATTATACTCAAGGACATTCCACAATGTCAATTGATTGTAGTTTCTTTGGAAAAAGAGCTCAAAAATCATGGAGCTTGGATAGACTTTTGAGGGATGAAATATGACCCTCTGATTAATTTTACCTTTTTAGACAAACAATAGTGCTCAGAAAGTCCTTTTTCAAAAACTGTGTTTAGGGCAAATAAAACTCAGCAAAAATAAATTGTGTTCATTTCTTTCTTGTGGTTCACAGGGTAGATATTTAACATTATGTAATGACACCTGTATACAGTGCAGGTATTAGAACAAGTGGACCTTTTGAGACCTAAGAAAGAAAAAGAGACCCCTGTTAACACATCTTTAATCTTAACAGGAATTTCAGTTAGTAGATTTAAGAGAAAACTGCAGTTCAGAAAGAGACAGATCCTTCTCTTCAGAAGTGACATAACTGAACGAAACTCCTTTAGGCAGAAAGAAGCAGCTACGGAAGAAGCACTAATGCTTCTCAATTACACTTCTGCAAAGGCCGTCCAGTAGAAACAGACTGCAGAATAGTACAGAGTGCACCTGCTACCCAGAAATCTTTCAGCTTGCTTTGTATGGGGCAGTGCCAGTGTTTAGAACTAAGGGTAACTTGCCACAGATAATTTTTCTTATTTTTGCACAGTAAATTTGGTCCTTTGGATGTTAATTCCTTGTAGTGAAGGGGAATTCTTGGCTCAAATTGTGCATCTATTCATATTCGTATTAAAAACTCAAACCCAACTGCTTTTCCATCAGATTTAGAAAATAATATTTTCACACTTTAACTGAGAATGAGGATAGAGTCACCTTCTTCCCAAAGGTCTCTTTTTAAAATTGCAAACATATGAAACAGGATGAGGGACATGACAGGGAGTGCTTGGCTGATTATGTTTACCTTTGCAAATTCAGTGGTTAATAATAGATTGGAATGCTTTATTTCTTTTGCTTTCTCAAATGAAATTAAACCCACAGCATAAAGAAAGAGGCAGTATCTTTTAACTTCAGCATATATTGTTTGCAGACATTTTTCACAAAATAATCAGATACAGCATAAAACCAAATTTAGATAAAGAACAGATGCATTAGTAGAAGCTCTGGAATTTTTCTAAATTTTGCTGAAACATCTGCATGAGTCTAAGAAAAATATATCCCTCCTGTTCCTCTGAAGGCTACTTGGCATAGCACAAAGCCCTCTGGGCTCCACAGCCTTGCACTTCAGTCCCTAATGAGTGCCAGTGTGATCCCTCTGCAAAAGCCAGAGCAGTACAAATTTTGAATTAGCTGAGCCAGTGCCTGAGCTTATTTAAGCTCCAAGATTGCTGTGAGAACAACCAGCAAAGCCTGCAGATACCATGGTGTCGCGGATGGAGTGACACGCTCCACTGATAAGAGAGAAGCAGCAATATGTTTGATGATTTAAAACAGTGATTTAACAAAGTTTGATAGGAAATGCGACAGCAGTTTAAGACGATTCGATGGCAAGGTACACTTGATTATTTACTGCATAGAGGACAGGGTCAGACAAAAGTGTCAAGGAGACGCTTCCATTGAGTCACAAGGTTCAGAATGGACTCCCTTGATTTCTAAATGTCTTCTCAGAGAGGAGTCTACCTGCAGCCAGATCTAATCCTAGTCCCAGCCTTGGCCAATGGTTTATGTCTAAAGGATTATACATGCACAATCTATCCTTTATATCACTTAGCTAAGATTTCAGAGTTTAGCATGCTATTTATCACTTACCAAGAATCTGTTGTGGCAACGAATCTCTCAACCTTGAGGAGTAACCTTGAGAGGCATCCTTACTCAGGGGAGATCCCGGCGTGCAGCCCCGTGCCGTGCAGGAGAGCTCAATGGGCCCGGGGCAGTCCACTATTTATCAAGTAAGATGATTGACACATAGGCATATTTGCATACCAGCAAGACCTCTGGCTCACTGTTCCAGACAGCCCTTGGCTACCATGTTGCCATCCATCCCCCAAAGTCCAGACTAAGCCTGGATGCAGCCATCCCAACCCCACTGGTGGTTACAGCTTAGGCCGGGGAGCGCCGGGGGGAGCACACCGCCACACATGGCTACCAGCAGTCAGCCGGCAAGTAGAATTGGCTACTCTGAATGTAGAGGCTTAAACATTACCTCATGGCAGTACATTACAGAATAAGCTCAGGGACTCTAGCTGTATTAATTACAGAGGGAAGGGAAATGCTGGGTGCTTGTAGACACGTATGGCAGACCCTTCTCCCCCTTGCAATTGACACAGTACATACTAAAGTATTAGACCTTTTTCAAAAAAAAATTATTTAAATGAGAAAGGCTATACTTAATATGCCCTGACAAAGCAGGACCTAAAACACAACCGCCAGCAAACTCTGAAAAATATTACCCCTGTCCTCTCAGTCCTGTTTTAAAATACTGAAATTGATCCCCTTTTCTTTTGAGTTCCTTTTTACACGTCTTTTTCAATTTCAACCCACTGCCCCAATTAATCAAGCTGATTCACATTTTTTCTTTACTGACCAGCTCAAATCTCCTAGGGAGAGAAAAGAGAATCTGCGTCCTCGTTTGTCAAAATATGCGGCTGGGAAAAGGTGGCAACAAATCACCCATCATATGAGGAAGACAGTTCCACTGTCGATCACTTTTTAGTGTCAGGGATAAAATGTCTAAGCCTGAAACTGTATCTTTTCTCATACCTAGAAAAATGGCAGACAAAACCCACCATGAAACCCCCTGCAACAGGTGGCTTCCATGTGTGATATCTTCTGGAAGTAATATTTTCTTTTTGAATGTTAGCACCCTCCTATATTCAGTGACTGTATTAGAAGTGAAATTAGCAACCTTTCTTGCAAATGGAAATCAGGGTTTATTAGTACACAAAACAATTTCTAAAGGATTATCATAACAGTTTATAAAAAGACCAGCATAAAAAAATCATTTCTCATAGCTGACACTCCTAAACCACCTCTGTTAGATTCTCATACTCCAGCTTGCCAGGTTCCTATGGAAATCTTCACTCCCTCTAAATGTAACCTTTCCCAGACAGGTTCAGAAAACAGATCTCCTGAAGCTGTCTTCAATAACTTTTGAATACAACTAATTATTTTAAGCTCCAAAATGCATGTAATTTTCCAACTGTGTCTGTCTGTTATTTTGGGGTGGGGGTTTTTTTGTTTTATTTAGGTTTTTGGTTGGGACTGGTGCTTTTATTCTCTTACGGAAATGGAAAAAAATGTTTCCTTCAACTGGTACTTAACTTTTGCCTGGGCTTTTTGTTGTCCTTTCACATCATCCTTGTAACTTGATGTTCTTATTTTGACAGTGTTTATTTGAAGCTGTTCTTCATATTTTTCAGTGTAGATAATTTCCTTTAGATTAAAAAGCAACTATAAAAAAATAAAATACTGTCTTAATATTTAATATGCTCTAGCTACAATGAAACATTTAGTACTAGTAGTAGCTGTAGTAGTAGTAGTAGTATTCAGGTGTGAAAGTGTGTACGGGTTTGAAGCCTTACTTTGCATTTAAGAACAAATGAAAATTTTCTAGACTGTATGTACAAAATATGTTTATAATCATAAGTCAAATCCTAAACAATGGTTTTGGTTATATTACAGTTCCTGGTAACTTGAACAACAGTCTAAATTTTTGTATGAAGCCATTTATTTTTAAATTGGAATTTAAAGAAACAAAATTATTGTGTTTGCCATTAATTGTTTAGCTTTTCTTAATTCAAAATTTGTGACAAGGAGAAGTAAGATGAATGTGTTTCTATTTGCTTTCATACATCAAACTCATGGAAATATTCTTGCCTGAGTAGTCTAAAATTATCCAGCTTTCAAATTATTAATAACAATATTTATGTTTGTAAAAAGCCAGCTGTAGCTACCATTCTAGCATTCAGTCAATATATACTAATCTTGTATTCTAAGGCAACCCTATCTCCATGAGAAACTAACTTGGGCATTAGCTATATCTATAAAATTTACATAAATAAAATATAAATGGAAATATATAAATTAAAATATATAAACAAAAATACATTTTTGGTGGTCATAAAATTAAAAAGTCATAATTAAAAATTAATCCCAGCATTTCTCCTTTCTCTTGCCTGGAGCTGTGATCAGCTGGAAAAAAAAAAGTGTGCCATTTTTCATAGCAGTAGTTCTGGGAATTCAAAATTTCCATTCTGTAAGAAATTTTCATTATTTGATATTGCTTTAATTCTACTTCGATAAACTTGGATAAAGAGAAGTTCATAAATTATTTAAAACCTAAATTTCCATTGTCTGAACACCTTTTTAGGGATAAAAATCAACATTGTTACAGAGTATTTGTCTCTGATAAGAAAGAAAAAGATACAAAAAGGAGAAAATATACATCGATGCCACCTATCCCTCAGAGTATGGCACTTGAGAGAAATACAGTCTGAGAACAGCCCTTGATTTTACGTGTGTGTGTGTATATTTATACAGGGTTCTTTCAGATTCTTTTGGAACTGTTAAAGTTCATCTTATCAAGTCCTACTTTGATTAGTAGTCTTGTGGCTTATTGCTCTCTCTGTAATAAAAAATCACGACAAATATTAGAAAAACGAGCTGATAGTTGAATTCAGATGCTTAAAAATGCTTTCTACCTTTGTCTTGTAACAAAGAGCTCGACTTTATTCCTTGTCACAGCTCTGGAGATTGTTGGTCTGTTTGCACCAGCAGACACCTGGTTTTAACAACCTCCACCCATGGTTTTGTCAGTGGTTCCCACATTCAGCATTTTAGGAGGAGGGGTTCATTTACTATAAAGCTTTGGATAGTACAGGATATTTCCATTCACAATAAAAATACAGTGAATTTAAACACGTGCCAGAATACTGTATCCCCTAATGTGCCAGTAAGCATCTACTGTGGAGCTCTAACACAGCTAAGTAGTATTACTGTGCAACCATGAAAGCAGTTGTTCGCAATCCAGGTGAGATTCTTACCTCACCTCCTCTATAAGGCTTTGTTTTGATTAGCCATTACTGCCCTAAGGAAATCATTCAAAGACCAAGCAATGTAAACAAACAGATACATTTTTTTTTGGTGCCAAAATTTTGTACTAGATGTTGGGAATTATAATTAAAAGATCAATGTAAATGTCAGAGATACTCTCTTATGGGCATATCTGCTTTCACCCAAACTTTTTGAAGACCCCATTCAAGTTGTGTGAGTTTACTGTGATTTTCTGATAAACAACCACAAAGAAAGAGTGAAAATAAAATAATAGTAGAAAAACCAAACCAACAGACAACTACTGTTACAACATCTAATTTTAGGCTCCTGTGGAAATCAAAATCTCTGAGTACAAGTGTGGAGGGGAAATAATGGAGGTGAAAACAGAAATGGAATAAAAGGGGGACAAAAAAGCATTCTGATTGCACTTTTGCCAAATAGGAGAGCAAAGCACTGGGACATTCCTGAAATCTTGTCTCAACAAAAAATGTATATGCTAGTCTATTACAAAAGTATGCTGCTCTTTTGAAGTGCTCAGAATCTGAAACGGTGAATAGTTAACCCTTTGCATGTCTGTAAATGTGAGTTGTCTGCCTCTCAAGCAGAGATCAGTAAACCTGCCTGATTAATTTTCTAGATTAAAAGACTAATCACTCTAATATTACATAAAGAGGTGACATCAGTAAGATCTCCTCCATCTGTGGCAACTTTTTTGTGAAAAAAGAGGTTAGGACAGCTTATTTGGAGTTTTTAAGGGGATGCAGAGATCACTGTAGAGACTTCAGTATAATGTAATGTTAAGTAAATTCCTTATAGCTAGGTCCAATAGATTTTGTTCCAGTTTAGGTGGGAAATAGACCGTGCAATTAAAGACACTTTTGGACATGCATAGAAGCAAAGCTTTATGGCTAATTTGAACACCCAGGGATGTCCAAGAAAACAGGTATGACACTTTCCCTTGCCTCCAGCTGTTTGTACTGCAGGAACTTCCTCAGACATTGTAGGATAGCATTTTCCCCCATACCCAAAGTATTCCATTCATCAGAACTCAACTGTATTCAAAAAAAACCAAACAACCAAACAAAACCCAAACCAAAACAAAAAAAAACCCAAACCACCACAACCAACTGTCATGTTTTAAGTCCACCTGGCAACAAAGCACCACAAGGCTGCTCGCTTACTCATCCCCCACACTGGGATTGGGGACGAGAAAACATAAAGAAAAGCTCATGAGTCAAGATAAGGACAGGGAGGGATCACTCGCCACTCAAGGTCACAGGCAAAAACCAGACTCAACTTGGGGAAAAAACAAAATCAATTTAATTTATTACAGATCAAATCAAAACAAGGATAATGGGAAGTAAACCCAAAACTTAAAACAACTTCTCCCCACCCCTCCTTCCTTCCCTCCTCAACTCCACTCCCAGTTCTTTCTACCTTCTCCCCCTGGCGGCGCAGGGGAACAAGGGGATGAGGGTTGGAGTCAGCTCGCCACACGTTGTCTCTGCCGCTCCTTCCTCCTCAGGGGGAGGACTCCTCACTCATCCCCTGCTCCAGCGTGGGGTCCCTCCCATGGGAGACAGCCCTCCACAAACTTCTCCAGTGCGGGTCCCTTCTGCGGGCTGCAGTCCTTCGGTCACAGACTGCTCCAGCGTGGGCTTTCCCACGGAGCGGTGGCCATCTTGGGGGCATCCATCCCCCTGCTCCGGCGTGGGCTCCTCTCTCCCTGGGCTGCAGGTGGGCATCTGCTCCCCCGCTCCCCTCCGTGGGCTGGGGGGGAACAGCCTGCCGTCTCACCATGGGCTGCGGGGGCAGCCCCAACTCCCCCGCTCCTCCTCCCCTCCTTCTTCACTGACCTTGCTGTCTGCACAGGGGTTTCTCTCACATTCTAATCTCCTCTCCTGCTGCAGGTTCCCCTTCTGTCCTGGTTTCTTAAATCTGTTCTCCCAGAGGCACTGCCACTGTTGCTGATGGGCTCGGCCTTGGCCAGAGATGCATCCGACCTGGAGCTTCGAGCAGCTTCTCACAAGAGCCGTCTCTGCAGCCCCCTCCCCTGCTACCAAAACCCCGCCACACAAACCCAAAATACCAACCCACAACAACCTCTAAACTTGAATGAATTTGGAATTTCTGATGCAATACCCCATGCCTTTTCCCTGTACCATCCAATTGAAAATGGCCTTGGACAGAAGACTGGATAAGCTCTTCAGAAACTGCTTGCCTCCTCACATTTTTATTGATTACAAAGAGGTAAACCAAACCACACACTTCACTTATGTCTTTCTCATTATTTACAAGGCTGCAAATTAGATTTCGGCCAAAATAGCTCTACAGACTTGGGTGTATTTCAATCTTCAGGGTGAGGAAAATTTCTAAGGTAAATAAGATTACCTGAGTAAGAGTCCACAATGCAGCTGTAATTTGTGGATCATATTTTTTGTATCATGATTTGAGGCAAGAAACAAATCTTCCTGCAGGACAACAACTATTCATCTAAAAGACAATGCTTCAAAAGACAAACTGATTTAGATTTTAAGCATCTTATAACATTTTCCACTGTTAGGTCATTAATACATTGTTGTAATGTTTTCAGGCATGCTATCCACAGGTTATCTGTTAAATATAATTTGACTCAGTATTACTGGTGTTTGTACTACAGTTACTACTGGTGGTAAGAGGAAAAAATTACCTAAGATCTTCATTTTACTGTTTCTTCTCAGTTCTGTATTACTGATTCTATATATTTTCTTCCTCTATTTCACCATCCTTAAGCTTCAGTTTTGATTTTTTTTCAGGTTATTTGATGATAGATTTTACCTGGGAGTACAGGTGGTCTAATACAGGTGGTCGGATAGATGTGACTGAATACTGTGCTCGCTGCATACAAACAGGGTAAAGAGGGGTTATGGCTTTGGCTGCTTTTCCTTCTACAGTTCCTCTACTACATCAGCATACAAATTACAGTTTACCTGCAGGCAACTGATTTGGCACTGTTTTATGGCATATGTTTATCTATAAACATGTGCAGTGTATACCAAACAGTATAGTAAAGCGGCCTGCCAAATCCAATCAATTTGCACTAGATAATGCTGCCCTCTTTCCATTGTGGTTCTCCCACAGGCTTTGTGCCGAGGGATGTCAGTGCGGCACAGGAGCCACACTGGTGGGGTGGCCTCTGTGGAGGACCCCCATCCTGCTCTCCAACATTCTCTTCTTGTACACATCAACACTTATCTGTAGGGACTGGGCTGTAAGAATGACTGCCAGTGAATATTTCCTCTTAGGTATTGGAACTACCTCTTTTTCTTCTGTTTCTTTTCTCTCAAAATTAATTTCCTTTTTTTACTATAGTATTTTTCTAGCTCTAGTTTTATTTTTTTCTCATTGTAACTTTTCTTACTGGGCAATTCTCTAGCCTGCTTTTCTACTAACATGGCTGTTCCCTGAAAATAACACTCCCTTTGACCTCTGCATTAGTGTCATGGGGATTAAATAAAATCACTGAACTGTTTAACTTTGCAAATTCTGGTTTAAGTGCTCTGGAGTGTGACCATTTTATTAACTAAACCCCTGAGCGTATTATTATATTTACTTCTTTCACACATTGTTACTCACCACTGATGAAAGAGTAACTTTGTATACATTTAATATAAAATAAAAGCCCATTGCCATGAGGAATTTATCATCTAAGTGCAACAGACAGTATGGGAAAATGCAAGAGATTTCTCTGGTTTTGGCCAGTGATTTTACTGCAATTAACATTTCACCATGGGAACCCAAACTTGTCTACAAGATACCTTCTGCTGACATTACCTGTTTTAAATTTCTGATAGTTCTATTCTTACTTCCATTCTTAGAAGTGTGAATATTAATGATAGCAGAGGGACAGAGGAAGGCTTGAAATATTAAGCAAAACAGAATCAGTATTTTGAACCACAAAATTATTGATGTTTTAAGGGGTCCTTTAAAGAAGGCCTAGACAAAGGCAATACACAGACTAATGTCCTAAAATTATCTATAATAAGAAAGTTTCTGTCTCTGTATTCTAATCAGAGAGGAATCAAAATCACCAAAAGTGAAATAGGTTTAATTTTCTTAAGGAAAATTTCTGTCTATTTATGCTCATGAGAAAGTGCCTTAAATGAAAGCTACATTCTACCTCCATTGAAAACTGGAACAGAATTAGGCTTGATTTTAATAGCCTTAAGTCCATATATTTCATTAAAAGTTATACGCTTATTATTAACTTAACGTTCCTATCCACCTCCACTCTTCCTTGTCTTCACATTTTGTAATGAAATTGTCTCTCCCTAGTGCTTATTTTCTCCCTAGCTCCCTCTTTGTTCGTTGGGCAGTAAAGGCACCAGTCATCCCCCTCTGCAGACTAAGCATCACAAGCTCCTTCCAACTCCTCTCACAAGATCATCTCATCATTCCCTTGATTGTCCTTGTAGCAGTCTTCTGCAAACAGCTCTGTCAGAACATGCACATGCTTTCTAAATATTGTAGCAGCAAGATTTATCACAGATTTATATCTTTTTGTTAGCACTAGGGCATATACACAGCAACAAAAGGTTCCTCAGCTATCCAAACTGAGAAGGAAAGTGGAAGTAGGACGGCAATGCAGTTGCAACTGGGTAGAGAAGGATACCATTACAATATACAAGTACCTATTGTCATTTGAGGGTTATGTCTTTTTTGTCATATCTTTAGAATCTTTGCTAACTCTTAATATGCTTTTCGTGATGTTTGTTCATTCAGCTTGAGATGTAGCACTCCAACCAAGTTCATTATGATTGCTTCAGGTACAGATAGGTATAATGTCATTGATTTTATAGAAAAAGAAGTCCAGAAAGCCACAACATTTGCATTCCCACCTCTTCAGTCTATTGAACTGATTAATGAACTCTCTTCCTTAACCAATTTTTGTTTCCACTGTTCTTCTGGATACAAAACATGATAGAAGGAATGAGAACTATCTCAGTCCTTTTGCTGCTGCTGTTTGGTCTTAGAAATACAGAGCAAACCTATCTAAAAAAAAAAAAAAAGAATAATTCGGAATGCATAATTTGGAAGGAAAAAAAAACCAAATTAGGATAATAGTAGAAGTACATAGGATTGGCTTAAAAGGGAGACAAGCACTGAAATTCAGCCGTTCAGGCCAAGACTGCAAAGCAAATACAGGAGTCATTGTAAAGCAAATGTCTGAAGGGGTTAAAGACCTTATTCTGGACTAAGGCCCCAGATCATAGCAGAATTAGGCTAGGGATAATGTGATTGGGACTATGGATGGTACAGCAAGCTAAGTATTGTTTTGGAGACTGATCAGTACATATTCCTAAAGAACCTGGAATACACTAGAGAGTCTGGACTGCTAATCTTTTACCCCTTTCATGGATATCCATGAAACTAATTGATAAACCTGTTTCAAGTATGATATAAGCAGAAGATAACTGTTCAGTATCATACTAATTATGTGGCATATTTAATATGGCATAGGAAAAGTTCAACCATCTTCTAATTTAAGGATTCCTGAGTCAGGGACAGAGGGTTTTGAAGTATATAAATAAAAGACAGCAGATACTGCACTGAATCTGGGCTAGAAAAATGAGAAACTTAAAGCCTTGAACCTGAGGTACTCTGCATAAAATTTCTGCTATAAGGAGCAATGTCGAGTGCTTTCTTCTCAGTGCGGGGATGAAATACTTTTAAAATAATACCAATACAGTGGGTGATGTTCTGCTTTCCACTCTGATTTAAGGTTCAGTGGTGCATTATTGCCAAGAATCAATGGAACAGAAGAAATGTCATCATTTCCTTATATTAGGGACTTTTCTTGATCTTTTGCTGCACCAGCTAATATCTGTCAGGTATCTTCGCTGAATGAATAGAATAATTAATATTTTCAGAGCCAGGGGTTAATTCAGCAGCTCCATTATAAGACATCAAAGGAAGTATAAAAAAAAAAAAAAAAGGCAATTTCAAGCTAATACATTATTTCAGAGGTTACTACTGAAGGCATACTTTTAACCTTTTTTTTTCCTTTTTTTCCATAGACCTATATTTTCTCTCTGTGTAAATCTATGTAAAATTATATTTCAATTTAGTAATCTTGCAACAACAGATTTTGGATTTTGGTTTAAAGTACTGGAGTATTCAGATTAGTGACTTCTCCCACACTCAGTCTGCAAAAATTTTCAGGTAGCTCACAAAGAGGTAGTTCATCACACGATGTCCTTTCCAACTAACAGAAGAACGAGATGTGAAAAGGAATTTAGCGAAGAGTGAACAGGATGATCAACTTGCTTTCAGAAGAGACTTATTGTATTAAAGGCAGCTAAGATAAATCACATCCCATGAAGCACATCTGTTTCATGTGCAAGGAATTGGCACCTTTCACATAACAAAAGGAACCAAACACCGGGGACAAAGAAGATAACAGGGACTCCGGGTTGCTGGCAGCTCCTCATCAAGTGAGTAGGAAGGACAAAGGGACCAGAGCAGTAGTAACACAATCCATCAGAGGCCTGTAGCTTGAAACCTGTGGCAGCATTCTTGCACAAATCACAGGGAAGAAAAGTAGGGAACAGAGGGGAAGAGCTGCTGGGTGTAACATTCTGGGAAGTGGTTCCAATATCTATCCTCTATTCTTCGGATGACCTAGTCCAGAAAGACTGGTTACTCTGAAAGAAAGCTCTTAACTGTGACACTTACGATTTCTCAGACTCTAGAGGAGTCACCTTCCAAGCTGGCTTCCATATCAAGTCTGACAACTGTGGGACAAAACGTCCCGCAAGCCCATTTGTCTCCTTATAACCACTCTGAAGAAGACTTTCTGTGAGGAGGCAGATAACTCCTCTGTAAATTGCAAGAAACTGTTATTCTCACTTTCTGAGGCAACGGTGACTCCACTAACCAGAACAAGGGCAAACCCCCCAATTTATGAATGTCTCATTTCTGCTACCATCCTGCCAAATTCATATAGGAGTTTTCATTAAAAGAAATATTCACTCCACTGAAATTGAGGTTTTCACTTCCTGAAACCATTACCATTCTCTGTGTTTTGAAGAATTAAAAGACGTATCTCATTTTCTTCAATAAGTTCCCTATTGTGAGATATATACTGTACTGAGAAGTGGGCAACAGGAAGGCATCTCATTAGTGAATTTTGATGGACTAGGGGAAAGTGGGAAAAGGTACACAGCATACTGCTTGAATGGCAGGAGAGGTGCTGTATGCAACCTCTCCATGTTGCCAGTTAACTGGATGGCAAATCTAATCAAGATTATAATAAAAAAGGATGAATACTCACAGATCTCATAGGTCTCACAAGGTCTTATTATTTCTTCAGTACACATCAGATGCAAATTCTGTTTTTTAACACAGAACAGATGGAAAAGTATCTTACTACTTTCCTTGGTATCACAAAGAGAAAATATAAGTATGCAAAACCTTCCTGCATGATACATTTAACTTTTGATTCCATTGTGATCTCAGAAGTTAATTTTAGGATGATAATGTTATTCTGAACCAGATAGCCATGGCTTCAGGGGACTCTTGAAAGAAGAAATGGTACTACGCAATAAATTACTCAAAGGAAGAATTCTGCAATTTGTTTACAAGAGAGTAGAATCATGCAATTGGCCTTCCAGCATTAGCATGAATGGCAATTAGATAAATTGATTGACCCATGTGAAAAATGTTCTTATTTCACACTGACATACTAAATTAATCAACAGTGTAATTCAGACAGGAATATGGGCTCTGACTGTACAACATGAATAAATCGCTTGTGTCTGAGTGTCAGGGAGCAGCCAAACTGCCCTGTGAGGGGAACAAGCCAGGAGCTGAGGGGGACCCCAGGGCAGAGCATGCCCTCACGGGCAGATGCAGTCCGATAGGGATTAACAACAGCAGGCAGAACTAGGGGCTGGCAAAGGTGTACGTCAACGGCACCAGACAAGGCAAAGGAACAAACCAGGTCCAAAGTCCATTTTGCACAAGGAGGAAGGTGCAAACAGAAGCAAAAGAGGACAGGACTTCTGTCCAGATGGACTTGAGGTCTATTCAGAAACAAGGACTACAGACCAGCACAACCACAACCCAAGCCAGGATTAAAGGCCCCCAACGGACCTTAAATGGAGCCCCTGGGCCCATGAAAGGAAGGGGAAGCCCCAGGTGAGGCTGGTCAGGGCCATTAAGGTACTCAGGACCCTGACACTCAGACCCTTTGGTTTACTATCAGCTCAAAATTGAAAGGTGGAGGGTACGTACTTACCACTGTCATTCGTTGGGAATTATATCTCAATGTTTAAGTCATTTTGAGAAGCTATGAGAAATATTTCAACTTCCCAATACTTTCAAAATGGTGTGTCTTTCATGAAAGGTTGCTCAGGAAATACGGGAACCAAAAATTATGTTGAGCAAATGAGACTAAATTTGTGAAACACATCTAGTTAATTAATACTCAAGTCAAGATGATGATACGGTTTACCTACTAATGCTGCATTATGATTAAAAATGCAGAGATACTATGAGTGAAAAAAAACAGAAGTTACATGAAAAGTGTATATCTATGTATATAATCCAAGAGATCAAAGTTCACATATTTTCACTCAACCACAAGATCTTTATATTCATGTTTCAATTTGCCTGCTGAAGTGTGTTATTGCTTTCTTGAGTGGGAGAAAAACAATTGCTATTTGTATAGCACCATCTTTATAGCAGCAATTTGGGTAAAATACCTGTGAGTGCAATGATAAAATGAACCTATCAGACTCATTAGAGCAGTCAAATCCTTCTACTTCAAGCTGGCAACACGCTGCATTTTGGGGATTTGTTAGTGATAACTACAAGCAATTGTAGGAAAAACCTAAGTATTCTTACCCTGGGCAAAATGTTGATCAGATGACGTACTGAGACTTCTTTCTAGGGAATCATTTGTACAGTCCATGTTACTTTTCTCTTAGTCTTTGTTCAAGCAGATTTCAGGCACCAATGATGCCTTCTCAAAATTGTATGTAAAGAGCAAAATCATGATGATGCAAGGTGAGTTGCAGCTGGCACATGGTATTGTGGTCTCAGACGCAAGTAAGTTACTTGACAAACCTGAATTGCCTGGGAATTCTGCTGGAGGTATGGACAAGACAATATCAGACCAAAGAAGTAAGAGGAATGGGGAGAAAACAGGCCCTCTCTCTGCACTTTTTCTGACATGTTAAGGACATCCCTCTTATTGGAACAATCTAATGCTTCTGTGGTAGCATGTCTCCAATTAAAGAAATTATTAAAGCCTCTGAGCAGTCTAGGTGAGGGAATTACCTACCATTAGGTTGCCTGAAAAGGTAAACTAGAGCGGGTGGAAGGACTGTAATTGCAAGTCACCTCTTTTGACTTTCTAGTGAGGCCAGATTAATGAAATTTCTGGAGCTAGTTCAAATACAAAACAGAGACAACAATGCAGAAATTTGATCTTTGGGACCATGTACAATGTTTTCTTCAAGGGCAGTATATTTACTGTGAAACCGATGTTTACATTCCTCTTGGAAGTGAGTAGATTATAATGTGGATATTTCCTCAGCTGTAGAGAACCCCTGGTGTGATTAACACACCCTGACATGCCTTTATTTCTGGATTTGGTACTCTGTGTGCATGCATTTGGATGCATAAAGACTTGAAAATGTTGGCAAGAGAAGAACCAGAGATGACACCTAGTGTGACAATGTAGTTTGTGGGCCTCTACACTGCTGAGTTACACCACAGGATTGAGGAAGATTTCAGAGAGAGGGTACAGACTGTAAAGACTCTTCTTTGTTGAAAAAATCTGGGTGTCATGCAGATTTAGCACTGTAGCTGATTAACACAAATGGAATGGTAGCGTTGAAAAATGTTATTGGTACAAAAATTGTAATCTAGGTGCTTGAAGAGACAGGTTACCTGAGTACCTACATAGACCTGGCATATAGCGAGTGCAAAATTTACTGGGGAAAATCCCCAAAGAGATTTACTTTGAAGATTCAAGACTGCTCTGAACAACTTGTTCAGCCTTCAAGGAAACCCCATTTTGTCAGGTCCTATGATCAGAACTTGCTTTTACATGTCAGTCTGGAGAAGGTTCATCAGTAGGAGGAATTACTATATTTTTTTTGTCCAGACACCTGTGAGATGGTCTTCATACCATGCCGGGAAGAAAAGGGCATTATGAATTAACGATGTATTCTTCACCTAAGTAAAATTTCTTTGTAATCTCATTTGGTTTCTATTTATCCTGTCCAACACTCTTGATTGTTGTTTAAATGATTCCTAGTTCTGATTATTGATATATAGAAGCTTTCATTCCTTTTTAGAATCCAGATAAATGCTATACAGTTATACACTGTATAAATGAGTTGCACAAGATAACTATTCATAATGTGAAAAAAAGTTTTCTTTGTTATTCCAGAATATGGAAGGACATTTTTTCTTGTGCACTGAAAGGGAGTAAGTGAATGTTTCTGTTCTACTCCTATACTATTTTTATGACTTTCTCTGCTCTCTAAGATAAAAATGGTTCCAGTGTTATACAAAAACATTCATATGAATATTTTTCCTCATCTTTCATTGAACTTTCAAGACTTTTGTTGTCTTTCACACTCCACAGAATTTCTAAAAAATAATAGTTAGATATCTTAAAAGAAAATACTATCAATAATGATAATTTCACAGTCCAAGTCTCTGAAGAAAAAGATTAAATGTCACCATTAACTCAACTGAGCTTCATCTTCAGTTTTAGTTGGTGCATTCATAACTGATTTTTTTTAAATTAAATTTATAGAAGTTATCTACTGCTTTATTTTGGTTTTAGCTAATTAAACAAAATAGAGGAAAGCTTTCTCAATATGGTATTTAAAAGAAAACAATAGATTAAAATATCAAATATATAATAAATTATTTATTATTATTATTATTTATTATTAATAATAATACGAAAAATCACAAACACCCCCCAAAAAACCCCCAACAATCTGTGGTTTGGACATGAAAGGATTTTGAAATACCTGGTGAAAGATGATATATTAAATGTGGTGCTTGATTCATCAGGACCCAATGTGCTAGTTAAAAGGTTATAATCAGACAAGGTGGTTGTATTGGTTTTATGTGGCAAGGTTTTGGTAGCGGGGGGGGTTACAGGGGTGGCTTCTGTAAGAAGCTGCTGGAAGCTTCCCCGGTGTTCGAGAGAGAGCCTATACCAGCCGGCTCTAAGACGGACCCACCGCCAGCCGAGGCCGAGCCAATCAGCGATAGTGGTAACGCCTCTGTGATAACATTTTTTAAGAAGGAAAAAAAAGTTGGGATGCGGAAAACAGCCACGGGAGAGAGGAGTGAGAACATGTAAGAGAAACAAGCCTGTGGACACCAAGGTCAGTGCAGAAGGAGGGGGAGGAGATGCTCCAGGCGCCGGAGCGAAGATTCCCCTGCAGCCCGTGGTGAAGACCCTGGTGAGGCAGGCTGTCCCCCTGCAGCCCAGGGAGGGCCATGGGGGGGCAGATATCCACCTGCAGCCCGGGGAGGACCCCACGCCGGAGCAGGTGGGGTCCTGAAGGAGGCTGTGACCCCGTGGGAACCCTGCGCTGGAGCAGGTTCCTGGCAGGACCTGCGGATCTGTGGAGAGAGGAGCCCACGGAGCAGGTTTTCTGGCAGGACTTGTGACCCCGTGGGGGACCCACGCTGGAGCAGTCTGTGCCTGAAGGACTGCACACCGTGGAAAGGACCCATGCTGGAGCAGTTCGTGAAGAACTGCAGCCCGTGGGAAGGACCCACTTTGGAGGAAGGTCGTGGAGGACTGGCGCGCATGGGGGGGACCCCACGCTGGAGCAGGGGAAGAGTGTGATGAGCCCTCGTCCTGAGGAGGTGAAGCGGCAGAAAATAACATGTGATGACCGTAAACCCCATCCCTGTTCCCCTTGTGCTGCTGGGGGGGCTTGGTGGAGAAATCCGGGAGGGAAGGTGTGCCCGGGAAGAAGGGAGGGGTGGAGGGAAGGTGTTCTGAGATTTCGTTTTATTTCTCATTTACCTTACTCTGGCTGATTTGTAATAAAAAGTGAGCTAATTTTCCCTAAGCTGAGTCTGTTTTGCCCGTGATGGTAATTAGTGAATGATCTCTCCTGTCCTTATCTCGACCCGCAAGTTTTTTGTTATATTTTTCTCTCCCCTGTCCAGCTGAGGATGGGGGAGTGATAGAACGGCTTTGGTGGGCACCTGGCGTCCAGCCAGGGTCAACCCATCACAGTGGTCTAAAGAATACATGCACAAGACTTAAAAGATGCTGAAGAAATCACTTCACCTCTTGTGTTTCAATTACTTTCTCTGCAAAATAGGGATTATGAAGATAATTATCTCATTTGTAAGCAGTTTGAGATCTGCAAGTAAAGAGCAATATACAAATGCAAGGTGTTACTCTCAACGTCAATGGCAATTAGATCTCAAGAAATGTAAATTAGGAGAAGCTCTACTGATTTTAATGGAATTATACTAGTTTGTAGTTATCTGCTGTATAGAAGACTGACTAAGAAACTGTGGTAATTGAAATACACAAAGAAATGGGATCATTATTAAATAAAAACAGACAAAGGTTTCACAGATTGCCTGGAACACTCATGCTAGAGTGTCTTTTAACAACACCTCTGTCTTTCTCCCTGTGAAATCTGCTAGAGCTAGAAGCACAGGGGAAAGATAGAAATAATGTCATTTGGTATGTATATATTTCAGTTTCTAGTAAAATTAAGAGAACATAATAATTACAGGAAGAATTCTCAATGGAAGGAAACAGCAATCAAAATGACCATGAAGACTGAAATGTTTTTCTAGATCTTTCTTTAGCTCAGTTGTGAGCTTCATTGATTTGCATAATATGTAAGGTAAACTAGTACATTTGCCACAATATTACTATGCTATATTATGCTGTTGTGTTTTGTTTTTTTTTAATAAGTATGACTGAATAATTAAAACCTTTTAAAACTTAAATGCTATCAGCATTATTCTAGAAAGAGTGGTGCAAATTTACTTTCTGGAATTTCAGATTTTTGCCTAACTTTTTTTTTTTTTTTGAGGATACATTAAAATTAGTTCAATTAGAAAAGGTCACATGTAGTTGTCTGACTTACTTATATCATGAGCCTTTTCCACCACAGAAACAAGATACTACTGCTATTCCTGTAAAGTCTTTCTTTAGATCTGAGATCATCATAGACAGATGGTCAGGAAGCTGTCTAGTATATGGCTCACTTTCAAGAGCAATTTTTGTATTTAGCGGTAAAAAGTTTTGTTGTTGCTTCTGGGATTTCTAGCAGATTTTGAGTAAATAACTTTCTTGATAAACTCACTTGGACAAAAACGGGTCTCAGATCAAAGCCATGGTTCAGCTGGTGTTAGGTCTGTACTTTGTAACAGAGGAGCCTTTAACGCAACATCAAGGAGAAAACAGTATTTTCATAACAATTTGTGGTTAACCTTCAAAAGAAATCTTGCTTGGTGTTGCTGGTGTTCACTAGTGATAGTGATCTTGTGATGTCATGTCTTTAAACAGATTGCTTGCAGATTCCCAACTATAGAAAGTACAAAAGTCCTACAGTCAGCAACACAGCTGAACAATTTTGAATCATCTGGGATAGGTGACAGTACTGACCTCTGTTCAGTGGTTAGTTCATGCTCAGACACACACAGAGAACTATGATCCGACAGATAGAAATTATTTTTACAAGAGCTACATGAAAAATTGGGAATGTGTTCATAATTTTCATTAAAAATACTTTAATTGAAAACAATTTAGGGCACAATTTTTCATTACTGCAATCAATAGTCACTCTACCATCGAGTTCTGTAAATAGGAATTGAGATCTATCTAATTAAAATGGATTGTTGTCTATGACATACAATATGCCACGGGGCTTCACTACAAGACTTTTAGGCTGAGGTTTTGTACAATAAATTAAATAATACTCTCCCCTTTTGATATTTAAGTATATCCCTTGAGATGAGCATGAAGTCTACTGAGACGTAGAATATTTTTTTCTTTGTTTTTGAGTAGGGAAAAGAAATGTTTTCCTTTTCTCAAGTTTTTTTTTAAAACAAAACAACGCAAAACAAAACAATCCAGAATACTTTTAGAAGCTAATAGTCTAACTGTGTAGGGTTTAAATGAACCAGTGTAATTATAGCTTTACTGATGATTAAGTTAAACTGCTTTGAAGAAGATCCCTGTGTGCAGCTTTTCTCTTTGGTAATATAATGAAAACTAACCCTTCAAATTCTATTTAGATGTAAGTACTAGCAATGAGACAATACCAAATACTACCAGAGTGTTCTAAAAATTGTAAGAATTACACACATTCATTAAGAGACTATTCCCCTCATACCTCTTTATATTTATGCTTCACCAGACAGACAAACATCCTTTTTTTTTTTCGCCAAAAAAATTTTGCAAGACTCTTCAATGTCTGGCCTAACAGTCCACACAGCTCTGTGAGCAGAGACCATGACTCTCATGAACACGCTAAGGAGCGCCACATTAAAGACATCCCCTAAGCTGTAATTGCCCAGGGTGATTACAGAGCCATTTCAGGTCAGACTGCTCTGGTTTCCAGGGTTATCAGCTCTCTCATAGCAGCTGGTATATAACCTTGATTCACATTAGAGCTACTTTCTATTTCTATTCTGAAATATTTAAATCTGTTGCAGATTCAGTCACTAAAACGAGTTCATTTAGACAACGTGCAGGTCTGTTGTGGTCTCTATTCACTCTCTATTATGTTTTTTTTACACCAGTGTGTACCAGTACTGGATGTTTCAGAGGAAGACATGCAGAACCCCGACAGTGGGCAACATCTTAAACTTTCTCTTATTCATCAGAACAATACTTGTTGCTTTGTTGTTTCACAGAGGATTTATGCGGTTTAGATGCTTTTTCATTACTTGAGAACCAGTGATGCATTGATCTTACCAATCTTCAAGCTTCTAGTCTTAGGCTCTTTTCCTAAGCTAACCTTCTGTTATCCTGTGAAAAAACAATAGAAAACCAGTTTAATATCTAGCATGTGGATGTAAAACCTTTAAAAAAAAAAAAACCAGATTTTGAGAATGCTGCAGTCACAGCAATCAAAATACCACTTGTGTAGGGATTTTCAGACTATGCCAATGAGCACAGTGTCAAGGGAAGGAATGGATGGGAAGAGGAGGGAAAACGTTTTCAGGAGGAAAGGCTGCAGGTAGTAAGGTTAAAAGAATTATTGTGTTTGAGCTTTTAAAAGGATGTTATTGGTAAAGTAACTTTCTAAAGGAAAATATTTTAAAGTGTGAAAGAATGCCTGAAAAATATCAGTTTAAAATATATATACATTATCAAGGTTATTGTAACAACCTGTTAAAAGAGGACATTCTAAAATCCTCCACATTCTAATAATTTATTCTGAATTTCAACCAAAAAGTAAAAAGGCAACTTAGAGACATTTGAAGTCTCATTTTTTTGTTAGCTTAACCTGGACAATTGCTACAAATCTAAGCATAATAAACAGGGTCACTATATATGCATTTCATAGACTATGTGCTACTCAGACAAGAATAATTACCAGTAGGAAGACAGATCCTTAGTGACAAGCTGCAAGTCAGGCCAGCCAGGGAAGGTGAGTCCCAGCAGGGCAGGAGGTTAGGCATGGCACAGCTACGGCACTGCTCGGGCAAGGACCAGAGGATGGAGCTCAAACAGCAGCTCTCCAGTTAAAGAGGGAGGCTCCTGACAAGGCTCCTTGCAGCTCTTTCTCACAACTTCCTTGTCACCCCGGCAGTCTGGTCCATGGTTACAAAACTGTGATACAACAGAGGGGACTTTGAACACAGGGAGCTAAAATGCTGGGAAGGGGGAAGTGGTTGCATAGCTATAGGTGCACTCAGGGCCCCATCAGTAGTTTCAATAGCAAGACTTGTGTGGCAGACTCCTACCAACCTTGAAAATGTCGGTGGTAATATTCAGACTGTATCCCATTCTGATGATTATTCTCCTACAATTTAAAAACTATTTCACTGTGTGTAATCACGACTTACAGCTGATTAGAACACAAAACAAGTTTAAATGGGAGAAAATCATGGTATCGCAGGAAAAATCAAGTTTTCAGTGCCATTCTTGAGCCATACAAAAGGGCATATGCAAGTCTTCTACTCTGGGATTCATGTCATCATTCCTGGGGTATATTTATTCATGAAAGGCTTCTACCTTTAAGCAAACATAGGTTTTTGATGCTGCCATTTACAGGAAACTTCATGCTTTGAACAGCAAGACCTTTTCTCTGTTGTTTTGTTTGGGAAAATGAAATAGAGCCAGAGAATTAGTTTATCCCTAGGGGATGTTTGAAAGGTGGTTGTGGAGCCACTAAAAGAACAGTGTGTTTTTTTCCCCTAAAGATCTTTTTTTCGGATTATATACAAACCTGACAAAACTGATCCATTAGTATGTGCAAGATTTCAGGTACATATTCCTGAGAAACTATCAAACAATTTTAAAATCAGCTGGGGATGTAGGAATATATTATATCAATTTCTGTAAAGGTGAAATAGAAGAATGAAATATTAAAGGATTCATCACAGTGTAAACAATTTTTTTTCTCTTAATAGAACAAAATCATTATTTGGTCAATGAATTTAAAATCCAGATCTCTGCAGTTTTAAAAAAGGTTCTTCTAAAATAACTTTAGGCTCCTTTTCTCATAATGTTAAAGTCCAATGATTTTCATAATTTCTATGCATTTCTCCAAATATCTAGGCTGCTATATTTGTTGTCATCTACTGTGTTTATAAAATAGGATTTATCAGAGTTTCACTATGAAAAAGTCCTTTCCACGTACCAAAGAAATAGCAGGCGTAGTAATTCAAGTTGTGGTCAATTCAAACAAATTGTGCATTCCAAATAGACTTCTACAAGTGCTGAATTAAAACAGAGTCACAAGTTTTCCATCAGTTAATTTGCATTTCTTGTTTCAGGCAACAAAGTGCTGTAAAGACAATTCTGCAACAATCTGGAAAATTCTGAAGGCATGTAGTATTACACAATAGCAGAATCCTTGGGATAAATTGTAAAGTACTTTTGGCCCTTTTATGGAATTATTTTTTACTTTAACAATAATTTTTAAAAAAGTTCCTGCTTCTGACAGTAATTCAGAATACCAGTGACATTGCATCTCCCCATAACTACTGACCAAATAGCTCAAGGAACTGGAGTAGGCAGAAACAGAATATCAGAGTAGTTGAGGTTGGAAGGGACCTCTAGTGCTTATCCAGTCCAACTCCCCCTGCTCAAAGCAGGGTCACCTAGGTCTGGTTGCTCAGGGCCGCATCCTGTCGGGTTTTGAGTATCTCCAAGGGTGGAGATTCCACAGCCTCTCTGGGTAACCTCTTCCAGTCTTTGACCACCCTTTATGTTAAAATCAAGTTTCCGGTGTTTCAGTTTGTGCCCTTTGCCTCTTGTCCTCTCACTGGGCACCACTAAGAGGAGTCTGCTCCTTCTGCTTTGCTCCCCACCATCAGGTATTTATACGTATTGCTCACATGTCCCTGAGCCTTCTCCTCTTCAGGCTGAACAACCGCAGCTCTCTCAGCCTTTTATTGTATGCCATATGCTCCAGTCCCTTCATCATCTTTGTGGCTCTTTACTGGACTTACTCCAGTGTGTGTCCATTTATCTTGTACTGGGGAGGTCAGAACAGGACCCAGCACTCCAGATGTGTCTCACCAGGGCTGAGCAGAGGGGAAGGATCACCTCCTTTGACCTGCTGACAATGCCTTGCCTAACGCAGCCACAGGTGCTGTTGGCTTACTTTGTCACAAGGGCACATTGCTAGCTCACGTTCAGCTTCTTGTCCACCAGAACAATGAAGCAAATCTGCTTCAGTGGGTCCCCAGCATGTACTGGTACATGGGTTTATTCATCTCAGGGAAAAGACTTTGCATTTTGTGGTGTAAAACTTGATGAGGTTCCTGTTGGTCCATTTCTGCAGCTTGTTGAGGTCCTTCTGAATGGCAGATCAACCATATATGGTTTATCAACCACTCCTCTTGGTTTTATATTGTCTGCAGACTTACTAAGGGTGCTTTTCTGTCACATTGTCCAGGTCATTCCTGATTGTCTTCAGCAGTACTGAACCCAATATCAGCCTCTTGATGCATCACTACTGACTGGCCTCCAGCTGGATTTCCTACCACTGATCACAGCATTTTAGCCAGGTTTCAGTCCACTTTGTTGCCCACTTTTGTAGTCTGTATTTAATCAATTTGTCTCTGAAGAGGGTAAAAGAGCCAGAGCAGAAATGCTTACAGACATCAAGATAAACAGCAGCCCCTGCTCTTCCCTTATCCCCAAGCCAGACATTTCTTTACAGAAGGCTGTCAGATTGGTCAGGTTTGAGTTCCCCTTCACAAATCCATGCTGATTATTCCCTATTACCTTCTTGTCCTTAATATGTTTTCAGGTTTAAATGGTTTCCAGTATTATTTGCTCCGTCACCTTCCCAAAGACTGAAGTAAGGCTGACGAGACTGTAGTTCCCTGGATCCTCCTTCTTGCCCTTCTTGAAGATAAGAGTGATTTTTAGTTTCCTCCAGTCTTCAGGAACCTCCCCTGATTGCCTTTTATTGACAGTGGCCTTGCAATGACATAGGCCACCTCCCTCAGCACTTGTGGGCAATGACCAGACACAGAAGAAAGGCTATTCTCCTGGCACTGAGTAGAGACACATCTTTTCTGATTTTGGTACACATTTTAAAATGCTAGATCCCAGTTAAGTTTGATCTAAACAGTATTTAAGCTATACTACTTTCCTTTTAACAGGACCTGACATGATTCTAAGAAATGTTTGAACAGTGCAGTCAGTGCTGTGTCTTTTAATGGGAATAAAAACATTACTACATTTGCCAGTGCTGTCATTCTTACAGCATTAAATGCACTTTCATAAAATATTTTCTCTAGTAAACTTGGCAAACTTCTTTTAGGCCACTTACTACATATCCAAAAAATGCCAGAGTTACCTGAGGGTTTTGGGGGTTGGTTTTTTTCAGTTAGGCATCAATTTTTGCTCTATTTTCCATGACGGAATTAAGGACAACTCCCTACAACTTCTAATGTGTGTGTTACTCAAGACTTCCACCTTTCTATGCCATTTGCATTAACTGTAGGAAGGCTCACTCAACATCAGCAGAAAGTTTCTGCCTGTCATTCAATGTTGAGAAGACTTTTTTTTTGTAGTCCAGGTACATGGTGATAAAGCCCATGAGCACATTTATTTTGTGAATAGACAGAATAAGGTATTTTAAGACCATTTGGAGAATTATGTTCTTTTAACCCATGGCAGAAACGAACTTCAGTGAAATGCAAGGCTGGCTCTAGCATAGAAATCTCTAACAAATAGAGAGTGGACTAACTAAAATGGTAAGTATGGAATTTTGTTAAAGAAGAAACAGAACTGAAAATAACTTTGTTAAAGTTTCTGGGTTTTAACTTGATCAGATGCTCCAATTGTTTCCAAAGTGAATGCTCACTGTATTTTTTTTCCAACTTTTATACCTTTTCTTTCTTGTTCCATCTCTTTGCAGTCCTGGAATTTTATAGGTTTTACTGCAACAGAATTCAAAATGCAAGGGTTTTTTACCTGATAAAAATAACACATATCTACATTGTGAGATATATTGTATCACATCACAGATCAGTATCTTCCTAAAATGATTGTGAAGAGTCTGGAATAATTTGCTCTGGAATAGAATAGTCTAAGTAACAGCTACCAAAAAAATCCACTTAAGCAAGTCATGAAAACCAGTCTTTTGGGGTTGTCCAGAAGTATAATTCCACATATACTGTGATGAATTAGACTGGAAGATGCTCAGGAAATTAAATTTGATAACAGTTTTAACAGCATTAAACTATGCTGCTTAAAACTGCACAGTATTTACATTTAATCATTTATCATTTAAACTTTAATAATTTTCATGGTTGGAATGTGTTCAATATTAAGCATCACTATTACAGCACTGTTGAGCTAAAGTATGCTGAAATACTTATACTTGGATGATACAAGTCAATGAAGTGCTGGTATCCAGTCTGGAAAAAGTAGGTAGTTATACAAGCTATCAACAAATATTTGAGTTTTATTACATTAATCACAATACTGTTTTTGTAATTGGTTTATGTTTAAAGCTAGATTTTTCATCGTATCTGAGAAATTTGCTAAAGCTCCTCTGGGTATTTAGTGAAAGACTTGGTCTTCAGAAAACATGTATTTCCTTTGCTTGTATACTTGTCATTTAAAAAGAGAATACAATTTAACACCAAACATTTATTTTCTTTCTTTCTTTTTCTTTTTTTTTTTTTAAGTAGACTGGAATAGGTGGAATGAGTAACACAAGTTTCTTAGTACTCTTGAAAAGTTTTTTGTCTTGTATAGTCCTAGGAAGAGAAGTGAAGTGTTGCTTAACATGAAGATTATCAGAGTCTATATTTTGAAAGAAACATAAAGGCTTTTTTGTTTGATAGCAATTTCTTACTTGGTCTTGTAATTGTCAGGAATAGAAAAAGAACAAGAAAATAAAAGAAAAATAATAAACAAACAATCAAACAAAACCCTGCAGAAGACAGCTGTTGCCAACACTCAGGAAACCTAATATTCTTGAACTCCAGATTCCCACAATTTTTAATTGGGTTTTAGATCAAGCAATATGAATTTTCTCCACACTAAGTGAACCTTTTTATACATCATGAACTGTGCAACTACTTTGACATAATTGATTCTACCTGAATATATGATACCCTAGAGTCATGCAGTTTTTCATCCTGACAGCACACACAAGGAAAACAAAAAATATGTAGGTAACAATAACACCACCATTTCTAATGGTGCTTTATTGCTAGGAAGATCTGAATTCAACAGCTGCCTTCAAAATCTACTGACTTTCATGATTTATGTTCTCCATCACTTTCAACCAACTTAGCACAGACCTGCTGTGTTCAGGATAAGACTACCTGCTGAGGAAGAATAAGGCAAACACCATTTTTACTGTACTTGGGTTTAGTTACAATAAGACACAAATGTTGGATTCAATGAAGATATCGCTTCCACAAAGTTTTTTGCCTATCATAAATCTTTGTGAAGGCGAACCAAAATACTTAGTTGCAAACCTTGAAATCAATGTGATTAAAAAATGAAACTTTATAATCAACTTGTTTTCCTTTTAGTTAAGAATAAATCACATGTCATCTTGATGTAAAAGCTGTAAAATACATACTTCTCTGAAAACAGAATGAAGATTTTGGATAACCATATGACAGGATTATCAGACCTCTTCAATGCATGAGATATGTATGCAATGCATGAAATATGTATGCAATGCATGAAATATGTATGCACATCTTTGAGAAGAGAGAAAGAAAGAAACAAAACCCCTACTTGACAGTAAGCTGTGCCTGAAAGTCAAGTTTAATTTTTCCATGTAGGTAGACCTGTTAGGATTCACAACAAATTATATTTTCTTACAGAGTGAAAAAAGGAGTACTATGAATTACAATCAGTAGATATTCTCTAAATCCTAGCTGCATTTGTTGGGAGATATTCAGGTGTTTGGTACAGTGGCAGTGTTGAGTAAATGACCTGAAAGACAGAAAATAGTACACTTTCATGTAATCAGGATTCAGCTCTTAAATTTAAAGGTGGGAGCAAGGAAACCTGACCACTCTATCTGGCATGCATACAATTCTTCCATACTTTCTAGGACCAGGTGCCCCAGTTAAATAACCTACATGCACTGCTACTGCTGCTTCATGAAATTGTCTTATTAGTTTCACTGGTCATCTTAGCTATGGTCAAACTAGAAAAAACATTGGAAACTTGGGAAAGTAATTGCAGAGGCTGAAGGGTAAGTGGAGGTAAATTTGGGAAGGCTTTAAGAAATGTCAACAATCAGATATAGATGAACCCAAAACCTAATGAACCCAAACCCCACTCTTCATCCAGCTGGATTTCATAGTGGTGTGCAGGTTCTTTGAATGCCTCTGGCAGGGCATAACAACAGCTTTGAGTAAATGAGCTAGGGGATTTATAATTTACTAGAGCAACAGTTTCCTACCAGATACCCTAAGAAACCCCTAGGGGATCCCTGAGGAATCCCCAGCATTCCATAAATCACAGTTACATTTCCTCAGGTTCTGGATTCAGTTGATCCCAAAAGGATTTACAGAAGCACAGAAGCACAAGGGCCATAGGCTGTTCCAATTGGTCTTGAAAGAACAGCCCTTGCAAGTTATTTTTTGGCTGAGGCCAACTGACCCCTCATCAAAGCACAAGTAATAGTCACTGTGTCAATGCTGACACACAAAATTACCATGCAGAATAAGCAGTTGCTGTACATAGTGGTAAAAGATTGAAATGGAAGCAGAAATATTTGGAAGGCAGTGTGTGCTGTCATTGTTTCAAACCATTCTAGCTCGTTCAGCATGACACCACATAGTCTCACATTATCAACTGCAACCTTATTCAAGCACATTGCAAACACTGTAGCTGTCTATTATGTGTAGAAGAAACAAAACTTTCACCAGTAATTGATATGTAATGTAATATAATATAATATAATTACAACCTCATTGCAGGAGGGTTGTACTAGATGGTTTTTAAAAGTCCCTTCCAAGCCAAACCATTCTATGATTCTATGATAATAAATATATCAAAATATAATGCTCTCTCACCCCCAAGATACCTAAGGTATCTTTCTACATACCTGGTTGATATATAGAAAGACAACCACAGCCCACTGGAAAAAGTAAAAAACTCATAGTGTATGTGTCTCTGTTCTCTGTAGACGGTTTTTGATGTAAAATGAGCTGCATTTCAGCAGGCTATGACTTCCTGAATTTTTAGTCCACAATCTCTAAATCAGATCTTGGCCCAGTCTAAAAGGAAATGAAAGTGTAGTATGTGCACTGGTGATAACTCGTATGTCACAGATCTAGGTCCTTACTGTGTTAAATTATTTCTTAAAAAAATTGATTCTGATATTCCACACATTTGAAAAGTTGTCTTGACTTCTGCGGAATATATCTGGATAATAAATTAATGGATTGAAAAGTAAAGTTGCAAAAATAAGGTCTATCACTTTGATTTTCTTATTTCTACCTACAGTTTTATAGATTTATATAGTTAATTTTGATGTTTATGCCATATGTTTCCTTACTATAAGGAAAAATGGCTTGATTTATTGATAGTTAATCAGCAGTGTAAGAAATGTAGAAGCTAAGGCATGTATGAAGTGTCAGAAGTGAACAAGTAATAGGAAAGTATTTCTAAAAATATATAGTAATTTTATTGAAATTCAGGTATTTCTGCAATCTTAAAATATTTTCCTTTAATGTCTAACACTTGTTTAAATATGGTATATGGAAACTCTATTGATTCTGAATAGATTTAAAGCTTTCAGCACACCTATAAGATCTGAACTGATCGTAAAGGCTTACAGTTCAGTACATCTGAATATTAATACTTAGGCAAAACAGGAATAGACTAGAGTAGCAGTAGTCTTAGTAGTCTCAACATATGTCTGAGAAATTTCTTGCCCTTTCAGACTAAGAGCTAGACTACAGACTAGAAGGCAAAACTGAAACTTTAATGATCTTCATGGTTTGAGAGGGAAATATACATCGAAATGCATTCTCTTGTTTCCGTGTAATATGGTGAATTTCACCTTAAGAAGTTAAGACACAAAGAACATTTCACTATGATGCCAAAAAAACTGAAACTGTTTTTACTTCTCCCATAAAGCAATTGTTCTGTCTTTTCACATTCTGGTTAGTTCTTAAGCAACTGTGATTTTTTTTTTTCTTCCTTTCCCTTTATTCTGTGTTTCTCTGATCTCCTTTGACATGGACCAGAGAAACATTGCCACTGTTATTTTGCCAATTGACATGTCAACCTCCAGTGAAACTATCTCATAATATTAAAATATGCTAAATGTTGATATGCTTGATCGGAAAAGAAGAATAACTGTACAGAGTTGGACTTCCTAGGCTGAGATCTCACTTCAACAGCCACCAGCAGGATACATTCAAGGACAGAACACAGGCCCTAAGCCTGTAACGGTGTCTCCCCAGGACATCTTCTGGGCTCCTGAACTCTGAAACTAATGGACATCCTGAACAGCAGGTTGTGTCTTTCTATTCAATAACTCTTGATGAACATTTCTTCTATCAACTTGTTTGACTGAAGGCATTTGAACTACCACTTAATTTCATTAAAAGGGAATCATGTAATAAAAAAGACACTGGGAAACACAGAAGGTATGTCCTCCTTTCCACACAGGACTAATCTATACATTTCAATTGGTTTTGTTCCTTTATTAATATACCATGTTAAAAAAAATATTTATTTTCAGACTCTCAGCTGGCATAAAGCAATGTAATTCTGGTGATGTCAGTGGTTTACAGCTTCATCTTTTAGTAAGAAATTTATGTACTTAGATCTTGCTCTCTATTTTACACATATAGGAATTTTTTTTTGGTGTGGTTTTTCTTCCTTTTGTAAAGGATCTCCTTTAAATGCCTACCTATTTAGTTAAAACATATTTGTATATTCTAAGTGTCCTGTGTTCTTGAATGAATAGTATCAGAGACATTTGTAATGATCAGCATTTCACATTTCTACAACACTGTTTCACTTCATCCTTAAGTGGGTCTTTTGGCCCAAGTCTGGAAACAGCCAGCATGAAACTGTAAAGAAAGTGAAGATATTTACAATAACCTAATTTTTTTCAAAGCTTAAGATGAACTAGATCTATCAAAGAAAACTCTCATTTGGATAACTTTGTATATCACTCTGCTGTAATGTTTCGGATGCTCAGTTATAGGAGTGTTGAAGCACCATCAAAAACTTAAACTACCAAAAAGTTTTGATTGAATAAGTAATATTTAGAACAGTATAAATTGTGTTAGTGAAGTTCAGTATAGCTTTTTCTGACAATGTGGAGTGCAGAGTAACTGTGACTGAGTAAGGTACATACAGCAGAGGAAGCCATCTTGTATGCGATGGCAATACCAGGACTCAATCAATGTCAGGACTCTTCTAGCATTAAAAGATTAAAAAACACTTACTTTCGAAGGCCTATCTTATAACACGATTGAATAATTGTACTTATGTCAGAACATGTTGTTTGCTGCTGTATTTGTAATTGACTCTGGTGCTCCTTGCTTTTTTTCTCTACCTAATACCCATATATATATAGGGAAGGCTTACTTTAACGTTTTCCCTTAACAGCCCCTTTGAGTGATATTCTTCCACCATGACTTAGCAAAAAATAATTCCAGTTGATTTCACTTGTTGTCAAAAGCAGTTTTTACAATAGCATTTTGATTCAATAATAATAAATATAGTTATCTAAGAAAGAACTGAATATGAAACAATATACAAACAACAACTTTGACAGTCTTGAGTTCTGATGAAGTTTATTTTCTAGAAGTTTACTGGGCCTCTAACCTTCTATTTTTTCGTATTCATTTTCTACCCTATTTTAGTAGGCAGTTTGATACCCATTGCTTTAATGAAGAGGCTCCATGAAGATTTCATAGAGAAAAAGATGCACAAGATTAATTTACATACATACATCAGAAATATTATTTTTAAATGTACCTGTAAGTGTTCCTTTTCAAACTTATATTTAAAAAATCCTTTTTAATCTGTGCTGAAATCAACAGATGTTTCAGTGACTGAATAAATAATCATTCACCACACTATAATTCTTCAGTCTCACATGGCAGCATTTTTTGTTTGTTAGTATGCTTTTAGTCAAACACTTCATAAAGCAAAACCTTTAAAAATGCATCATTTGCAAGGAAAATCTTCAGAGACGGATAGTCTCAACTAAGGTTAATCTTACTTGTCTGATGATATTAAAACAGATCTCATTAAATTTGTTTTCTTTTTATTTAAACAAGACAAAGATTTGACTGAAGCTATTCAAACTTGAACTAGATGATGATTTTGCCTTATATTGTTAGAGTGCTATGTAGCTTGAGGATGCAGAATCTCATTATGTGATATATAATCTCATAGCCCAAGAGAGAGATTTGTTGGAAAACTTCTGCACACAGAACACATACATTTTTCTGAAAAAAAAAAAAATATGATCTGTATACATAAATCATGAATGTGGGTTACTTTAATGGTTCTTATGAGGAGGTACATGAAATAGATGTGATCTATTGTGTTTGGGCTTTTTAAAGATATTTTTCTTTTTCCAGGACTTTCTATGTGTATTCTTAATGAAATGGCTTTATTATCTGAGGTTTACGAAGATATGCTTTAAGGAGGTTGTGGGAATTTGCAAAGCTTATTATGGGATGTTTAGAGGAAGAGTGGAAGGCAAGGAAAGAAAGGGATCAAGGTGGATCAGAGAGAAACCAAAGTGGAAAAATGGAGAGGGGAGGGGATGCTGGTCAGAGCACTTTTATGCCCAAGCCCCAGGTCTGATCACCATCTCTCTTCTATGTTCTTGTTAAACTCTACTTCTGGGTATTTTTATCTGTGTTCTCTAGTGCATGAGTGCGCATGTGTGTGCACGTGTATATATATGAAATTGCTAGAGAACTTCCAGTGGAACAACTGGAGAGTAAGGATGAGAGGTCAGGAGACCTGCAACTAGAGGAGCAGGGATCTGGGGTCCACCCCTGGATAGACCAGGTGTCTAGGAACAGCTACTGGAGTGGCCCATGTGCATGAACTTCTATCCTGGTTAACCAAACAAGAGGAACAGGCAAGTCTATGTTGTTTATTTCTATGTGAGTATTGTTTGTGTTCACATGGGTTTTAGAGATCACCACAGCCATCCGTAGTGGAGGAGGGAGGAAAACTCTGCTGAGGCCCCAGGCTAGCTTACAGGGGCACAGCCATGAAAGGGAAGCCAGCTTCCCTAACAATCACCTCTATCTTTTATAAAAAAACTTGTGAAAAGCCTTACAAAGTCTATACTTGAAATGTTCTTTCTGCCTAGTTATAACAAAAGGGTTTGTTTATGAAGGAAAACCTGTATGCCAAAAGGAACAGAAACATAACCAGCTACGTAATTAAATATGAAACTTTACATGGCTTACATCTTAGCACAGAATTTTTTTCAATATGCTTATGAAATTCTTACAATGCAAAAATATTTCTTATAAAAGCTGATTCATGCAAAAATGCTTCACAAAAACCCAAAGACTTCTCCCTCCAGTTTTATTGCTGAACATGATGTTAGATGGCATGGAATATCCCTTTGGACTGTTTGGGTCAGCTGTCCCACCTGTGATGCTTCCCTCTTGCCCACCCCCAGCCTACTCGCTGTGGAGGCAGAGTAAGAAACAGAGAAGGTCTTTATCCTGTGCAAGCACTGTTCAGCAATAGCCAAAACATTTGTGTGTTATCAAAACTGGTTTAGTCACAAATGTAAACCACACCACCATAATGGCTGCTGTAAGAAGCGTGGCCAGCAGGGTGAGGGAGGTGGTTCTTCCCCTCTACTCCGCTCTCCTGAACCCCAGCTGGAGTACTGCGTTCAGCTCTGGGGACACCAACATAAGAAAGACATGGACCTGTTGGAGCGGGTCCAGAGGAGGGCCATGAAGATGATCAGAGGGCTGGAGCACCTCTCCTATGAGGACAGGCTGAGGGAGTTAGGGTTGTTCAGCCTGGAGAAGAGAAGGCTCCAGGACGACCTTAGAGCAGCCTTCCAGTACCTAAAGACGGCCTACAGGAAAGGTGGGGAGGGACTTTTTATCACAGAGTGTGGTGGGACAAGGGGTAACGGCTTTAAACTGAAAGAGGGTAGATTTAGATTAGATATTAGGAAGAAATTCTTTACTGTGAGGGTGGTGAGGCACTGGAACAGGTTGCCCAGAGAGGTTATGGATGCCCCATCCCTGGCAGTGTTCAAGGCCAGGCTGGATGGGGCTTTGGGCAACCTGGTCTAGTGGAAGGTGTCTCTGCCCATGGCAGGAGGGTTGGAACTAGATGATCTTAAAGGTCCCTTCCAACCCAAACCATTCTATGATTCCATGACTCTATGAGGAAAATTAACTCCATTCCAGCCAGAATCAGTACAAGCTGCTAGATCACCAGATGACTTCTAGGACTAGTTGATAGACCTAAGTCCTACAGGCCCTATTCACTCTCTGGGACTTAGGTCTATCAACTTGTTCTAAAAGCCTTTCCCTTAAGTCTAGTCCTTATTTCTCAGGCTACCTGTACTTTAAACACTCTTTTCCCCAGTGTTAGTGTGATTTGTTTAATATTCTACCATAGCGTATTTCTTAAAAGAACACAATAGATGTAAGGAGCAAGCTTGGCATAGAGTTTTTAAATACAGTAATGTTTTTTCCCATTAAGGAACAAGCCCCAGGAATTTATAGACCATTAAAAAATGTATTTCCCAATTCAGTATGCCTTTTTCCAGCTCCTCTTTCCCAGAGCGGTATCTTTGTAGAAGGACAAGTTTTTGTATTCACAACAAGAGGGTTTTAATCTATCTCATCAGAGTCCCCTTTCTCCCCTTTCTTTCCATCAGCTTGAGCTACAACCCTTTATAGCATCCCACTGCTTCTGCCTGATAACTCTGTTCACATCATGAGATCACTGACCTCTGCCTGCTGATTTTATTGCCAAAGCCATCTCTTTGTCATGCCTGATACAACCCTGATGCTTTTCCCACCACCTCCCTCCCCCTTTTTTTCTAGGAGCAAGTTTGTAGACTGGGATGTTGAATACAGATGCTCTCTGTTGAATAACCCTCAATTATTAGGGCTGTATTACTGCTTTGTTAGATGTCCAGTTCCAACTGAAATTGAAAAGACGTCTGAGAAGATAAAGTTTTTTACATATAGCTGCAGTCTCCCCAAAACAACAGTGCAAATTTTCATATACAAATCAGCTTTGTTTTCATGGAATTTGATTTTTCTTTCCTTAATTAAAAGGCTGAAACAAAGATTTACAGTGCTTGATCCTCATTTACAAGGCTTCCTATACATTTTACTGACAACATATACAATGCTTAAATCTTTCTAAAACTCAGGCTAAAGAGCTGAACAAAATGCAGGTATTTAAATAAGAATCAGATTTGGCATGTTTTAACTTTTGCAAACTCTAAAAAAATTCCCTTTTTTTTTTTTTTTTTCCCCCCCAAGAAATGGTATTATTTGGCTCTGTTTCTATTCATGGGGGGTTTATGTCTTTCTAGGTGTAGTCCTCTACAAATAAGATGCCCAGTAAGTAAAGCTAGAAAGATTTTGCATGAAAACATTAAAAATATAAAAGTGGTTTGGCTTAGTGGAGTGGAGAATTATATAGGTTCAAGTGGCTTTCAACTTTTTAGAGCTGTAGCTTAGTTCTATATTTTTAATAGTGACAGCATGTTCATTTCATTGAATTATGACATCGTTTTGAAAAAGTGATAAGAAGAGTCATGGAACATTTGAGTAAGCACTGCTGATTTGTGGTTGCAGCTCTTGATGCCTGCAGTGTAACTGCCAAGCAGAATTACTGTATCTGCTGTTTATTACACTCCAAATGATTGACCTATGTGAATCCTCCTTACCTTGAGCCCAACAAACTGCTGACTTAGTTCTAACTTCAAGTAAGTAAAACAGTGACTTTGGAGCCAGCTCAACACTGTTAGTCAAACTTGCATCAAATACATTCCCCACTTCCATTAGGACTG
This sequence comes from Haliaeetus leucocephalus, assembly GCF_000737465.1. Lineage (NCBI taxonomy): Eukaryota > Metazoa > Chordata > Aves > Accipitriformes > Accipitridae > Haliaeetus > Haliaeetus leucocephalus. The sequence goes on along the minus strand of NW_010972820.1, from coordinate 5,160,729 downwards.
TCACTTGAAAGTAACTGACTGGAACATAAAATAATTGTCTTTTCTTGCTTTCTCCGCAGATTGTCCAATCACTTTTTTTTCCCACAATAGAACAATAATGGGGTAAATTTGCACACACTGACTCCAAAGCTATTTAAGACCATTGAACAAAATACATTTTTGTCTGAGGAACATTAATAAATAACAGTTGAGATTTCACTGATCATTTAAAATGGATTTTGAAATGACTGATGGCTAATTAGAGCATATTATAGTTTTTTTCAACTGCAAAGACATCAATGTTTTCACTCCATGTAACTCATAAAAAATTCTAATAGGAAAGAAAGAGCTAGAGAGAAGAAAAACATAAAGAAAAAAAAAAGGTGAAGGAAATAAAGCTTTTTAAAAAGATCTGAATTTCCTTATATGACTGAGATCCATGCTAGGACTTTCAGAAGATCTACTAAACTTTGCTGGACTTGTTGTCATTTTCATGCAGTATATAATGAATCTATATGGTACATAATGAATTTAGAATATAGGACATTGCAATAGGAAAAGTTGTAGTTATCCAGGAAAATTCATTTAATTGTAAACAATGTAAAAAGATTTGGAAACTGAATTTATTTTGTTGGAAAGCTGTTCTAATTTACCCTGAATTATCAGTAAAAAAGGAAGTTAAAAATAAGTTTCCTAAGAACTAACACACTTAGAAGCTATTTGCAGGGCCACTGATAGATGTAAACTAGATGGACATATGGCTGCTGACCTTGTTTTAGAAAGGTGAAGTGGGACCTTGATGAGGTGATCTCCCATGGTCCCATCCCCCAGAGTAATTTTGTGATTCTGTGTCTGATGGGATCTCAGTAAAGAGACATGGACACATGAGTCTGACAATTTAAAGGGTTTTATTGAGAAATATGAAAAAGAAATTGGAAGGAAACACTTAGAAATTAAAACATCAAAGGTGAAAGAAGAAAAATAGAAAAAGACAATCATAACATTTTAGTGTTCATACTATTTTAGTGATCATGTCTTATTTTGGGGGGATGCATTGCTGTTAATGACCAAATTAATATGACCTCAGAAACTTCTCTTATTAAAGTGTTTATCTATATACTACGCCAAATTCTTAGCAAAAAGGAGATGTTACCGAGAGCTTCATATATTTGTCTAAGATATCAAATGATTTTATACTGGAAAGGTAATCTTCTCTTCCCTTACACAAGGAGACTGGTATGGTCATGACTATCAAATCACCTAGGAAAGGACAGGCTCAAATATAATAGATTGCAAATCGCCCCCAATCTTTTCATTTGGGACAACTGCTTTCAACTCTGGAAATTAGTCCTGAGGGAAGCCTGGATATAAGCAGACTGTTTGTCTTCCACTTCTCAGTCTTTCAGTATGTGCTGCACTTTTTTCTTATCTGCATTGTATTTGATTGCCTTGAGGGTTTTATTTATTTGTTTATTTATTTATTATTGCTTACCATTTGCAATCTGGGCATATGTAAGAAGAATCCATGTTCTAGAAAGATTTTGAGGTAAATATTTGGGAAGTCAAACTTTGTGGTAGTATTTTAAACTTTTCTCATTTGCATGGTATTCTCTGTATTTGCTTGGAAAGTATTGTGTTAGAAAAAAAAGGTAGAAAGGTTAATAAAAACTTACATTAAGTTACACTAGTTGGGAACAAAACAAAATGAAGACTAGAAAGATGGAGGGGGTTGGGGTGGGAAGAGAAAACTGGTAAAGTTTAATGCTGCTGCTAAGTAAATCCATGACAGTTTAGGAACTTTTCTATTGCTATTGATTTTACATAGAAGGCTTTCAAATGCTATGGTGATGGGACAGAAGAAAGCCTGAGTGGTATCAAGAAAAAGGTGAGAAGAATAACTGGAAAAGAATGAACTTGGCTAAGATAGCTGGCAAAAGCTAACAAAAGCTAATGAAAAGAATGGCAGACATTAAAAATATAAACAGTTTGGGGGAATTTGAAAGAGCAAAAGTGAGCAAGTAAAGTATAGAAGGAAAGGTACTCAGAAAAGAAAGCAAGCGCTAGATAAACATGATTATTTCATTAATGAGCATAGCATTCTTTCCCTTTGAGTAAAAAGTGTAAGTATGTAAGTAATATAGCATAATATAATAATAAGACAATATAAATGCATATATAGAGAAGACTGCCAGAGATATTTCCTTCTTAGGGTAGAGTTTTGTTTGTTAGTTATTCTTTGGTAGTAAGAGGGAAATAGTTGAAGAAGAAAAGTTAAATGTCACATTATGTTATTTGGTTAATTGAATCACGATTTTACCAGTACACAAAAGATCAAAGAACCTGATGTATTTGTGTAATAAAAAGAAATATAGTACTTTGGAATTTAATGTAGCTTGAAATTTTCATGATGTAAGTTTAAATATACAGGACCAAGTTAATCTTTAAAAATGTTTAAAACTGCTCAAGTGAAGGTACTTAAATTAAACAATTACTGTTTTTAAAATTAATAGCTTTATGCCAATAAACTAAGGCAGTAATCAACAATTTACTACATTGACATTATACAAGCTGATGTAAAACCTTAGGTCCCCTGCAGGGGTCCGCAGTTTCAAACTGAATTTAAGAACTACATCTGAAAACCTTGCAGATCCCACTGGTTCCTATAAGATATTTATAAGAGTTTGATACTTCAAGACTTTTGCAGCAATACTTTTCTCTATAACAGAAATAGAATTATACTGTGGTTTCTGTCCATGCACTATATCATAAAACAAGCAAAGCAACATTATTTGAATTGTATATCCACAGAGTTAAATGCACCCTCTACTTACTAAAACATGGCCAAGAAATTGCACAAGAGCAGTCCTTCTAGCCCAGCATCCTCCTTCTATAGTAGGTAGCAAAAGGCGGCAACTCTTCTTTTGCTGCTTTTGGTTGCCTGAGTGGGACAGTGACTGTCAGTCTCCACCTCTTTCCTAATAGATGAAAAGAACATCATTAGTCCAGTGCGGTTTGTCTATTTTTAAAATATTTTCTGCATCATTACTATGAATGACAGGTTAGATGACAGAGTCCAGTGCAGTATTACAATCACCTTCATCATCTTCCCCTAGGATGCTACAAAGTCGTCCCAACACCTCATGAACATCTACATGGAGAAAGATACTTTCACTGTCTGACTAAGAAAACATATAGTCATTGACCTTTTTTCCCTTACTGCATAGATGAGTATGCTGGGTACTCAAAAACAAGGATACCATTTTTGTGTCTTCCTTTTTATCTTCACTGACTTTTTCTTATTCTACTCTCAGCACATGATGCCTTGATTTACCTCCTTCTTTCCTTATAACAAGCCAATATGTAGGTGCAGGATCTTTTCTCAAATCTTATGTTTTCCCTCAGCCCCCTATACATATTATGTCTTGCTCTGTTATTGTCCCTTGCAATGCAGCCACAAGTGGTATTTAATTTCTCTTACCCTTCCTGAGTATTTGCTTCCTTTTCTCACTTGTGTGAGTCTCTATTCCCTCCAGTTTTATACAGAATACCTTCCTCTATTAACTGCTTCTACTTGAATGGGCAAGAAAACAAACAAATAAACAAAAACCAATCACACCCAAAAAAAACATCAGGTAGTTTTGTTATGTCCTTGAAATTCATGGAGCACTAACCCTTTTTCCAAGACCAACAAGGCCACAAAGAGTGTGCCAAGTCACCTATAGCATCTCCCAGTCTGCAGAGATCATCTGGTGAACATTAGTACAGAGGATGCCCAGAGTGGCTATACTTTCATAGTAGCCTTATTACCCTGACAGCTGTGCTCTTCAGGAGTGGCTGATCATGGATGTGATCACACTTAGAGGAAATCTGTTGACCGTGACTTCCTGATGGGTATTGGGTGAGACTTCCACTTTGATGTGCCACTCTCTTTACTACGACTGTCTGGAAATGGAGAGCTGGACCCACTCTCAGGTTTATATTTTAATATCTACTAGAACTGCTTCTAGCATAAGTTTGACATCTTTCAGGGACAATAGTTCTGCCTTGATGTCCTGATGAAGATGGGGTGGTTTTCATTAAGTGTGTTTGATGTCATCCAGGTGCACTTCTGTTCTTATGAGCATCTATTCTGACACCAATGATCTATCTTGGTCACTGGTTTAAACATGGGTGTAGACTTGCACAAGATTTCGTGAATTTACTTAGTGTATAATACCATGTGTTGCTTATTAAGTCAGAATACAGGATATGTATTGTGAAAATGCAGTAAAATTAAGAATTTGCCACTGAAATACACACACACACACAAGCTGTATTACATCAGATTTGAAGGAAACCAAAGGACCACATCATTCATTTATTCAAGGGTTTAATATTTTCTTATGGATTCCTTTCCTCTGATTCCAGGACTACTTTCATTTTGCTGGCAGAAGTCTTCTGTCTGTGATTTTGCTTCCTCTTGATACCTCTGTTAATTTTCCTGAAAGCTGTCAGATTTGCTCATTTTCAGGTTACACTATATATACATTCACAGCAACACTTTCTTTCTCATAGCTTACTGTTCTTAGATCTTCCATCATGTCTTTTGCTTTGTGTTAGTCCTAACTCTCACAGCTCCAAGATATGGGACTTCCTATAGACTTTGATATTATACTCAGAACATATTTTCTGGTATAATCAATGTTTCAGCATTTGATCTTTCTTTGTTTTAGTCTTTGCAGAGAACTCATTTTCTTCCTCAATCCTCTACAGGTTCCTACTGTGCCAGGCATTTTCCCTGTGAAACAATATTTAGAAGAATAGGTTGACTTTCTTCCAAAATTACTAACAAATTTTATACTTTTTTTTTTACAGACATAAACAACTTTCCATATCAATAAACAAATGTTTGTGGAATTTCTTTCATGGCTGCTGGGCCGTAAATCTCTGTGCAGTCTCTGTCAGAAAAAAAGCCAACATAATTTTTCTCTTCATAAATGTGATTTTATAATCCAATGCTCTGCTCTTCAAAAGAATATAGGCAGGGAAACAGAGCCAAGCACAAAAAAACCCACTGTCATAAGAATCTATGCAGAATGATACCAAGACAGGTGTGCCACAGTCACCTAGAGAAGTTGCTCCTAGTCCATCTTGAATTTTACAGTTAGGAAACTAATGCTCCCTATCTGGATTTGCCTCAGACTTTTAAACTTTTTAACAACCTATTCATGAAAAGATAAAACACACTACTAACCTTCCCTTAGCTTCCCAAACTTTCATTTTCTCTGTGTTTCAGCTTTTCCGCTGAAACACTTTTCACCCCTAATAATGTCACGTGACTTTACTAGTATGCATAGTTAGCAGAAGAAGCATATGACACGAATCTGAAATACCACTCTAGGTAGTCTTTTTTGTTTGGTTGTTTTGGGGTTTTTTTTTACAAATAACTGGGGGGTTTATACATACTCCTAAATACGGTAGTTGTCTTTCATGATCATATAACACTAATTCATTAAGGTTTGGTCTGCTAAAACCAGAAAAAAAGGTGTTAGTTTGGAGTTTATAATGTGCAACTGGGAATCTAGCATTTAATTTCCGGCTTACAGATACAAAAAGCACACACACACACAGAGAAACATCCCATCTCACTCTATTTAATAAGGTGGCTTTGCAAAGAAAAATCTGGCCAGCACTATTTTTTCATATATTCATTCATGCCTCTAACTCATTCAATCACATCAAATGTTATATTTCCTGATGATAATATGATTTTGAACAAAAGGAACAAAGAAAAGCAATATTTTTCTACTTTTAGTTCTACTGGCAAAATCAAAGTACATAGTAAGTACCGGTGAGGAGCAGATTCTTTTGTAAGGGCAAAATGTTATCATAATGCTTTGTTGGATTTTTTTCTTATTGGACTACTACTCAAGAAGTTAGACCGCATGGATGGTAGGTCAGTTCAAACATATCATAAAGGAAGCTGTTTATACTGACAGTTTAAAAGCTGATCACTGTAGACAGATTGCTTCTGTGGTTATGACAGTAAGACAAATAACAAAATACATACTCAAATTAAGAACAAAACAAACAACAAAGAAAAGCAGAGAAATCTTTCTACTAACCCACAGAACTAAATGCTTCTGAATTCCTTACCGATGAAGAGTAAAACTCTATTACTGTGAATAAACGAGCCATGAGACATCATCATTAACACAAAGATAAAATAAAACATTCAGGTTTTGATGAAAACAGGGGAGAGAATTTCCTTTTATAATGTGTGCTTGAATTAGAAATGTGCCAGAGATAAGGCAAGTGAGCAGTTAGATTCTCCCTTGAAGTATTAAAACATACCTCCTACTCATTACAATGGGAACTAAAGCAGTTTTTATATAATCAAAGCATCATGGGAAGTTTCCAACTTCCATGTGTGAAATTCTTAAAACATTGTCAAAAGACAAAAGAGAATAATACAACAAAAAACTTGGAGAGTACAAGAAATAAATGCGTTTTTTCTTATATGCTATCTAGGGTATACGATCAGTACATATTATTATATGTGATCTAATATATATGATCAAAATCTACATTTCCAGAAATAAAGATTTTGCATAATTGTGGCAATTACCAACCACAGTGGACTTTCTAACTTCTCTGCTTTTTGTGTTGTGTTATTACAGTAATTTATCTATCACATTGGACTCCCAGGATGAAAGCAGGCTGTGTTTGCTATATGCTCCATCCAGTCATTGGAGTGAAGTGGGTATCTTAACTGCTGTAGGTCTTAATGGCTCCTGGTTGCCCAGTACTGTTTATCCTCCATCCATCAGCTTCACAAATGCTTTCATGGCCAAACAGGTAGGATCTTAGTATAAATTGTGCAACTGCAAGCTTGAAAAAGCTATGCTTCAGGGAATGGTAAGAAATTGTCAGCAAGTCAACGTATAATCCACAGGTTGTAATTACTATAAACTTAAATTGTCACCTTCCAATACCAGATCAGGAACAAAGCAATAACAGCAGCTTAATCTGAAAGAGGCAAATGGACTGGCAGGCATTTAGAGTTATGATTCACCACAAATAAACTTAGCAACAGAGACAGGAGGGATAGAAGAGAGGGAGGAAGGAAGGAGGGAAGGAAAGAGGTAAGAGAGGGAGGAAGTAGGGGAGGCAAAAAGGAAGGGAAGGAGAAAAAGACAAAAGGAAAGATAAAGTGAGGGACGGAGGGAAGGAAAGAGAGGGAAGGAAAACTGTAATAACTGGGGACTTTATTGTTCCAAATGCTTAAAATTGGGGCTCCTTTCTTAAAGAAAAAAACATGGAAATGTATGCTGTTTTCAGTTAAATGGGATGAGATTTTAAGTATTCTGACATGGTTGAAGGAAATGTCATTAACAAATGTCATGCTTGGCTTGTTCATGTCAGTCATCCAGCTGGCATCCAACCAAAAGTCTATTGTTACGGAGCTGGACTGAACTAGATCTTTTTGTTAAGGTGCAAGCAGATTAAAGCTGCTCTTGCATAAATGTACTTTTTTTTTTTCTAAAATTGATACTTTATTACTTCCCCAAACTCATTGTATAACATTGCAGGATTTTATTATACTGTGAAATGTGCCAATGTTCCAAAAGGTATAGATTGTACTGACACAGTAATAAAGACACTTTCATTAATATTCAGATGAGTTTTGTAATTACAGCCGATATACTTGTATGAATGTCCAAATGATAATTGCAATTATAAAGAGTACATTAATTTTATGAACATCTGTGCAAAATTCATAAAATCATGTAAATCCTGATGTTTTGCCAGCTTCTTGCTTTTGAGAGTGATTAAAGGATCAAAATATGAAAAGACTTTCTTCTTTTGGTAAATATATGGCTTTTAAAATACACCAAAGGGATGGGCAGTGTAGCTTAGTTTGGAAATGTGTAAGCTGATCCAGATCTGCAAGTACTACAATTGATCCCTTGAAGTGTACTTTATGCTACGGTGTACCATAATTCATTGTAGGATACTATTGCTCTGTACAAGACAGAAAAACATGGTAGACTGCTCAAGTTAATTTACACTCTTTGAATGAATCCTGCTTTCTTTAGATAGGTACTGAACTAACTTTTGAGACTATGGGAAGGGAAAAAAACGAAAGAACCCTTCTCTTATCATTGTCTGGGAATAGGGAAAAAGCTGCAACATGTTTACTCCACAGAGTCAGTTACCTGGACTTGCAAATTTGGCCTTGATAAACTGGAAGATTACCAATTTATACAGCAACTCTTAACTTGTAGCCCCATTTACAAACAATTTGTCTTGCGGCTGTCGTTAGGAGTGTTTCCTTTTGTATGTACACTTGCTGAAACATAGGTGCTTGCTGCTGTTTCATAGACTCTGAAATATGAAGGGCCTCTGCATGGTACTGAAAGATGTGACATGGGACATGGAAGAGAAGCCCATCCCTCTGTGACAGGCAGAAGCCAGGTGGGATTCTTGAGGGAATCTCAGATGAAATTAGTCACCTATTGTACACCATTGAATTCTCTGATTTGTTATGTGGAGTCAAAATTTGGTCCTTTAACTTCAGCACAGCAGCTTAGATTGTTAGAAACAGATTAACACGGATCTGCCTTACCTTACAAAAAGACAAGGTTGGTTGTAGGTCCTATACTTTATCTACATGAGTTGCCCTGTAGATAACAACAGGAGTTGAATATGAAGGCCTTAAAGCAAGTGGATTGTTAACAAGTGTGCCTTTACTTATTTTGCTGTCTGCTTAAGTAAAACCACAACTAAAACCAAGATGTATGTTTCCTGACTGCATGATTCTGTCACTAATAGGGTTCAGAAAGGGCTTAGAAAGAGGTCAGAAGAAACTGGTATGGAAAAGGTATGAAAGATCTTTCTTAGTCCTCAGAAATATTATCTAAAAGGATGCTTTTTGAGAAGTCACTTTTCTGCTTTCCAAGAGTGTGCTTCAGCAATGCTGTCCCTCAAGCTAATTTACAGCACAATGGTTTCAATCACAATTATAAAGAACTGAATCTAAACTATTATTTTGGTTTGCTTCTTTATTCCACTGACACAGTCACTGTCTTGTGTTATATAATATTATACCAAAGGTATTGTAATATTTTAAACAACTTCGTTGCATGTTAATACCTTTTTTCTATTTCCCGTCTTTTGTTTAATTTCTCTCTCTCTGAAGTAATAACATTGGCACAATAGAGTGTGTAATAGCTCTGTCTATCATGAAACCTGTTAGTGCACAGATTGTAAACTATAAGACAGTAATGGATCCTCTGAAGCTTTACAGTGTCAGAAAGATTGCTGCACGTGCACATTAAATGCATGTGCTGAAAGGCCTTGTGATTTTATGTTGAATAATATCCCCATTCATATGCAGTAGCTGCTTTTCTTAACAAGATGGCTTTTGTACTTTTCCTACTAAAGACTTATGTTTTAAATGCCATCTCTGAGTAACATGAGTACAGAAAATAATTTGAAACCAGTAATTTCTAATTTTGTTTCTGTTTAAACAGCTTACAAACTAGCAACTGCATTGGCTTTAAATTCCTGAAAAAAACCATACTTGTTCTACATTAAAAAAATTATTCAAGCTATGCCCAAATTAAAACAGATTTTAATGCAACAGTAACAAAAATATCTGATCTATGCGGTTTACAGTGGTTTTTCAGATGTACCCTACTTCACTCTTGCTGTAGTGCAGATGTTTAATGTTTAAAAAACAGATAGGTACAAAACAAAATCCTGTATTCCTGACTGCAAAACATCCAACCATCTGGTGGAATACATCAAACATTTAAGCATACATAGCAATATCACACAATGTGACAGGAAAAAAAAAGGGATAAGAATTCCATTCCTTTGAAAATACCTTTCTATTTGGTATAATTCAGCTGTCATTGAAGTAAATGATAAAGCTAGTATTGAATTTGATAGGACCTAGATTTCTCATATAGCATATTTTATTGACAATGTCACTTTAGAAATGTGGAAATGAAGTTTCAACAGAAAGTATTTCTGTTATTTATACATTTGCAACTGTAGAAATGACTGTAAATACAGACGACACCTTATTAAAATACAGCTCTATATAGCTAAACAGCATTTTTTTTAAAAAATGGGAAGATACATAGTTGCTCATCACACTAACTTTCTTATTGTGTTCCCAGCATATGCCTGTTCTTTCACAAACACAAGGACACTCCTGGAAAGTACCTCCAGCATCACTCTACTCACTAGTGAAACGGGTGGGTTTTGATATCAGTCCTAACACATTAGCATCACTTCCTGTGATATTCTGCACCATTAAGAAATTAGAGGACTATTCACAAAAGTTATTTTTCATTCACGATAACCAATCTTCCCAAGCTTATTTATAATCTGTAGAGACAAATTTACAAATAATTATCATATTTATGTCCACACAGCTGGGAGTACTAACAGATTATTATTTTTTTTTAGAATCAGAAGATACTACCCCAGTCTTGTGACAGTCATTAATTTTATTTACTGCCCTGAAAATTACTAATTTATGCTGTTATCCCAAAATCTGTTCCTGAACACAGAATCATCAGATAGAAATTGGCATTTAATCTTCCATTTCTCCACTAAATCTCTGTAAAAAGACACCTTATCATATTAATTTAGAAACCAGAGAGGAATTTCATGCTTCTAGAAGAATTCTACTTACATGAATCTCCCAGTTGATGGCTATGCTAGCTTTAAGTCGTGAATGTATCAACAGAGATGTATAGCAGAAGAGATTATAACATTGTATTATGGATAAAAATTGGGCAGGTGAAACAACTGCAAATCCTGATATTGGAAGAGAATGCAGCTCTGATCTTTACAGATGGCAAGAGTGATGTAGCTACGTGGCCTTAACCCTACTGAGTGATGTAAGAATGCACAAAACTGCTGAAGCTAATGGGGAGCAGGACAGACCTTTCATAACCCTCCTGAGTACATAATGTTTGACTATACTTACTAGGGACAAATGTAAGAATAAAATATTGACACTAGTAAAGCTGATATTGATTATGTTATGGAAACTGAAAAGACCACAGCCTAAAGCTACATGGGTTTCTTGCTTAAGCAGAACGCATAATGACCTCTCCAAAAAATGTTATTGCATTCTCAGGGAGAAATAGTAGAGCTTTGGGGAAGTATCAGGACAAACTAAAACACAGCTTCAGATTCACAATAAACTCTTATTGCTCTCATGTATAGTGACAGTCATAGTACACCAAAGAAGCTGCACGTCTGCCTTAGACTTTTTCTACACTGCACTTTTTACACCTGAAATTCTTCATAAAGTACAAGTAAAGATTGCTGAATTGAAAGGTTGGAGTTCAAATGGGGCTTTTAGTGCCTGCTGTTCTGTCTCAGTTTCCTATTTCTTGAGGCTAACATGATCAAGATAAGACTTTTTAGGTAAATCTGTAGAAAAAAAAACACCATAATCGCTGCAAATGAAATCTGGGTGATAAAAAAATTCAGAAAATATAACTAGAAGCTAGATCAGACCATATTGTGTAGAAAGACAATGAGATGTGAATACAAACAAAAAGAACAGTAGTCCCTTTTCCACCCACCTTAAATTAGTGTTGGTACTTATAAAAAAGAGGCAAACCCTCCAAAATTCCTGTCAGAATAAAATGTTCTAAGTGACATTTGTTTGCAGAAGAACTGAATATGGAATAACAGTTATTAAACTTTACTTTTGCTTGTTTCGGTTTAGGTCTTGCAGGTTAGAAGTGTCTCTTGAAGAACAGATTTATACTCTGAATCTGAAAACATATCAACACATGTACAGGTGTAGGAACACATGAACGTATTCCCTTCATTGGGACTGATCATATAAAAAATAAAAAAAGAGAGAGGGAGGTCTAAGTCCTTGCATTTTAATAATCAGAATTAGTTACCTACAATATCTGATTCTTTCTTTTTCTTTAAGACAGAACTGAAGCATTGTGGCATTACTGGGAGTTCCTGGGAGTTTGAAAATGCTCTTAGAATTGTTTGAAAAGGCTTACTGCACATACATAGTCCTTATATTTTGCCAGAAGAATATTGGATATGGAGTATTATTAGTTCATAATTATTACAAGTTTGATCATTGATATATAATTATAAATGTTTAAAGTAAGCTTTAATAAGATGGAACATAAAAAATCCATAGTCATAGTTATAGTCTGTTCTCTTTCAACTGCTCTTTTTAATAATTCCTGTATTATGAATCCACCTATTATACGTAATAATATATTAAAGACTTAATTATGCACTAAAGTAGTAATGAATAATATCGTTCTATATTAGTAAGCATAAAGTAATGTTCTGTGAACTTGGTTAAACAACTCAATGACAACTCATTCACAGCCAAAACTCACTATTCTTGCTTTTCCAATCCAAAGGATGTCTTTTTAAGATTCTGACGGGAAAAACACAAGCATTTTCTTTTTCTACTTTTGCACATTTTATAATAGATTGGTATTGATTTCACTGTGTAAGTGATGTCCTTCTACAAATTTGTGCGGTCCTTCAAAAAGTGCAAGTTACTCCAGCCAAAAGTAAAGTGGAAGTTTGAAGTCATGGTATTTACCAAAGTGAAAGTCAGATTCTGTGCTTGGAATATTTGCACTTCTAAAATGAATGCTTTGAAATTTCACTCAATCAAAATAGAGGCAAAATTTTATCAGTGCTTGGTCAACTTTATATAGTCTAGGAAGAGAAGTAACATATGTTCATAGCTTCAATAAACATGACATTTTCAGCCCAGCAATAATAATATTCACAAGTTGTTCACAAACTATCTATAAAGAAAAACATACTTCACTCCAAACTTTGAAAATAACCTTTGAACCCAAATCTGCCAATGAATATTTTATCAGCATAAAAAAATACTATGTAGGAAGTAGTTAAATATGGATTAATAAAATGCAAGTGCTTTTTGTAATTTTAAAGTTGTTTAATTTTATGAAAGTTCTCTCTTATTTGTGGCAAGAGCTATGAGATTTAAGCTGTGAGTTACTAGTATGAAAATCAAGCTTGTTCTTTAGTTGCAATTGGGCTGTAACCTGTATGCAGACCCAGTGCTTTTACATCATTAATTCCTAGGATTGCACAGGAATTTCCAGCCAGTAATTTGCATAGATGAGCTAATGGACTGGCTTGAGACAACAGACCAGAATGAAACTGGGTGACTGACTGGACCTTCACAATTAAGTATTTGACTGATTATTACAGGTGGGAATCTGGAATGGTTCTAGAAATTTCCTCTGAGGTAACTCTTGATATATCTAGTCCAGTTGATATTTCTTACTATGTTGATTGACATCTTGGGCAGTCCCAAAGTGTCCTTGCTGCAGAAGTGATCAGTTTATGCATAGATAAGACATTTGTAAACAATGAAGCTGTTCCTGCAGCAACGGTCACATAAGAATCTTTTACATGTAGTTAAGATATTTAAGAGATTTCACATGTAGTTATGTTGCACCAATACCAATGAATATGCATGTGCGGTAGTGGACATGTAGGACCATGGCTAGCTGGATTACAAAAACTAAACAAAAATAGTAATTCAAGCAAAACAATGACTCAAATAATCTCTGTCAATTCAGCTGAAGATGCCATTGGAAGGACCTTTGCAACAGAGATTCCCATCACCACCAAATGGCTACTGGCTATGCTTTAAGTGAGATTTAATTCCCTGTGCACATGTTAGCCTATACCAAGATCCCAATATTTTCCCCCACCTTTAACAAACACTTTCTCCAGGTAGTTTCAGAGAAATTGATGATCTCAGAAGTGATAGTTCCCACCTTTAAGCATGCAATATAACAAGTCACCTACTATACTTTGGTACTGGACCCACAGTATTCTGTGATGTTTGGTTGTGGTGCTTTGAAGGAACTGTATGTATTCTCAGAGAACATACGGTTCTTTTCCAGAGGTTGCAAGGGACTTGCAGAGGTCATACAACCCTCTCTGATCATGACTGTTGTTTTCTTACATTCTGAATAGTAAAGTCTAAAGGAGGAAAAATTGATACCATATTTGCCATATTGCCTAACGTCCTTCTCTTTTGTATGGCTCTGCTGAGCAATGAAGATAAGGAAGGCAGAGAGTTCATATGTACTTCTGACTGCCAGTGCGGTAGATTTATTATGGATAGCTCCTGAGAGACCAATTAATATCACCAGGGTTGTCAAAATATGTGTACCATGAAGAATACAGGCAGCCCATCAACACACTGTGAAGGTAAGGTCACTGAACACAAGAACACTAGGGGACAAATTTAGTCAGAATGAAGTAAAAACTGAGCACTAATTAAGTCAGTTGTAAAGCACTCACAATGGCAAAATACTGTCTAGTCTAGAACTGCACTTTCTAGGAAGATGAATTATTTTTGTTAAAGAAGTACCATAGATAAACACTGAAAAGAAAAGGCAGGATTAAATATCATCCTAACAAATTTGATGATTCTTATCTGTGAGACTGGTCATGGTTCAGAAATTAAGATGTTAATTTTTAACTTAGGCGACTCAAGTAAGTCTTCATTGTTTTATATTACAAAAGGAGATATTGTCAAATGTAGACATCTCCAACATTTAATTGTGATCCCTGGGGTTCACTGTTGTGCAGGCAATGCTGCTCAACTATTACTTGTATTCATCAGTGTCCTAGGACTATAAACAAGGTATGTGAGATTTGAAGTTGGGGGATGATAGAATATTGCTAGATATAACCAATACTATGAAGGACAAAAAAGGAAGAATTACATAATCTTGAAGACTGGGATGATAGAAGTACTAATACAAAATGCAAAATCATATGTGGGTTATGATTATGCCTTTGCCATTGCCTAAATTATTGCCAAAGCAAAGGCATTGAAGCAGTGTCTACGCCGTGTTTAAGAGCTTGGAACAGTGGATGGTAAAGTCAACTGTGTTCTCCGACTAAACTTCACAAACCCATAACATCTGTAGGATATCTATGACTGGGGCAGCATGCTGTATGAAGACAGATGAACTTAAGCTGCATACAAACTCTGTCCGACCATGCTCCAGGATAAGATGTTTCTACCAGGGACTGCGAGACCAAGTGATCTAACTGAAAATGGCACACACATATCTCATTGTATATTACAAAGATGACCATAAGCCCATACTTCAATGTGTGCTTTCCAACCACACCTGGGGAAAAAACAACAGCAAAAAAGGGAAAATAAGTGCACGCATGCGGAGTATCTCTGATGGAAGATAAAAATCCAACAGTGAAGCTGACCATGGTAGCTAGCAACTGGCTATGGAACAATCCTTGCAAACATTTTATGTGGTTAAAGAGTTTGATATAAGTTTGACTTAAGTTTCTACTTACTGTGCTGTAGTTGTCATTCTTCTGTCTCTCAATTTATAATAGAATTTTTTACCACATTGGAATGTTGTGAGAAGAAATACAATAATGATTGATTTTTATTTTTTATTTTATTTTAGTTGTGTTTTGTATATAAATGCCTAAGTAAATATAAGTTTTCATGGGCCAATATGGTTTTTTGTTTGTTTGTTATCACTGTGAGGATATTAGATTTCAGCAATATAGCACCTAAACACTTAAAATCAAAACTGTGCATCACATCAGTGTGGTCTTCAGATGTGCATTTGTGTGCAAGATTCGGTTTTGCCACACCCTATGCCTTTTTGAGGAGCAAAGCTCACTGAAGCAAAGTCAGGGTTTTAAGAGTAGAATACGCTGAGGCAAAGGCTGTCATGAAAGCAGGCATCCTCTTCTCAAATAACTGGTAGCTGATACTATTATACTAGCACTCAAAGTTGTCAGAGATATTCATTAACCTTTACAATTAAGAGTGAGCACTCTCCAAAATATGTATGTATCCCTGTATAGACAAACAAGTTAGATCCTATCTCTGTCTGGACATAACAAATCAACTTGTTTTCAAGTTTTATCTCTAGATCAACCTTAATAATATTGTTTTAAGGGCTTTTTTGAGAATACGTAGTGAGCTATCTGGTGAAAATGTCTGTATTTCTGCAAAACTGAGATGACTATGTATCACTGACTTGTGGTTTTGTGTCATTTATTTGCACTACAATATAAAGAAAAAATTGCTAGATGGCTGTATAAATAAAATATAGTTGGGGAGACGAACATGGCTTTTACAAAGGGAAGTCCTTCCTCGCAAGTCTTGGGCTTTCTAGAATGGGACACCAAGTATGTGAGTAAGGATAATCTGGTTTATATAGTCTTCCTTGGTTTGCAAGCAGATTTTGGCAATGTTCCTCACCAAAGGCTTTTAAGAAGGCAGCCCAGCCATAAGAATAATGGTAACTGGTTGTTTAAATAGTTGATTAAAAAAAGCAAGATTTCAGTAAATGGTCAGGTTTTGCAGTGGAAGGAGATTACCCCTTGAGTTCTGCAGCAAAGTGGGCTGCAATCTATATCATTCAACATGTAAATGACGTGAAACATTAAGTGAATAGATTGCTGATGACAAGTAGGTACGAGAGCTGATTTTGAACAACTGCAGAAGGACTAAGGACTGAGTGGTTGGGGAATAGAATTACATCTAGACAAATATGAAGTGACATTTTCAAAAAATAATCTTAACTTAAAAAATAATATGATGGGCTCTGAAGTAACTGTTATTGCTGAGAATTGAAATCTTAGTGGTATGAAACTGTCAACTCTATGTAATAGTGGTCAAAAAAGTAAATTTTCAAAATTATTAGGAAAGGAATACTGAAAAAAAAAGGAAAATATTATGATGCAGTTTAGCATAGCCTTGGTTTATTCATATCTTGAATATGGCCTGTACTTCTGGCTCTGCATATCAAAAAATGTACAGAAGAACTGGAAGAAATTCAGAGAAATGTAATTGTCATGGTCCAAGGTCTGAAACCTCTTCCATTTAAGAAACAATTGTGTAATATTCTTATCATAAAGTTGTCTTCAGCCTGGAGAAATACAATAGATGAGGATTACAACAGAGGTCTATAAAATCAGACATAGTAGGAAAAGAACAGATAGGGATTAAATCTTTACTATTTCTACAAGTACAGGAACAAGGATTGTTAAACTGAAGGTAGTAGAGGCCTGGTTCATGAAAGAAAAAAGCAAATACTTCACACTACAGGTAGTTGTGCTGGGGAATTCCTAGCCTTGTGAGTGCTGAAGTATGGGCTCAAAGATCTCAAAGACCAGAGTCTTCCCTAGGTATCCATTTATGACCACTTTTCTGACTGGTTGTCTCCTTAGGCATAATTCTGTCCCTAACAAAATTAAAGAGTCTTCCTGATGGGACCAGCTGTAAAGGTGGCTTGGTTATAATGGGAAAAATACTGACAGAAAATGTCTGCTAAAACACTGACAGAAGAAGATGCCTGCCAGCCTGGAAACTACTAGAGAGCTGCTAGCCTGGAAACCCAGCCTGTGTACTAGAAGCATCCTTAAGAAGCGCAACTGACGTCTTTGAAGTGCAGTTGGGTACCTAAAATACAGAGAAACCCTGAAATACCGTTGTTAAGAAGAAATACAAGAAGCTGCAAGAGGAACTTATAGAATCATAGAATAGTTTGGGCTGGAAGTGACCTTTAAACGTCATCTAGTCCAACCCCCCTTGCAATAAGCAGGGACATCTTCAACTAGATTAGGCACCTCAGAGTCCCATCCAGCCTGATCCTGAATGTTTCCAGGGATGGGACATCTACCACCTCTCTCGGCAACCTGTGCCAATGTTTCACCATCCTCAGCGTAAAAATGTCTTCCTTATATCTAGTTTAAATCTACCCGCTTTTAGTTTAAAACCATTACCCCTTGTCCTATCACAACAAGCCCTGCTAAAGGGTTATCTTCTGGAAAGATGAAAATAGTCTGGAAAAGGGGAAAATATCTTGAGAAAATGGGAATTGATAACCGCTCTTGGCTGTCTTAGCTGAAAGAACAGAAAAACAGTCTGCAAAAATAAAAATTGGTCTGAGAGAATAGAAAACATCATTTGTTGCCTGTCCTGAGTAAAAAATATAAATTAGCAACATCTGTTGGCTCCTCCAGGTGGTAGTTTCCTACACACCTTTATCTTTATGACTTGCTTTCTACCCCAAATGAAGCCTCTCTCTCTTCAAGAAATCCCTCTGCACCAACTTTTCTATGACATCTCCTAGACAGATTGGACCCTCACCAGGGCCATGTGGCTGACTCCAGACTCCATGATGTGGATCATCTTCAAAGTGAGACTTTGTCCATCGTTGATTTGCCCCACTCCAGGAAGCCATTTCGAGGCCCTACTTCTGGAGCAATTTTGAGGCTCCACTCTTCGCAGTGGTTTGATTAGCACTGTACCTGTACTACTTTGAATAATATGTATATAGGCATGCATATAAGTAGTTAATCATAAGTATATTTGCTCCTTTACTGATGGTTATCTTGTAGGAATATGTAATATTGAAATAGACTTGGCTGCTACCATTGATTGCTGCTACTACTGATTGCAGTAACTATTGAAATATATATACACACTTGCTTTTTTAAAATAATCATAAGTATACTTGTTTTACTAATAGTAATTTATAGTAATCTGTAATAAAGAAGCTTAGGAGATAAAACCTCCTTGTCTTTGTGTATTAGTGATTCCTGCAAATGCACTGTTGCCATCTTTACACACACACAGGTTGGATACCTTTTATAGGTCATGACACTTCCTAAAGGAGAGAATAATCATGGAGACACCAAGTGATGATGGAGAGACAGGGTTTAGGGGTTAGCAGTTCATTTATGGCCACTCTTCTTTTGCCTAAAATACAGATGTTTTGTAGACTTAACTGCAGACTAATTTTTTTTTCATCTATAGTATAATTTATAATTCTGTTGTAAATATACACAATTTTATCAAATCATTTACAGTATTTTTGTCTATCAGTAGCTGTGGATCTGTAACATGTTTCTTCCTTGATCCAGATTTTGTCTTTGCTTTGTGGTTCAGGTTAGGTTTCCCTGTTTTGATTCCTGCCATCAACAAGAAGTTAGGCCAATATAATGATAGTCTCAACATCAGTGAAGTCTGATTTACTGGTTTCAAGAAAAATGAGAGTACAATAATGACTCTTTTCAATCAGAGTGGGAAAAAAATTTGAAAACTGCTCTCACATGTCAACTTTAAGATAAAGATCAATGCTTATTTAGTTACTTGCCCAGGACACATTACAATTTACATCTGTTCCTGTCTTTATAGTGATGTCTCTGAATAGAACAAATAAAGTAAGCCAGAATGGAAAAAAAAAATCTCATCTATCATTGTCAGATAATATATTAGATATTTTCATTTTTATAATGCTAAGTTAATTTTTAGTTGTCACAAATTTCTAGTATTGTTAAGAATCTTTATAAGAAGATTATAATAATTGTAAAGCTCATTGAAATCAGTGGAAGGTTTTCTATTTGCTTCAGTGAAATTTAGAGTAGGCTTTTTGTTTTGATGAAAATATCAGTTCATTTTGCAAATGAAAATTTATTTTAACAAGACTGACCTTTTTATTGTTTGGTTTGGTTTAGGTTTTTTACTGTGGTTTGCAACTCTTTCTTTTTTTTTTCGAGAATTTGGTGCTCTCTATTCATCTGACAATGAGAGTGTATTAATTACCAAGGTTTTCGACATGAACTACTCTTTGATACACAGGTCTGATCAGAAAGTGACATTTGAGCTGTTAATAAACTGAAATAGCTGGACTGCTTTCATAGATCAACCATTTGCAATATTGTCTCTTTAAATTTTGTTTCTTAGTGGAGATCTATTGCTGTTCATCTGATTATAATTTTTTCCCCACAAAATATGAAAAGAAGTGGCCACAAATTAATGAGGGAAAAATTACAAGACAATGTCAGTATCTATTCAAACTTCCCTTCCCCTGAAAATGAAGCACAAACTTTAAAGGGATCTCTCAGGTTTTGTTTTCTGGTTTAAGACAAAACAGTAAATAGTTAAAACCAAGCAAAGTTTCCCATTGAAAGAACATTCTGGCATTTCTATTTCTTGTAATTGCTACAAATAATGGCTAGAGACTAGTATGTGGGGAAATTAAATCTGGATTTGAAGTTAGACTGAGATGAACGCCAGTCAACAGAAAATATATAGTATTTGTCTCAACTCACAGAGGGGAACAGAGGTCTGTCTGACTGATCTTGGTTAATCAGCAGAAATATGAAGACTAGGTAAGGTGCTGTACAAGTAGAATCTCTTTCAGATTGTATTTTGTCCAAATAAGTGAAAGAATCAGTACATATTGATTAGTTTTAATGAACATACTCTTGAATTATTTCAGTCTTGTTTTTTAAAAGGCAACTGTCACAGTATGGTACCTAGTGGGCTACGATTGAAGCCCTTCCCTAAGAAGAGTAAACAGCAGACTGCTGCCTTTGGGAAGTGAGTCCATACAGCCTCAATAGCCAGCAATGATAGCCGGATAGCCATGAGACCTGTTCCATCTCCACTTTCACTGCTATTTTCCATTTTATTGCCTTCTCAGTTATTTTAAATAATTTTGTTCAATTTTCTTGCAATCTCTTTTTACCAATAATCCTTTTTTCTCCTTTTTTTTCATTGCTGTCTTATGTATCTGTCATGATCATTTCTAGAAGCAGTACTTTGAAAAAAGAAAAACATGGTAATGCTGATTTAACCCAGCAGGTGAAAGTCCTGTTAACTTTTCAGATTCAGTAGCATTTAAGCAGTGATATAAATTTCTCCAGCAATACTCTCTTTTGTTCTTAATTCAAATTCAAGCCACCATCTATCTTTCTGAAAATTGGATGTGTGCAGTCACCCTGTCTGCAAAGAATTTGTGTATCTAAATGAATGCTTTTGAAATTCTGTGAAAAATTGTGCATCTCTATTTCTCAAAATGCAGTCAAGTAAGATATTTTATGTTAGGTTATGTGACGAAAGCTGATCCACAAAAGAACACAGAGAGACAGTGACAGATGAAGGAGCCCTGGCTACTTGCAGGCCCGTCATGGTGGGTATCAGCCCATTTAAGGCCCAACTCCCCAAACCTAGAAAAGCACAGGAGCAAAAAGGAAGATAGAAAACCCAAACTGAGGACGCAGAGGAAGGGACACCCTATCTGGACCTGTCCCAGGGATGCCTGAGGAAAGCCTCAGCCCCATTGTCCGGATGAAAAACAGATCAAGATAAATTAATGCTGTAGCACCTTTTGGCTTGAGGAAGATTGCTGCCTAGAGGTATGGGACACATTATGGGGTACAGGGGAAGAGCACTGGGGGATTGCATGAGATTTATTATAGGATGTTTAGGAGAGGCACCAAAACCAGGAAAAGGAAGGGATTTAAGTGATTTATGAAGGAAAAAGAGCAGAAAAGTAGAAATATAAGGGGATGAAAACAGCTGGTCACATGTAAAGAGTTTGCTTGTTATTATGCTTAGCTGGCCATGCCCTGTACTGAATCAGCAGAGTCTTTCCTTTTTTTATAAATTACTTTCACAGAATTACAGAATCACAGAATGGTTGAGGTTGGAAGGGACCTTTGGAGGTCATCTGGTCTAACCCCCCGATCAAGCAGGGTCACCTAGAGCCAGTTGCCCAGCACCATGTCCAGATGGTTTTTTAATATCTCCAGGACTGGAAACACCACAACCTCCCTGGAAAATCTGTGCTCAGTTACCCTCACAGTGAAAAAGTGTTTCCTGAAGTTCAGAAGGAACCTTCTGTGTTTCAGTTTGTGTCCGTTGCCTCTTTTCCTGTTACTGGGCACCACTGAAAGGAGCTGGCTCTGTCCTCTTTGTACCCTCCCTTCAGGTATTTATATACATTGCTGAGGTTTAATCCACCTCACTGTCTGTTCAGTCAGCCCATACTTCAACAGCTCCTCTATGAGAAGAAGCTTTTTATGGAAGACAGTGTCAAAGACCTTACTGAATTCCAGGTAGACAATATCTACTGGTCTCCCCCCATCTACCAGGCCAGTCATTTCATTGTAGAAGTTTATCAAATTGGTCAAGAGTGAGTAATGTTTTAACTTTGGTCTATCCATACTTGAGTCTTTCCGACTTTGGTTGTGGATATCTGGATTTCCTCAGCACATATTCATTTAATTCCATGTGTGCTCTGTGATCTTTTTAGTAATCCATAAATAGCATAAGCACTGCAAAATGCTTGCGGCCTGTGGAAAGAGACCTGGCTTGCTCTTCCTCAGTTAGGTAATGCATTGCATAAGATGTTACTTAGAGCTGGCAAACCTTGTTCATTTCCTTTCATTTCAAAAGGCTTCAACAAGGTGCATGAATGAACAGGTTTTAGTCCAATGAATCATAACTTAGACAGTAGATGGCCAAACTGACAAGTTAAGTTAAAACAGGTAGACTTATAACTTAATCATGATTGATGTTAAAGGAATTTACAAAAAAAAAATACAATTTCTTAGTCAAGCTGCTATATCAAGGATGATATAAGACTAGGCAAAATAGTCATTTAAGCTAGAAATAATTTTATAAATATGAAACAGAAATCTGCATTCTCCCCCCCGAAAAAAAAAAAAAAAAAGCCCAAACCAACACCACACACACACAAATGGGGAGGACCTCACAATTACAGTGATAAGGACCAACATTGATCTATGAAAAAGTTTTTGGATAAGGCTGAGGGAGAAAGGGGTAAGACAGAGAAGGAGGTTTTAGGGAGATTTTTAGTGGCACTGAAATATTTCAGAAACAGTTGACAGATAAGGAACTGTAATGGAATGGAGTTAACATTCTTCATAACAGCCCATAGAGTGCTGTGTTTTGGATCTGTGACTAAAACAGCATTGATAACACACCCATGTTTGGGTTATTGTTGAACAGCACTTGCACAGTGTCAAGGCCTTCTATGTTTCTTACTCTGCCACCCCAGCAAGTAGGCTAGGAGTGGGCAGCAGTTTGGGAGGGGACACAGCCAGGACAACTGACCCAAACTGACCAAAGGGGTGTTCCACATCATCTAACTGGGTATTCGGCCTTCCAAAGTAGCCTTATCTTGGAGACTAAGAATCCATATGCTGGTGGGAGGTGGTGAGTGATTGCTTTGCACAGAGATGCCAGCTATGTATGGTTATGTACTCTAGTAAGAGATGGAGGAGGGGGGGAGAAAATTACTCTAAACATTTGGAAAAATAAATAAGTACTCACAAATCCAGATCCTGAAAATGCCATCTCAAGAGCTGGCTGATGTTATATTCTTTATAATTCCACCTTATTAGTGTAGTTGTTACACTGATAGTTTATGTAAGTTTATTCCTTGTCTGGTTGAAGAAAACATAGTCTTTCTAAAATATATTTGAAAAGCCTTCTGGTGATTTGATAATATTATTAAAAATAAAATAAACTACATTAGGAAAATATGTATCCTTTCCAGTTAATAGAATAGAACAGAACAGAACACAACAGAATATTTCAGTTGGAAAGGACCTACAAGAATCTTGTAGTCCAACTGCCTGACCAATTCAGGGCAGACCGAGTTAAAACATGTTAAGGGTATTGTCCAAATGCCTCTTAAACACTGACACGCTTGGGGCATGGACCGCCTCTCTAGGAAGCCAGTTCCAGTTTTGACCACCCTCTCGGTTAAGAAATGCTTCCTAATGTCAAGTCTGAACTTCCCCTGATGCAGCTTTGAACCCTTCCCATGCGTCCTATCACTGGTGTGGCAGTACATTCCCCCCCATCCCGCCAGCAGGAAACGAAACTTCTCCAGGAAGGGAGAAGGGGAAGGAAACCCTGGAGGCTGCAGGTTGAAATATGAACTGGCCAATCGAGATGTGACAGGTACACCGAGGTGACCCTCCTGGCCAATAGGATTAAATGACCACAGGTCAGATTCGATAGGAGTATAAAGGGGGTCCCGCTGGAGGACATGTTGGAATCAGTCCTCCTCGGAGCAGCGGGTCTGCAGCCAGGGACTCCCCCTCGGGTCAGGGCACTGCCCGAGGTAACTCCTCGAGGGAGAGAGCCCTCACCTTTTAGGGGAGTGATATGCGCATTTTGAGCCATCACTTTAAATCTTGGGGATTCTTAAGTCAGCCGTGTAGTATTAATTCTCTTTACATCATTGAGCCTGTGGTTCTATAAAATGTTACTGGACCTCTAACTAACTTTTGCTGAACAATAAATCTGAGTTTTAACACCTGTTGGATTTGGTTAGTCATGCATCCATAACAACTGGATACCAAGGAGAACAGACCAGCTCCTCCCTCTCCACGTCCCCTCCTCAGGAAGGTGCAGAGAGCAATGAGGTTGCCCCTCAGCCTCCTTTTCTCCAAACTAGACAAACCCAGAGTCCTCAGCCACTCCTCATAGGGCATCATGCCTTCACCAGCTGTCACCAGCTTTGTTGCCCTCCTCTGGATGCATTCGAGGACCTTCACATCCTTCTTAAATTGTGGGGCCCAGAACTGCACACAGTATTCAAGGTGAGGCCACCCCAATGCTGAATACAGGGGGATAATCCCCTCTTTTGGTCTGGTTAGGCTGTGTTTGCACCCCTGGATGGAGTTTTGCCCTCTTGGCTGCCAGATCACACGGCTGACTCGTATTGACCCTGCTGTTGACCAGCACCCCCAGATCCCTTTCTGCAGGGCCGCTCCCTAGCCACTCCTTTCCCAATTTACACTTGTGCCCAGCATTACTCCATCCTAGGTGCAGAATCTGGCATTTGATCTTGTTAAATTTCAATTGGTGATTGCCCAGTGCTCCAATCTATCCAGATCCCTCTGCAAGGCCTCTTGTCCCTCCAAAGTGTCAACAGCACCTCCCAGTTTGGTATCACCAGCAAACTTACTAAGGGTACATTCAACTCCTGCATCCAGATCATTGGTAAAACTGTTGAACAGAACTGGCCCTAGAACTGAGCCCTGAGGAACACCGCTAGTGACTGGCTGCCAGTCAGATGTAGCCCAGCAACCCTTTGGTCCCTGCCATTCAGGCAGTTCTTCATCCAGAGTACCTTGTGCTTGCTCATCTCACAGTTGGACAACTTGTCCAGAAGGATGCTGTGAGGGACAGTATCAAAAGCCTTAGTTATCTCCTGTGTAGTTTCTAGTCAGGCCAAAGTTTATAAATCCCTCCCTTCTTGCAAGGCACACAAGAAGACAGTGTACAGAAACCCAGACCTGAGGAAAGGATTATACAAGGATGAGTGGATGGCTAATTTCCTGTTGTCGTTACATTTATAATGAGTTTTATAATACATAAACTTTATTTCAGAACACTGTCTTATTTCCATGAAGCTTTAAATAACTTCCTCTAGTCATTTTAAATGTGGTTCATGTGACAAAAATGAAGAGTTTCTTATTGCAAATCTCTTAAATAACTTGGTCTTCACCATTTTAAAATAAAACAGTAATTGCATCTCCCAAATTTGTATCCCCCAGACTTACAGGTGTGGAAGGCGCAGGAAACAGCAGTAGTATTGATTGAACTGAATAATACCAAGAGTGAATATTATTAACTGCGTAAAACATTCAGTTATTCCAGCCTCAATCTGGAGCAAAGGAAAATACGGGGTGTGCGTTTCTTCATTAAATTTGACTTATATCTCATTAAGAAAAAAATAAAATTCAGTTCAGCTAATTAGACCATGAGTCAATAGATTAGAAAATTCAGTGGATTTACACTTGTTGCATGAAGATTCAAGAATGGCTTTACATAAGACAGACTAAAACTTGCAAAGCAAAATCTGCACTGAAAAATTCTTCTAAGCCAAGAAATCGTGCAAATGACACAACCTAAAAAAAAAAAAAAAGGTTTCTCTCTGACTCACAACAGAAGATGAAGGATAAACTCTGTTTCAAAACTTATTGCAGTTTAGTCCATTTTAAAAAGAAGTTGAACTATTTTCTCATTTAACGGATGAAAACTCTTATTTACTAGTTCCTTGAAAATCACACCTTAGTTGAAGGATAAACCTAAAGAGTTCATGGAGCTGTGAATACTCCTAAAACGAAGAAAGCTCTCTTTTGCTTTCTGCAATTTAGAAGTTCCACCAAAATGAATCATTAAAAATTCTAATCTTGTTGCAAAACGCAGGAGAAAAATGATCCTTCTTGGGCCTGATTAGGTTCAGTGCTTCATGTACATCTTCATTTTCACAGGCTCATCATCTAATTTAGCTGATAGAAAAGGATCGAATATCCTTTGCTATACTTCTGTACTTCTAGTTATTTAACATATTAACCAGACTATCACATTCAAATGATCATTCAAAAAATGTAAAGCTTTTTCTTCTATTTAGTTTTCATTTTATTGTGTAGTTTCAGTTGTATTCTTGTTCTATATTTCTTTAGCTCTTTTATCACTGAAAGAAAATGATAGGGTTGTGGATGTGCATGTGCTTGTGAATAACATTGTGTACTGTTGTTATTCTGCTGCTGT
This sequence comes from Haliaeetus leucocephalus, assembly GCF_000737465.1. Classification (NCBI taxonomy): domain Eukaryota; kingdom Metazoa; phylum Chordata; class Aves; order Accipitriformes; family Accipitridae; genus Haliaeetus; species Haliaeetus leucocephalus. The sequence goes on along the minus strand of NW_010972820.1, from coordinate 5,134,316 downwards.
TGCATATGAATGAACTGAAGCAGGCCACTGTTTCATGAAAATAGTGTCATGCTGGACTGGAAATTAATGGAAGAATGGCTAATATTATTTATTGCTTTCAGGCCTCTGATGGCCCTCTGTTCAAAAAACAGGTTTTGTTTCAAGGATTTCACCATCTAAAATACTAGTGAATACAATGCTGAGGAAAAAAACCTAAAATTACTAAGAAGGAAGTGAACTGTTTTGATGCTTGGAGTGGAACATTAAATCTATAATTGATCAGAAATAGGATTTAAATTTGTTATACTGCGGTTGAAAAATAATGCCGAAGTCACTATTATATTTCTCCTATCTTCAGCATGAAAGATGTGGAGGATATACAGGTAATATGTCACTCCAGCAACCAGAAATTAATGATGCAGGACAGGTACAGTTCCCCTCTTCTCTTTCAGACAAAGGAAATATATTGTACTAACAAACCCAGGATATGCAGTATTTGAAAACTTAAAAAGATATGCCCTTTGTCATACCAGCATTCCCCATGATACTAATGTAATTGTTTCTTTAGGTTCGGGAGGAAGGATAGGAACTAATGTGCATTAGATAAGTCAGTTCAATCTACTCTGTTACAAAGTTCTGCCCACAGCAAAATGGCGAACTTACCATTAGGAGAGTTCTATAACGAGCTACCTTTTCCACTCAGTGGAAACAATCAACCACCCATTATCATTGGGTCACCTAATACTTACCTTCACCAAGTATCTCTTAATTTGAGAAACTTTCGTTCACTTCTTATCTACTTTGCTGCATGCCTCAGTCACATGTGTTAATGTATTCTCACAGAGTTGAAACTCAGTAAAGCACAGCAAACAACCCCAAATCAGGCAATCCCACAGTACTATTGAGATCATTATAATAAAGGACATTGTTCACATGCATCTTCCACTAACTGATAGCCAGTTCAGATGATTGTACTTGTTGGAGGCATTATTTTATTTTGATAATTATGAGATTCCCTCAGCTTCCTGTCCATTTAATTGATTAATGCACACAGGTAGCTGCACCAGTGCGCCCTCTGGTCCAGTATAACAAGTCATTTTCTTTTCAATACAACCTTTCTGAACGTTCACCTGACAAACTTAAATGACATCAGGAAAATCAAAATGAAGTCATAAAAGAGGAAGATTTTCCTCATTAATAGCTGGCCTAAGTACTTTATGAATCTTTATGTCACCACAAAATCTAAATAAATGCTTGCAATACAAAAGCAAGAAAAAATATTTATAGGATTAGAGTATTCTAAGCCCAGCAAGGTACAATATACATTTTCAATAGAAAAGAAACACTAACTTTTCATCAGCTGTTGACTGGAAGAGACAATAATTCAATTTGTACTACCATAGTTCCAAAAGCTTTCTGTATCAAGTCATACAATTTCAAATAATTTGAGTCCAGAGGGATCTCTTTTGTATGCCAGTAATTTAGAATCACCTACAACTTCTTTCTATTCTGTCACAGAAAAAAGTGAAATTAAAACATGGTCAGTATGGAGACATCTGTGGCCTTTCTGATGTAGTACTGAACCTCTGGCACAGGAGGAAATTTTAAACTCTTCTATCTTGGTCCTTAAAGATATGTTCTTAAATCCACAGATAACAATCAAAATAACTGATCAGGCTTCTAAGAAAAAGCTTGTAAGAACTTATGCAGAAACTCATGAGCACTCAAAAATTTATGCTGGAATGAAATTCAGGCTGACTTTAGGCACTCATTTCCAAATCTTTCAATTTTTAAGCTTATCTTCCACCTCCTTTCTCCTCCACTCCTCCTGACCTTGATCAGTCACTATCTAACTGCGGAGGAAATGAAATTAACAATTGTTCGGACTGAATGTTGAGTGCTGCAATACTTAAAATTTATAATGAAATTCAGGTCAAAATAAAGCATGTAGTGGGCTTTGATGGCTCCAAAGGGGAAAAAAAGTAGAGAAAGGAGAATTATAAGCTTGAAGTTGGACTCTTAACATCTACTTAAATTTTGCATTAGGTATCTAATCTTTCTTTGAAAATGACCCTTCATAAGTATTAGCAATTTTTCAGATTATGATGACTTTTCAACCTAAGAGTTGTTTTCAAGAATGTTCAGGTTTTATTCATTTAGCTTTTCTCCATATTATATGGAATTTTCTTTCGCCCAGCTATAAATCTTTATGGCTGTACAGCTCTCCAAAAGGATGATTCAACAGTGAATCTAGAAGTGCTGAGTTTTAAATGTATCAGTAGCACTATTTTAGTCAATGCATAAAATTCAGGCTGTTCTTAAATATTGTCCTCTAGACATTAGACTTAAATTTTTGCTTACACCTCTCTAACAAAGATCAAATGATGTAATAATTACACTAATAATAGAAATTATGAATGAAAAATGTAAAGAAAAATAAATTCTGAAAATTTATGTAAGCATGACTAAAAGTCACAATGACATCTTAAATTATTCATCAGATGAGCAATAAAGAAGTAAAAATTCTGTAATATGTCTGAATAATTATGACAATTAATACATTGACATAAATTGGGTTGTAGTGTTTGTATCAGATGATAATTTAATGTTTAGAGGTATGCAGCTAATGTTGCAGATTTAAGTCACCCGGTAGCCCTGACTCGTTTAACTGAAGTCATATAAAACAGCAATTTGAAAGAAAATCTCATATTTACTCACAGCCATCTTTCAAATGTGCCACTCTTCTGAATACATAAAAATAAATATCTTCATTGTTTCATATCTAATTTTCAAAGCTTTTGTTAACTCACAACAGGATCTACAGGTGAGAGTTTATTTTTCAGATGCAAATTTTCCATGCGCTTAACAACCATGTCTGTATTTGCCAAGCAGCACATTTGTAATCCAACAGCTTGACATCCTAAATGCAGACCAGTAATTAAAGCCTCTGGTATATATATCAAATTGGCCTGATAATCAAGGGTGGGAAAATGTAGATTAGGGCTCCATTGAAATTTAATATAATATCCTATTTTACATTTCCATCCCTTCTGTTTCTTTTTTATTCTGTTACTAAAAAGAAGTCACCTTACAGTCTCGGCCAGTGTCCACTCTTCTCTAGGTGATTTAGACTATAGTGTATAAAGATGTGCACTTCTGTTTCCTCTATTGGTAAAATTGGATACAAGATTTTCTACACTCAGGACAAAAATTTTCCTTTACTAGCAAAATTTTAGTTGGCAATTCAGTAAATGTTATACTATAATATTTTAAATAATATTGAATAGTATCTGCTAAGAACATTTCTAAAATACATTAGAGAAGTAGGCTTAGTCTTACATTTTCATGACTTAATTTTCAATACCCTAGTAAAGTTTTTCTGTTCACTTCTGCTTTTCATTGCCAGATAATCTATCTAATGAGCTTCAGGAAAAGCAGCTACCTAATTTAGTGTTGTCTCAGTCTCATTATTGACATCTTCCACTGAAAAGTTTCAATGGTTGTTTGAAAAGCTAATAGGAAGCTTATTACTTTGAGAAACTGTGCAATGTAATAAAAAGTTAGAAATTTTTCCCTTGTATGTGAGCTGCCATAAGAATATAGGTGTAATGAACTGAAATGTAGTTAAAAAAAAGTCCCAAGAAGTATATATCCCCTCAGCTTCCATTCAGAAAAAAATCCGGCTAGTTTTATTGTTATCTAAATTATTATCATTCAAATAAAAAGAACCTTCAGGGTTTTTTTAACAAATCTAATTTATATTATTGCATATTTTCTAATCAGAGTAACACTTGGACTTAATACACATTTTTAGAAGGACTGGTCACTAAACAACAATCTCTGGCTGGATATTTTCTTTCTTGTAGCAGTTCACTTGCTGAAGCGCTATTAGCCCAGTGTAGGAGCAAGCTTACTTTCATTCATGTCCATTTAGAATTTCAACCCTGAGGTGAGAATATGCTGTTTTCATGAGTTTCCATGTTCATTTATTGTTTGCCTTTAAAAATTAACTACAATATCAGATACTTTAGTGTACAGTAAAAATACATCCTGTCCATGAATGCCTACTCACTGTTATAAAATATGAACAAGGGGTATAGAGCTGTAAAATTACTTTCAGGATTATAAGCAAGTTATGTGCAGTCTTTTAACCCTAATGGAATGATCAAATTTCTCACAATTTTTAGCAATGACTGTGTTTATTAGAGCTATAAGACAAAGCAGTAATACTCACCAACACAGTTGTCAAGAGCAGACTATGCTATTTTTTCCTGCCAGACTGGATACCATGGCAACACCTGGTTAGGAGAAGCTGAAGAAATATTTGAAGGTTTGCAATTGTTAAAGCCATTGGACTGTAACAGACATGTATTAATTGCAAGTGAATATGACAGCACATACCAGATTTCTGAAAGGGAAGAAAACATCAGCATCATTCCAGACTAAGGAACTGAACAAGAGATGAATCAAATACTGTGATGTCTGACTTCAAACCTGGTGTCATGCTTGTGTACTCATCATTTACAAGGTCTGGGGAAAAGGTGGAATTTTATTACTGTAAAAATATTTCCCAGAAGAACTTTAAAGAGATGGAAAAAAACCATTGCCTGACAGCTTAAAAGGGCAAAAATTATACATTTAAAAGTGTTTCTAAAAACATTTGAGGGTTCCAATCAAGTGCAATCACAGTGATTTCGTATGAAAAAAATCGTGACAGCATGAAAGTATCCTTGGATACTGCTGGCAAATTAGCTTCCAGAAAGAGGCAGTACTTAAACCTAGTATGTACTTTTAAGACAGTTATGATAGAAAGCTATTTTTGTTTTGTCTATGCATACATAATCAGAAAAGATGTTAAATATACTCAAATGGACAGCAAACATTTTAATATAGGTTTTAAATTCTGTAACTATTGTATATGCAGGCAGCAAACTATAATCTTCTTCAGACATATAAGAATGCTTGCAGCTGCCTTTATTTCAGTATTTCAAAGTACGAGTATTTTCATGCATTATTGAAATGACTACACAGGAAACAGGTATCATTGACAACAGTTTGACTGCTTTTTCAAGTCAAAGAAAAATACTTTCAGTTCTCAGAGCATGCTGTTTAAACTATGCTACGCCTTCTGTTACATGACAAATGCCAATTTTATTACTGATTATGTAACAAACAGAACATGAACTAAATTAGATAAAGTTAATCATGGTGCAGAGAGCCTCTGACTAACCTCTACCCTTCTCAATTCCATGCTGAGAGGGAATGTGCCTGCTTGAATTAGGCATTGTATAATAGGAGAGAAGGCGAATGTTACAGAGAGGGAAGCTAGGCTGGAATTTGAGAAACTGATCCAAGTTCTGTCCTCTGCCATAGACTTGTGGGAAACTGATAAATTCTCTAATGCTAAATCTGTAAATGCCAAATCCAAAGATTAGGCTCCTGGCTGTCATACCAGAATTCAGAGCCCTGGGCTGCTCGGTATGTAGACAAAGCAAGGATCTGCACAATTTTTTCCAAGATATCTGTGCAGTTGTTCAGAAGACCTGAATATAATGCCTGAGAACCACTGCAGACCATAGATCCAGTTTTAACTGAATTTTAAAGTACTGATGAAAAACACACCTTTTCGGTACTTTTTTTTATACAAATCAGTCCAGAAAAAGTTTTTCTGAGATAATATTTGAGATATTACTCTTACACGTGTCATTTTAAAAGGCAGTTACAGTTTTGAGGTAAAACTGATTTTTGAGGGTTAGAGAAGCCACATACAGGCCTCCCGTATTTGAATAGCTTCTGCAATGGAATTGGTTGGCCAGAATACGTCCACATATGAAGCATAAACCTCAAGTTTTCTGCTTTTTCAAAATGCACATTTAATAGCAGCTATTTTAGGCCAAGGAAGTTATTGCAAATTTTTATTTAAAACAGAAAGTAGAGTACTTAATTGCAAACCTAAAGAGAAAAATAAGGCAATAAGAACAGTTCCAGTTTATATTCAGTACTGAAACTTTCTTAGCTAAGTGTTAAGTGAGTCCACGCCCTTAACTTGTGTTTGTACCAGATAACATAATGATGTGTGGATTTCTTCTCCTTCTCGTCCTTTGGAATGAACTCCTCCTTTTAATGTCAATTCAGTTGACCAGTTTGATAAAATTAGATGCTCAGGGATTACTTAGCAGCAGCCAGGTGCCGTTACTGATCCTCTTCTGGGTCTGCTTCTTCCGAAATCTTTAACTGGGCATATAGAGACTCTGCGAGCAGTATACATACATCTTCAAAGTATGAAGCAATTGTTTCTTGGCTCAGGCAGACAAAAGGCAGCTGGGGTTTAGCTGTCAGGAGTGGAAGCCTGCACATTCATCAGCCCTGGGGCAGTACCCAGAGAGTCATGGCTGGGCAGGCAGGGTGGGTCAGCAGGGTCAGGATCAGCCTCTGCGCCCCAGGAGCGGACCCTCCACCTTGCAGAGCTGCATTTGCTGCCAGCTCCATCGACACCTATGGCTGATGCTCAGCCAGTGACTCCAGATGAGCCCTGCGTCACACTGCCAGCTCAGGTAAGGTCCTCATTTTTTTTTACTTTTCCTGTAGGATCTTGCACCTACCTCTGTTGTTTCTTCTCTTGACTTCCTCAGCAACAAACAGCCCTGTCTCAAAAACATCCCACCTCTCCCTGTAATTTTACCTTTCTTATCTCCCTGTAGACTTCTCTCAGACCTCTTTTTAAGCAGCCCAAGTAAGGTTACACAGCTGAGCTGTATCAGAGCTGGGCCTGGATCCTGAGTAGGACCACTAAAACCTTTTTGGGGCAGGAAAGCTCACTGGAGGGGCTAACAGCTACAGACAGAGGGTTTTACTGTGGAGGAGGAAGTTATCTTTCTTATTCAGAGCTTCTCCAGGACAGTTAGGGCAGATGTATAATTCAATATCTACAGACTGGTATTTGTAGGAAATATCTAACTCCTAGCTAACTACTTTTATGATTATTTTGAACATCTTTAAATCACGTGTAAGAAAAAGAACCTTTACCATACATTCTGTAATATTCACAGGGTCTACCACATTCCTCTCTCTCCAAGGAGGCCATACACATCAGCTACTTTGGTAGTTATCTTGCTAGCCAGGCATATGACTATGTATGTTAGCAGAGTCCCAGTCACAAGCTTTGTTTTGCTGGTTTCAGGACTCCTAGTAACACAGGCTTTTTCCTTTCACTTAGCTGTTTCTAACTTACAGTTATTACTTTTTTATTTATTACTCTTTTAGTCTCTTTAGCATAAGCAGCAAGATAATGAAATAGCCTGTTTTCTTACGAGGGGGAAATAACATTGCACCATAGAGTCGGTCAGAGTTGTACACATTGCGGATTGATTTATTTACAAAGGATCTGAGTCATTTAAATTGCAACTACATCATATGAAATTGAGGTGGATAGAATTCAGATACTTATCCCTGAACAGAACTAGTTCATTAATCTCAAATGTCTGAGATACGTGAAACTGTCTGTTAAATGAGTAGGCTTTACTTGTTTACATAAGTAAGTGGGTATAGCAAAAAGCATTCAGAATATTTTATTTGCTGATGTTCCTAGAAAAAGCTTATTGTTGTCTTCTACTAATGGCAGATATAGTTGAGGATAAGATTTCACAGTTTCAGAGAGGATAATGGGAATAACTTTATCACTGACAAATGTAAAAAGTTTAAATTGGTTTGAGAATGTAGTCCAACTTCTTTGTATTTTCATGTTATGCATACCTTATTGATGAGACAAAGTTTGTATTCCAGTGCTGCCAACTTTCTGTATGCATAAAATTTGGTAGGAATAATGTTTCAAATTGAAATAATTTTCAAAAAAGCAAACCAAGAACAGATATTTTAGAATGTACTTAAATTCAGTTGCATACCTTTGTTTCACATATGTAATCGTTGAAACAAACCATTGCATTTATAAAAATGCAGTGAGTCTGGTGCACAGAATGATTTTTATGATTTAAAATCTTGGGACTCTTTCTAGGTCACTTTTACAGGAAGAAGTAATAACTTCTGATCAGCTCATATAATCAGACAAGCTTTTAAATAAACAAACCTGGAGCTTGTCTGTTGTTACCAGCTCTGTTGGTTGGCCTAATAAGAAATTAGGAATATTAACTTGCTTAATATTTAACTTAATTTTGCTTGTTATATGAGTAGCAACTCCTAGCTCTTTACTTGTGCTTGAAATAACCACTACTAAAAGATGTGTGGCAAATGTTGAAGTAATTTTTAAAAAGGGCAAGAAAGGCAATTCAGGGAGTTACAGTCCAGTCTGCTTCACTGCAGTCCCTGGGAAACACATGGCACAAGTCCTGTTGCTAACGATTTCTGGGCCTGTGAAAAAGAAGAAAACAGTGATTGGGACTAGCCAACTTGGTTTGACCAAGGGTAAGAGTAGCAGCTGTCACCTACCTTGACTACAGCAGAACTTTTTTCACAGTCTCCCACAGCATCCTTGTATCTGAGTTTTGACATTACAGTCAAGATGACACTAGATGGGAAAGGGGTAGATGGACTACTAAATGGAATGAAACTGGCTGGGTTGTCAGGCTTAAAGAATAGTGGTTAATTTTTCATATTCCACGTGAAGTTTGGTTAGAAGTGCAGTTTCTCTGTCCTGCAGGGTAGCAAGGGTCTATCCTGTATCCTGTCCTGTTTATCAGTGACCTGGAGGAGAGGACAGAACATGCCCTCATCAAGGTTGCAGGTGACGTCAGACTGGGCAGGGAGAGGAGTGCACTTGACATGCTGGAGGGTAGAGGGCCTTTCAGAGGATCCTAAACTTGGTACAGAAATGGTCCAACAGGAACCTCATGTAATTCAACAGATGTACAGTACTACACGAGGAGCAGAGTAACTGCTTTGCCTCGGCATGGTCTAGGGACTGACTGGAGCATAGGCAACAGATTAAGGCAAATTATTACTCCCCTCTATTCTACCTTCATTAGATGATATCTGGAGCACTGTGACCAGCTGTGGGCCGCCCAGTACCAGAAAGATATTGATGAACTTGATTGAGTTCAGTAAAGGGCCACCCAGATGGTCAGAGGATGGACAACACAACCTGTGTGAGGAGAAACTGAGGGAACTGCGATTATTAGTGTGGAAATGAGAAAACTTTGTGGGGGAGACATACTAGCTAACTTCCAGTACCTAAGAGGAGATTGCCACAAGAAGGCGTAGCTGGACTTTTTACTGAACCTGTACAGCATGCAAACAAGACGCAATCATTGACACATCATAAATTGAAATGGGAGTTTCCAACTGGATATAAGGAGAAAAAATAAAAAAAAATCACTGATGGGATAATTAAGCACTGAAACAGGATACCCAAAAACGTTGTGGAATCTTTCTCCTGGGAGGTTTTCAACACCTAGCTAGACAAAAGCCGAAGCGACCTGATCTGAATTCAATTTAAACAGTGCTTTGAGAATTTGACTAAAGATGTCCTGGAGTCCCTTCCAACCTGAATAATCTTACAGTTCCATGGAGATACTGCAATTCAATTAACAACAATAAATTAGAAACCTAGCATATAAAGGAAATACATATTCTGTCTTTATAGTTCATTTAAGTTTATTATCTGTTCTGAAACGTAAAGTCAATTTTATTCCTACAGACATCAAAAACTCCTAGCAAATATTTAACATTTCTACCCTTACTATATTATCTTCCTCTCTGTTTTCCCTAACATCTTCATTGCTTCCACTCAATCTATTTGAAACACAGCACCTAGGTTCATTTTTACCATTTTTTCAAACTCTTAAGCATGTATCTGTGAATTCTGCCACCGGTCCTCTTCCTTTTTATTATGTTCATGTTTGTTCCAGACACTTTCAGAACGAAATACAGCTTTTAACTAAAACTGCAAAAAGGTCACATAACAGCAGAAATGAAATTACAACCTATGCCTACTTGTAGTATTGTAAAAAAAAACCCCACCATATATACCTGGTAAGAATAATCCTCCAATCTCAACATCTAGCAAAAGGAGAGAGAGAGAGGGGGAGAGGGAGGGAGGGAGGGAGAGCTTTGCACTTATGGAACAATTACCTAACAGCTTTGTAAATGAGATAACTTAGAGTAAAAGCTGGAAGGTCTTTGAGGCCATATAAAACTACAAACAGCATTCACCAGATGGCTTTACAACACATTTTAATAAAAATGTATATAAATTACTCTGGCAGCTCCTAACCAGCATATAAAAAGTCTCTGTACAATATGCTTCCTCCTCATTAGACTTCAATCTGCCCCAGTTTTAACTAATAAGTACTGTAGAAACTAAATCCACAAAAATGTTCCTTAAAAAGGTGAATAGTTGTGCTTAATGGTGACCTTAATAAGTAGTGAAAAGAAGTTAATAAATTAATTTCTATCAGTTGGCTATACTTCTAAAAATATATTTCCACTTGTTTTGGGCTGGGGGATTGAAGAAGGTCTTCATCTCCCAAGAGAATCAAAATCTCATCCCAAATGTTTCTTGAGGTCCAAGCCAGATATTTTCTGATGAGTGGAATATATATATATATTTGTTATACTTTCTGTTACTAAATACCAACAAATTTCTGCCACCCAGAACTGCAATCTGTATGAAACAGATATCAGAACAGAAGCTACATACTATCAAAAAAAAAAAAGTATATTCATATTGATCTATTTTTTCCTCAATAATATTTCTTGTGTATGCTGAATGAAGTGACCACATTAATGATCAAAGGAAAGAGATGTTTCAGAGTGAAAACCATAAATCTGTTCTGAAGTACTCAAAGCAATATCTTACCATTTTATTTCTTAAATTACACAGACCAAGCACAAAATGAAACAAACAGAAAGGCCAAACAACTAACAACAATCCTAACAAAAAAATCCATTCACATTCAGTGGAATGACACTCTTTATAACTTTGAAAAAATTACTTCTGTGGGAAAAAAGGACTTTTATCAATTGCTATGTCAGTCATAATGCAGTTCAAGAACAACCAAGAACATATACTAAACAATCATTCCTCTAAGATAGTGAAAAATTAAAATAATTTAAACTTAGGAAACAAACACACAAAAAAACAACACACAAAAAAAAATCCAAAATCAACAACAGCAGCAGCATTAAAACAAACCCCCAAGGGTCACCAATCAAAACCAGAGTTTTGCCCTGGATTAATTTTGATCATTAGGGTTTTTTTCATTTTTATTGTTCTATATACTTAAGAAAGCCTTATGCTGTCCAAATATGAGGAAGCTAATATAATTTCCTTCTTATTAATATCAAAGTGGTTTATCTAATATCAACCACTCTCTAAAGTGTTAGTTGGGTCCCTGATATTTGGTGTGTTAACCTTCCCAAACAGAACACTTCAAAATACTCTTTTGTAGACTATTTATTATACTAATAATTATCTTTCACATAAAGTTTTTTTCTGGAATCTGCAAGTATAGTCAGACTCTCACTGAAGGCAATTTTTCATTGTCTTTAAATGCATTAGCTCCCAGCTAGTTAACTGCATATTTTTTGTTAGTTTTTTGCAGATTCTGTCATGTAGCATTGAATCCATTGCATTTACTGGAAAAATCCTCAAACATTCTGGAAGCTTATTTGGAAATAAAACTTCTTTTTGTGAGACATTAATCCAGCAGAAACTGATTAGAGTGGTGTTAAATTATACCTTTTGGTAGTAGGGAAATTAGTGCAGCCATCTTGCTGTCTGGGAGTGACCTTCCATATAATTTTGCTCCTACTACAAGAAGTTATCTTTTCAGTAAAGTTTGTTTTAAAAAGCTATTCAAGCCATTATGTTTATTTTTAGTATTATTATTACTTGTGGAACAGCTTTATTATACAGTAGTCAGCTATAAACTCTTAAGAAAGTTCTGCTTTTGCTTTAAAAAATGAAATCTTTTCCCCTTTCCTTTCCTTTCCTTTCCTTTCCTTTCCTTTCCTTTCCTTTCCTTTCCTTTCCTTTCCTTCATTTCATTTCATTTCATTTCATTTCCTTGTCCTTTCCTTTCCTCTCCTCTCATTTCCCGTAAAAAAAAAATTCTCTTACAACTGATTGTTAAAGCCAACAGCCATTTTTAGTTATTCCTTCATTCTTCATTTTCAGCTTCTCTGGTATGTTCTGTAACCAAAACAAATGCCAAAATTGTTAAGCTTGCAGCTTTCTCATTTGCAATGAGAAGAAAAACAAACAAAAAACCATCCACTTTATGACATGTACATTGCTGTGTAGGAACTGTGGTTGTAATTCAAAGAAAGAGCCCTAAATTACACAAATATGCTAAAGGGTTTTACTAAGCTCAGCCAGCAGTCTGTATTAATTATTTTCCTCATGTTAAGGATATTGATGGTATGAGTTACATAAGTAAGCATCACAAAACAAATTAGTCTGTTTTAAAAATCAAACACACAGATTTACATTATTGTGTGGATACTTCCATTAAGACATCATAAAAAATTTGACCTTATACCTGAGTTTTTCTGTGCTTCCCAATCAGTCTTATTCTAAATATGTAGCTTATACAAAACCTTTAAACATTCTGTTGTTCTGCCCTTCTGCATCTTGTTGGTAATTACCCATATAAATAACCACTTAAAACCAACAATATTATTTCTCATCTTACTCATAGGATGAGCAAGCTCTATTTTGAGGGTAGTAACACAGAACTTATAACTCAGATACACGTGTTCCAAGAAGCCACAACTGATTAAATGCTCTGAGCACGGAGGGAATGTGACAAAAATATGATATTTGATATTCTGATATGTTTTAAGTTGTGTGATGGTTTGGAATCTTACTACAACAGAGTATTTTCAGAAAAATAAGGAAGACATTTGGGACATGGAGGGCTGATGTTCACAATTTCTTAGCAATAAATAAGGAACAGTCAAAAGCAATAACTCAGAAATGGTTTTAGGAAAGAGTGGAAAAAATAGTTACTAGTATGGAGTGGTTCTGAAAAAATCTAATGTAAATCTTGTGCATATATACATAATACACATGTACACATACATATATAATGCACACAGATACATAACCTGATATAAGATGTCAGTATGAATGCTATGTCCTAGTGCAGGATAAGCTATTACACTCAGCTGATACTTCTTGCTGAGCAAGAGAAGAAAGGTGATTATTAAATTGGAATATTGCAGTTGTGGGACCAATACTGCTGAGAGTGCATCTTACACATAATGAATTTGCTCCTCCATAGAGATGACACTAAAGATGAAAGGAGAAAACATAACGATAACAGTTGCAGAAAAAAAGATCTCAAAATTGTATTAAACTAAATCGCAATAATAGGAATAGAAAGAAGAAAGGAGAAGGAACAAATGGTAGTAGAGGCCAAACCAAAATAAAAGGGGCAGAGAGGGATGGAGAAGGAGTTTATTGTTGATGGAAAAGAAACTTGCCACTAAAGTTCATTTACTTCTAGTTGAAGCTCTCAGTGAAGTTACTTATGTCAGATCCTGGTCACTAATCTCTAGGAAAAACTTTATCCTTTTCTAACACAAGTGTGATGCTGCACAACCAAAGCTGTACCTGTGGTTTACCTTACCTTGCCAACACAGCAAAGACTTGTCAGAAAGGGAACATAGGAGAATGTTTGTCAAATTCTAGCAGGGCAATGTTTCCTTGGAATAGCCCACGGTATGGTTTTAGAGCAGCTAAAGATATTTACAGCATCATGTCACACTCAGACAAATAATGATTTTAGCAGTATGTTTCATGGCTGAAATCCCATCCTTTGGTGTGTGGTAATGCTGGATGGAGGATAAATCTTGTCCATAACTTCCTCTGATATTTTTATTCTCTTAATTCCTGTCATAAAATAGATGGAGTTTAGAAAGAAAAAGAGTATAAACAAGCATTATTTATCAAAGAGTTATCATCCTGTATTGTAATTTACATATACTCAGTATTTCCAACCTGTATCCTCCCTTTACTTACAAAAGCTTCACTTACTCTGGAGATCCCTTTCCTCAGTTTTAACACACGTATTCTTGTATATAACTCTATCCTGTTTCACGGTGATAGTGCCTATATAACAATAACTCATTAACAAAATGATCTAACTGTTCCCAATAAAGCTGTGATGTTTCTTTCCTATCCTGTGGGGAAAGAAATCAGGCCTAATTTTGAAATTACAATGTATGTCTCAACACCTCAATGTCTCCACTCAGGTTATGCTTCCAAAATATCCTAAACCAATCTAACTGCTGTTAGTCTTGGTCCTGCATTCCCAGTGCCTTCAGTTTCCTTTTCCTGCCCTCTTTGAATGTGCTCTTGCTTTTCCTTCATTCTTCCTTAAGTTATTTCAAAGTTATTTTTGCCACTTTGAGTTGGAAAAAAGCTTAACAAGACAAAAGAAGTGCAAAGATTTCCACTAACTTCATATACAGAAGCACCTCAGCAAATAGTCCAGTGAAGGACAAAGTTGGTGCAGTGAAGAAGATAGTGGCGGGGAGAAAGACTGGTTCTGTGTTATGACACTGAACTGAGTCACACTCATGAACAAGGATAACTTAAAATTTCTCACAGCACAAATTGGAGTGCAGAATTTATTGTAACATTTATAAAGGGTAAGATAATAAGAGAGAGGAGACATTTCTGTAATATTTTTATAGGAACAATTTTAAAGAATATTTTTGCAGAGGATATGTACTTTCATTCTTCAGTATGCATGTCAGCTTCTTAATGATTTGGACTTGGAAGCCCATCTATTTCCTAGCTTCTGATCACAGGAATGCTTATCATTGCTTGATTCCTATTTTTCCTGCTCCTTCCAAAGCAATGAGCAATGACCTCTGACAGAGTATTCATCTAATTGGATGGACTATATGATCCATTACAACTTTCTCTGTTTCCTCATCCTTTTCTCCAAATTCCCAATGCAGGTTTCTTAAATAGTGAGAAATAAACAAATACAACCATTAAAATATTAAAAGGCAAAGAAAAGGCCTTTATTTTTCCATTTTCTTTTCTCATATATGATCACATATATGGCCATGAAAGAAAAATATTCACTTTAAATTTCTGAATACTTTTGCTTTGCACCTTCTGCAATATTTTCATAAGTTGCTGTCAATCATTTTTGTTTCAATCAAACTTTATAATGAACTCAGAACAGGAGAGGGTCCCTTTTGTATATGGAAAATATTATAAGGGACTCATACGAGTTTCTAAACATAATATTTCAAGTGCATAAGCTATTTCAGCAAGTCAGCTCATAGTGTTATGTATTAAATTAAATTTAAGGAAAAATAGTGAGTGATTACATGGTGTCTGGAGTTGTTTATGTAGCACTTGCCATAGAAAAAAACTAAACAGCAATATTACATTGTTTCATTCAACAAATGCATTTAGTAGTGGATTCATCTATCATGAAGTCAGAATGGTTTACAATGAGCACGAATTCTATGTGTTTCATGACTTGAATTAGTTTCGCTTTGCAACAGAACAATAGTTTTTTGCATTTTAAACTATGAACAAATAAAACATTTCCATCAGAGCTGAGGTGCCTTTAGAAATATTACATTCATAAACTATTATATAACACTTATAAACTTGATCACACCTCCTTTTGCAGTCCCCAGAAAAGTGTTACCAAATTCCCAAACTTTCAGTAGTCTGCTGACCATGGTTTCAGCATTATTGCGCTACAATGTATAATTATAATCTTCTACGTTAATCAATAGTTTGTGACATTGATCCATTAATCAATTAAACTAAAATTAAAGTTACTATCAAAATGTTATTAAAAATCAAACAGATGTCTTAACATTATTGAAATGCTGGCTGGAGTAAATAATAATTTAATTTTAGTGGAACTGCCAAAACCTAATATCTGTCCTAGTGATGCAAAGTGTTATGCACTTAATGTATATATGCCCCCAGATCCACTGTGCCTTTTCAAAATTGTTTTTGACTTTTGGACCTCTACCAAAATCTTAGCCTAAACTCTTAAGAAGATATCAATAAACACAAGACAGAACTATTAGCTAGCAGGGTTTGGGGGTTTTTTTGTTGTTTTGGGTTTTGTTTTGGTTTGGGTTTTGTTTGGCTTGCAGCGGTGGAGGGGGTTAATAAATTGTTTAGCTTCTGATTTTGAGTCTCCTTGCCCATCACCAAAACAATAAAAATTCTGTTTATAAATATTACAAAGTAATGGGATGTGCAAAACATGCCTCCTGTCACTTTGAAAACTTGCCACATCCAGCTGGGCTTATATCTTCCATAATGTTTCTTTAGAATTTACAGAATTCAGAAGGTATCAGTGAAGTTTTGTGTTGTTTTTTTTTTTTAAAGAAGGATAAAACCTAAAGTAACATGATATTAGATCAGAGGGAAAGAGTTTGTGTAGATAAGAAGGATGATAAAAAACCTGACACATGGAAGTACCAGACCAATCTGGGGACTTCCAAGTCTCTCTTCTCTGGTGCACTCAGATAATACACACAGGTTAAGGACAGTTACAAGATAAACCAGAAATTTGATGGAGATTGGCCAGAAAAAAAAAAAAATTAATCCAAGTTTATTCAGCAAGTTTATTTAGCATTAATCTCTCCCTGCTGCCCCCACGTTATCTCTCTCTCTGTCATGATGTCTCTTCTTATGTACTCTGTCAGAATCCTTGAGTCAGAGACCCATTTTTCTTCTGTGTGGCAGTCAGTCTAATCCTTTCTCTTCAACAACAGCCATTTTCCTTGGTGGATGGTAGAATAAATCACTCAGTGGATGAATTTGTGCAGCTACATGTAAAGGTCTCCATGACTGGTCCTGAAGCAGCTGGAGCAATGTTAGTGAGAAAAACAGTGTGAGACGTGAGAAAAGGGATCAGGGGAACATGAGGTTGAGCAGATTTGTCTTGAACCATGGGACAATAAAAAGGAGAAGGGAAATTAATGGAAAAGATCCAGAGACAAACATAACAAAAATATTTGGAGCTGTGGAATAGGTAGGAGGAGGGGAAATGGCAAGAAACTATGTTTAAAAGGAATTGTTTATAATGGAGGTGCCTAAATAGGTAGTTGGTAACAAGTCTAATTAATAGAATTCATTTATGGCAATTCTAGTATGTTATGTACTTTCAAAGACAGTGGAATACATCTTTTTACCAAAAAAAAAAAAAAAAATTCCCAGAGTAAAGACACAGGAAGGTGTCTTCTAGATAAAAAAACATGCTGGTTTCTTTAGAGTGTTGGTAGTATATGTGTATGTCTCAGAGAAATTCTGAATTTTCCATTTTAAGTATGAAATTGTTTCTGGAAGAAGAGTAGAAAATAGCAAGACTGAATAATATCACTGCTAATTATTTAGAATGCATTCATTCAAATTCTGTCTTAAAACTTTATTAAAAGAGACTGAAACATCAACCTATATTTCTAGTAAATTTGCCAGGAGGGAACAGCAATTCCCAAATGTTCTTGGAGACATATCAGTTTACCAAACCCTTCAAATGTATACTTAGTCACATTCAAGTCAGTCAGAATACTTAAACAGTTAATTTCATTCAAGTTAGTGAGACTTAAAATGAAGCATGTGCTTAAGTACATTGGTTAATTGAGGCTATAGGATCAAATTAATTCCCTGGGAACCCCTATTCAGGGAATTGATTTGGTAAAATATTACTAATTACTTTGAACTTCCATAACCTGATGCCCTCATGAGGTACATTGTAATCCTCATTATGTAGATGAGAAAATGTCTTTTACCTGAGTAAACACCAACTACTTGATTGACCAAGATCATGTCATAAATTTGGAACTGTAACCTCATAAAATCACATCATCCCTACTCCAGATGTAAACTTTGCATCTGTGTTCTCATGTGGAAATATAGGGAGTTTCTTGTGGGTTTTGCGCTTTTAGATGAGAGTATTATACTCATCACAAAGCGATATACTGTAAAATGCAATTTATTTACTGTAAAATACAATTTATTTACCTTGACATTTACTTTTGTTGAACATGAGTTGTATGTATGAAGTTAGTTTGAAAATTTTGCCGGAGCAACAACCCCAGCATAGAGGCTGTGCCTATACTACATGATAAAGGGTAACAGAACTTCTTAGACACTGTGGTGAGTTGGCCCCAGCCAGCAGCCAAAAGCCCACTAAGCCTCTCGCTCACTCACCTCTCCCCTGGGATAAGGAGAAAAATAGAAGGAAAGCCAAAAGGCTTGTTGATAGAGATAATGACAGTTTAATAAGGAAAGCAAAGGCTGTGTGCACAAGCAAAGCAAAAAGAAGAATTCATTCATTGCTTTCTATCAGCAGAGCAGGTGTTTAGCCATTTCCAGGAAAGCAGGGCCTCAGTACATCTAACAATTGCTTGGGAAGACAAACACCATAACCATGAACATTCCCCCTCTTCCTCCTTTCCCTGAGCTTCTATTGCTGAGCACGGTGTTACATAGTATGGCTTTGTATGACTTGGGTCAGTTTGGGTCACTGTCTTGACGATGTTGCCTCTCAACCTCTTGCCAAATCCGTACTGGCTCGGGGGAGAGGAGATCAAGAAAGCCTTGACACTGTGCAAGCACTGTTCAGCAACAGCTACAACCCTGGTGTCTTATCAACTGTGAAGCACAGCACCCTATGGGCTGCTCTGAAGAAAGTTAACTCCATCCCTGCCATACCCACTACAGGCGCAATGACCCTAATTGATATGGTCCCACATGCTTATAAATGTATTGATAAATGTATAGATGCCCTCTATATGATTTGAAAACATGTAATTGCATGCACAATGCATAAATACACACAGGAATATTAAACTTTTCTTGAAACTTACTTAAAAACACATAGCCTGAAGGCTCAGCCATACAGTTACCAGCTACTGGTATATCGCAGCTGTATAAATTAATATTTTCAGAGCTGCAATTCTTGCTGGATGTTTAGAATAAGACTAACAAAAGAAAAAATGCAAAGCAGGTATTTAAATGCTCACATGTTTTTTCATTCATCCAGATATATACAAAGTCTTATAGTTCAGATGTTTCACAATATTAATTTTCTGTACGTTATGCTCAAGGCATACAAAGGTATTCAAGGACTATCGATAAGAGTTAGAGAATATAGCTGTAGAGATACAAGGATTTTTTTCCAAAGAAAATACAGTTGGATTTCAATAGAAGTTTGCTTTGAATTTTTTACTATATTTTTATAAAATTGAGATATACTTTTATCAATTTTTTGTAATGTAATTTCTCTTTTCCTTTTTATAAACAGCTTTTTTAATTTCAGTTTTATGATTTCTAGAATAGTACTTAAAAGTTCCAAAAGTAAAAATTGAAGGAAATATTTAATCTTCAAATTTTTCTTTTATAAAATTATTTTTGCCTTCACTTGTTTGCTTTATTTCTTTGTCTTTTTTGAAAAGTGGAAAAATTCAATTCACAGTATATGTAACTAAAAAAAGATTCACTAACTATTAGATTTCATAAAAAAGGTGGCGTTCTATTACCAAAGAGTCTTTGGTATAACAGGCAAAATATTGCAAAATACAAATTATTGATTGGAGATATGGTCAGTTGTGATTGTGTCTAGTATGCCTATTTATTTAAATGAAATTTAATGTTCCCCTTATAACATGTATTCTTTTAGAATAGATTTTTGCTTTTTCTTTCATAATTGACAAAAGAGGTTGATAAAAGAATGACTGCATTTCTCTGGAAACGGGGGTGTCATTTCTTTAGAAATGTCAACAGAGTTATCTCTCAACACTCTGATAATATGCCTAACAGTACCTGGCAAATGTTTTACACTTAACATAGTTACTTGTATCCCACCTCAAGAAGAACCTAATATTCTCCAGTTGCTACAGAGCATAAATATTAATAAACATTATTTAATTTGCAGTAATCAGCTTTAAAAGAAAGTCCTAGGAATTATTTGTAAACTACCCACAAATATTCACGTTTCAGTGTCAAGACTTACTCTTAGAAATGCTTTCTGTCAAATAAATTAATACCCAATGTAATTACATGGAGTTGCTTAAACATTATTCAGCTTTTGCTTTGAAAAACAGCACGTAGGAGATGTATACTGTGTTCAAACATGTTGGAAATTTGTATGTCTAATGTTTATTTTGATTCAATGTAAAATGAATGCAAGTCCCCAGACTAAGGACTTATACAAAGTGCAGGGTGGGAGACTGAGTAACGAGCCTGGAAGAAAAGGAAAGATTTCAGTAGACCTTAGTCTGGACCCTTTTCAAAGATCAGGAGACTATGATAATAAATGGAGGATGACAAGTCTCGTTGTGTTCTGTAGGCCTAGATCTTTCAGTTTATTTGGATGCAACAGGCCTTTATCAAATTGATCAAGCGGAATGTTCAGCTTGGATTGCCATAGTGGAATAGTTGATTTTTGTTTCAACTTTTCATCTTTTCCAGCATGTTCTTGAAGCCTGACAACAACGTTCATTTCCCAGCTGACTTTCTACTCTGTTCCACTCCATTTTGTTGCTGTTTTTTCTTTTTTATTTCTCCACAAAACAGTCATCTTTATCTGTCCACTATTGCAGTTCACAGCAATAAGAATATATATTTGATTATGCATATGTTTTCCAGGTGATCACAAAGGTTTCTGTTTACAGATCCTTACTTGAAAAAAGAGACTTTATTTCTGGTGGTGTTCTTTTTTTTTTTTTTTAATGTTATTTGTATCAGTTAATTTATATTTTAGGAAACAAAGCAAATGTCCAAAACAAAATAGTGGCACCTAAAACTATTATTTAAAATTTCATTGAAATTAAACACAATTGTTTCCAAGAAACACAAAGAAAGGGAGAGATTTTTATGAAGTTCTTCTGAAGTTCTGTTCTGAATGATTGTAGGACTTACCTTGACAACTCAAAAAAGAGGGTCAATGTTTTCCCCTCTTTCTTTTTCTTTAGGAGAATCAAATACTAAATCCATTTGCTGAGTTTCAAAATTTTGCAATGTCTTAAACATATATAGTTAGTACTAGTAGTGAATCTTTCCACTTCTCTGTAGACTACTTCTAATCATTTTTTCTCTACCGTCAAACCTTAATCTAATAAATACCTTCACTAAAATGTACTAAACACAGATGTGATTATCAGCTTTTGGTTTGATTTTTTTCAAGTAAACTATTTTAAGTAAAAAATGCCAGTTCATTGCAACAAAACCTACTTTCTGAAATGTCTATATTTTGATAAAATTTATTTAGTTGTTTGGGGTTTTTTTAATTTGTTTTGGCATGGTTTGTACTTCATTGAAACTGGAGGCTGGGGCACAGTGTAGACAGCAGAAGCCAACAAAGAGCCTAATGATCCAGAAAATGTATATGGAATATATGAGCTGAGCCTTGATGTTTCGAATCAAATAAGGTAGGCTATAAGTAGGGCATTTTTATTCCTGATTTATTTGGGAAGGAAAAAAACCCCAACCAACCAAACAAACAAAACCAATGCTGGGTCTGAATCTAGAACAAAAATGCTGAAACCACCAACATGTTTTCTTTTTTCCAGCCAATTCAAGTAATTAATTAAAAGACTTTAAATAAAACTAGTAAATATAGCAAATAATATATCATAATTTAAACAAAAAAAATCAAAAGAATGGGCAACAATTATTTTGAATGAATTGCAATAGATGTCATAGCTGGAGTAATTCAACTAGTGAGTGTCATGGTTTATTCATTCTCTTGCTGGTCACCTAGTTAGCTGGTGAGATCAGAGGAGACAGGCCTGTTTATTTTGGTGTCTGTGAATATTCTGTGATTATGACCTGCCCTACTGTTTGATATTGGTGAATGGTTAATCTCTTTCTGTTTGTTCAGAGCTTAATGTACACATCAGTTGTGTACACAACTCGGCAACTTCTGTGCTTTAGATCAGGAAGACCAAACAAGGCAGTTTTGAACTGAGTATGAGAAACTTTCTCTCCAGATAGAGTTATAAATACTGTGATGACCAGCAAGGGAGTGGTAGTTGAGACCTGAAACAAATGTGATAAAAATTATTTAATTATTGTAAATAAAGCAAAGGGTTTTTGTATGAAATAAAAAATGGTGAAATCTTCTGCCTGATAAAAACAGGGATTAGGAAAGTCATATACTGACACTGTGTAGTATAAGACACACTAAAGAGTATTGAGATGAGATCTGGAAATCACAATCACAAATATAAGAAAAAAAAAAAAAAAGTTCCTTGATCTGCAATAGTAAGTTGAGATAAAGACTCCATGAAGTTTAATGTGACACATAAAAGTAACCACTAAGGTAAGAAAGACAAATCACCATTCTAGGTCAAGTCATGCTAAAAAGAATCAAAACAATGTTCAGCAAAGGACAGTGGGATGGATGAAAGTAGTGACCACAAAATGGATTAAGATTATAATGTTCCAATTACTGGAAACAGTGATCACAATGAATATAAAACAGGTGATGATATGATGTACAGTAATTTTAGCAATAGTTTAAAAACACAAAATAGTGTCAGGTTCCTAAACTGACTGAAAGGGTCTGAAATTAGCAGCAATTCTGCCCCCTTGTCAAAGGGGGGAAAAAAAGGGTACTAAATCCCCATATTAAGAGCAAAATGACAAAACCAACCCTTAACCTTACACTGCTAAGTCCACCACTAAACCATGTCCCTAAGTGCCACATCAACACTTCTTTTAAATACCTCCAGGGGTGGGGACTCAACCACTTCCCTGAGCAGCCTGTTCCAATGCTTGACAACCCTTTCGGTGAAGAAATTTTTCCTAATATCCAATCTAAACCTCCCCTGGTGCAACTTGAGGCCATTTCCTCTTATCCTATTGCTTGTTACTTGGGAGAAGAGACCAACCCCCAGCTCACTACAACCTCTTCTCAGGTAGTTGTAGAGAGCGATAAGGTCTCCCCTCAGCCTCCTTTTCTCCAGGCTGAACAACCCCAGTTCCCTCAGCTGCTCCTCAGAAGACTTGCTCTCTAGACCCTTCACCAGCTTTGTGGCTTTTCTTTGGACGCGCTCCAGCACCTCCTTGTCTTTCCTGTGTTGAGGGGCCCAAAACTGAACACAGCATTCCAGGTGTGACCTCACCAGTGCTGAGTACAGGGGAACAATCACTTCCCTGCTCCTGCTGGCCACACTATTTTTGATACAAGCCAGGATGCTGTTGGCCTTCTTGGCCACCTGGGCACACTGCTAGTTCATATTGAGCTGGCTATTGACCAACACCCCCAGGGCCTTTTCCGCTGGGCAGACTTGCAGCCACTCTTCCCTAAGCTTGTAGCATTGCATAGGGTTGCTGTGACTGAAGTGCAGGACCTGGCACTTGGCCTTGTTGAACCTCATACAATTGGCCTCGGCCCATTGATCCAGCCTGTCTAGATCCTTCTGTAGAGTCTTCCTACCCTCAAGCAGATCAACACTCCCACCCAGCTTGGTGTTGTCTGCAAACTTACTGAGGGTGCACTCGATCCTCTCATCCAGAGCATTGATAAAGATATGATGCTAAATATGATCATGCTAAATGTGATCTTACTATTGTAACAAATTTCTCAAACTGCAGGGAACAAAAAGTAAAATACAAATTAATGAATAATGAAAGAAGAAATCATGAGCTATTTGTGGTCAAGCTAATAAAATTAGAAATATAAATCAATAATTAATTCAGAGTTATTTTCTTACTCTTGACATTCCTGAACACAGGAATCATTCTGTGAACTTTTCAGTTTATTCTGTGATAAACTTGAGCAAACCTAAATAACTTAATGGTTTATCACAGTTTATTTCGGAAAAGCTGTTTTACAGTTATTTTGATTTGTAGGTATGTGCTTTAAACAACTGCATAAAACCTGTATGGCCTCAGAATTTTGGGAAAGAAAAAAAATTTTGATGTTCTCAATCAGCTTGGAAAAGAAAATACGCCCGGAAAAAAAAAAAAAAAAGAATCAGTCAAGTTAAAAAAACCTACCCCCAAGAAATGGCATTATCAAGGTGCCTAAGTGGCATATGTGCCAGTTTTGAGCTGTCAGTACTCAAACGTGCTTGGAATAATGTATGCTAAAATTTTCTAACTCAGATTCTTGTATTCAACAGAAAAGAATTTCTTATTGGACATAACCTTGACACATGAAAATGTGTTGACTTTAGTATTGAAAGCTATGTATGACTGGCCACAACTGGACTGCATTTTTTATATGCAAACAGAATAACAAAATAGTCAGTGTGCTGGTATTCCGAGAGGAACAATTTTATAAAAGTGGAGGTAAATAGGATCAGAGACAAAATGTAAACAGAATGTAAATGCCAGCCAGGAATTAATTAAGCTACGTTTCCACCATAGTGTTTACATACATATTAGCCAGAAGAATGTGGGGTCTGTATCTCCCGCATTAGTAACAGTCCAAACAGCACATACCCACACTCAATGGAGTTCATCTCAGTTTAATGAAACATCTGAAATGTTGGGGTTTGAGCCCAAATTAGCCACCTGGCTCTTCAAGACAGAATCATCTTAAGATTCTCTGACCATTATCTGCAACATGTTTGTCAACATCACAGCTCAAAGAGCTGCTCAGTGTAGGTTATAACAATAGTCACTGAAAAGAAATAGGCCTTTCCAATGTGTTTCATCTCATTTTAAAATACACATCAGCTGGTGAAGGGTCTAGAGAGCAAGTCTGAGGAGCAGCTGAGGGAACTGGGGTTGTTCAGCCTGGAGAAAAGGAGGCTGAGGGGAGACCTTATCGCTCTCTACAACTACCTGAGAAGAGGTTGTAGTGAGCTGGGGGTTGGTCTCTTCTCCCAAGTAACAAGCAATAGGATAAGAGGAAATGGCCTCAAGTTGCACCAGGGGAGGTTTAGATTGGATATTAGGAAAAATTTCTTCACCGAAAGGGTTGTCAAGCATTGGAACAGGCTGCCCAGGGAAGTGGTTGAGTCCCCACCCCTGGAGGTATTTAAAAGAGGGGTTGATGTGGCACTTAGGGACATGGTTTAGTGGTGGACTTAGCAGTGTAAGGTTAAGGGTTGGACTCGATGATCTTAAGGGTTCTTTTGATCCTAAATGATTCTATGATTCTATGATCTGAAATAGTCAACAGAAACATGCCATAATTGTTTCTTCTCTGACCGTGAAGGTAGTTAAGGGCAATTAATTTGCATGTAGATATTTGCGTTTGACATTCCTAAAGTTAAGCAGGATGAATTATACTCTTTGGGGCAGTAATATATCTCATCCAAAATAGTTGACTCTGGAAGACGAGTTGATGCTCTGAAAACACTTCTTTCTCTCCAGGTCCCTGGAATAAGGTCATGAGCTGAGAAAGAGTATATTTATTTTGAGA
Source organism: Haliaeetus leucocephalus (assembly GCF_000737465.1). Lineage (NCBI taxonomy): Eukaryota > Metazoa > Chordata > Aves > Accipitriformes > Accipitridae > Haliaeetus > Haliaeetus leucocephalus. Next base: position 5,109,003 of record NW_010972820.1, on the reverse strand, counting down.
GATGGCTTCTCTTCATCGAGTGTCAATGTCTATACAATTGTGTAGTTTGATATATTCACCTTGTTGCTGCACATGACCCTACTGCCACAGCTTCACAGTACTTACAAGCCATCACAGAAGCAGATAGTCCAAAAGTATTTTAAATAGTAAAAAGATGCAGGTAAAGGAAGAAAAAGTAAAGCTTAAAATAATATAAGAAAGAAAAAGTGAGACTATGGTGCCTGTCTATGGACTGATCAGAATCGCAGTGGTCTAAACCTGGAAGAAATATCTAAGGATTAGAAATGGATTAGAGGAAACAGATTCTATAAAATGTAACTCATAAGGTACTGGAGATGGATGTACAGCTAAAGTGGGCTCGGTTCCATGTTCCTAAGTGTCAGCTATGGTTTTACAGGTATCAGTCAGTGGAAATTTCAGAAATTAATCTCAATATCATTGCACATGTCAGCAGCGATGACTTTATAAGTTCTCTGTGAAGTACTTCCCTGAAGGGATTTGTTTAACCAAAATAACAGCCCCATCTCAGAGAGCACTGCAGAAGCTAAAACCAAAATATTCAAAGCGTGCAACCTGTTAGAACTTTGATGCCAACAAATCAAGAGGACTATGTGGCTCATATAAACTGCTTCAGACATGGTATTGGCAGAACTTTGGATAAAGCATCTGTGATGATCAAGACCTAAACTATTAACAAGGCACAAGACATGCTGACAATGGAAAGTAAACTATGATGAGAGAATTTTGACTGGAATAGGGCTATGTTAGAACAGAACTTAAAACTGCTCTTGAAAAGCTATGCAATGGCAACACTAGGTGAGGAAAGTGGTCAGGAAACAGGGTAAGTTTCACCTGTTTTAGCTACATAAGTGTCCATCTGAGGCTACTCTCAGAGGCAGTAGAAAGATGGACACTCTCCAGGCATGAGTCATCCAGCCTATTTTAAATGTTCGCTTTAGTATGAGATGAATCAGCTTCTAAATGCACATTAATAATGAAGACTTGTTTCAATTAATCATTCATAGAGTGTCTGAAAAGAAGACTATAGAAACATTCCCTTAAGAATCCATCAGTAAGATACTTCTAAATATTAATAATAATTCTGCTGTAGCAGGTGTCTCAGGAAAGCAGTTGGCATTATTAAAATTATCCTAAAGAATTAAGAGGCCTATATGAGCTTCTGAAAAGGGGCTACTTGTCCAATACTGGAGATCTGTTGGGGAGGAAGAAAAAGAAACTTTCCTTAGGTACAGGAAAGAGAATTGAGAATTGCTGTATCTAAGGGAATATCTCAGGGAAGCAAAACTTACCTGACTAAAATAGACACAAAAGGGGAAGGAATATTTTCATAAGATTGGTGTTGTGAAGATATTATTCCCTGAACACAAAACCAAACCAAATGTAAGAAAATGCTTTTTCCACAATATTCTAAAACAGCACTGCAGTTAAGACAAGTTGCTCTATGGCTTTTGGTTAAACAGTCTAAATTTACAGATGTTACTAATTTTATAAAAATTCATACACAAATAAGTACTTTAGTTACTAAGATTCAGATAAAATTGAATTTGATAGCAGTGAGTATAAATCAGAAGCTGGGAACTCTCCGCTATAAAATAGCAACTGCAAAAGAAATCCTAGCACTGATATTTATCTATGAATATAAGAAAACCATATAACTATGTCAATAATAATGCAGAAGAAGCAGAAATATACTCATGATCTGTTTGTATTTAGAAAAAGTCAAGATGATATAGTCATATCAGATGATGATGATGAAATACCTCCCACTCCCACAGTAACTCTGGAGGTTGTTAAGCAGCAGCTACTAAAACTAGAAATTTAAAATCAGTCTTGCATTCAATAATTTTAAAAGAGCTGGCTAGAGAGCTCTCTGGACAATTGACATTGATTTTTCAATAAGTCTTGGAACACTAGGGAAGCTCCAGAGGACTGAAAGAAAGCTAATGGGTCAATACTTTAAAAAGGCAAGCAGGATAAGCCATATAATTATATGTTCATAACCTAGCTTTGATCCCAGGAATACACTGGAACATTTCATGCAGGGCTCAAAGACTAAAGGATTCAAAACAAATAACATAGAAAATGTAAATCAATACTGATTCATTGAAAATGGAAGTTATCAAATTTCTAGTTTTTCATCAGATTACATGACTGATATATGTCATAGCTCTGGTGCAATTCTTAGATGTATGTAAGTATTCTACTTCATATGACAAGACATTTTAGAAACAAAGAACTGGAAGGGACTTCCAGTGCTCCTGAAATCATTCATCAACTCATTTTTCATATATGGCTTACAGAAACAGAGAAAGAGCTATCTTAAAAGTAACTAAAGTTTTTGCCCTTTTCTCCTAGAAGGTCAACCTACAATAACACTAAATCTATTTAATTTCTTCCCAGAAAGTACATTTTTATAATTATTTATACGTCTTCTTTGTTTTGGCATTAATTTTATCCTGTGGATTTAATAGGTTTTGACTTGGGATTTTTCTTGTTTTGATTTTGAATTAATGTTTAGTAGGGCATACAAAACTGGTATCTTTCCAAAGGTGTCCCCTCATTCACCAAGTATTTCAGTCACTTTTCATACAGTGGGCTCCCATTTTCAGATGGTTTTAGTGGCCTCTTTCTAATCACCTTCTGTTCATAATTCATCTTTATACCATACATGAGTGACTAGATCTACACAAAAGTGGCGGTATGCATAATGTGTATGGTAGGTACATAAGAGCTACAAATTACCCTTTATATGAACTTGCACATACACCTTTTAATGTCAATCTATTACTCAACCTTTCAAGGTCATCCAAATCTTTCCATATGCTATTTTAAACTTCTGTATTAATAGCACCTCACATCACCATATAATTAGAATATTTCATTAGCAAACTCTCTTTTTTTTTTTGAGGCAGTCACTAATATCCGTCACCTTAAAATGATCAGACACAAATTCTTAAGGAACTCCATAAACAAATTCCAACAAGTCTCATAGTCCTCTTTCAGTTCAATTTTGTTGCCATCTCTCCTTTAGCCAGTTACACAATTTACTGTTTTACACCTCATCTTCTTCAGCCACACTAATAATTTCACATGTGGTGCTAAACTAAAATGTTTTACTAAAGTCTGGGTAGATTAGATATATCACAATTCTCTTGGCTAAAGGAAGCTATCAGATTACTCTGGTAGAAACTACCTTTGGAAAAACTATTTAAATTTATTTCTCATGTCCTGATATCTTTGACTGCTGTTTTACTTAAAATTGGCCTTGTATGATATCTAGGTCAAGTTAATAATTTTCACTCCTCTTCTTCATATAAGTACAATATTTGCTACTTTTCCAGTAAAATAGTATCCACCATGAACTGCTATTTTTAATTAAAAACTTTTGTCACTGGGTTGTTGACATCGTACACAAGTTGATTTGATGTTCTGAGAGGCATATGACACAGAAATGCTAAATGTTCAATAGACCGTTACATTTCAGTTCTAATTCTTCTGAGGTAATTTCCCCCCCCACCCCCCTGCAAATTATATGCTTTGCTTTTCCTCCATTCTTACTGAGAACTGCACTAAAATATTAATTTTATTCTGGATCATATCCTAGCTACAATCTTTATCCATATGTCTGCCTTTGTGTTCTTTCATATTAAAGAACATTTGATATTTTATTTATTTAAATTTACTTTGTTTCAATAAAGGGTTTTGTTAGCTTTTCAGAGTATTCCTGTTTGATAGAAGCAGCAAACAATAACTATGATCTTATTTTTAATTTAACTTTCCAGGAAAGAAATTCAGAAATATCAGGGCTTTGCCTTTATTTCTGAAATGCAATGGTGCAGTAAAGTTCCCATACTGGCATTACTTGCAGCAGTACTAGCTCTACAACTTCTTAAAAGATATTTTGTTCAGAAAACTCCACAGAGCATCTGCTTCACATACCGTAACAGGGAAAGCCATAAAGTACTTCCTGACTCTCAGTATCAAGGTCTGTATTAAAAAAAAAATTGTTCAAAATTACAGCAATGTCAAGCTGAGAGGACAGAAGCATTACCAGTGTCCTAGGTTCCTACATTTAAAAGAAATTTCTAAGTGAAATTCCTGGAAAATGCACTGTGCCATAAAGGAAAGATTAAAAACAAACAAACAAAAACTTTCTTTGCCAATAAGATTAAGGAAATATTACTCCCCAAGCCCCAGATTTGACAGCCAATTTAATTCCATGAGTAAGGTGCACCAGCCACTTCCCCTTTCCTGACTTATCTCTATCCATGACTATTGGCAATTATTTCAGTGGAAGGTAAACCCACCTCTGTCCTTATCATTACCAGAAGCAGGAAAGTTATATACCAAAGGAGGAAAATATTCATTATGATCCCATTAGTGATGAACAACTGCCATGAAACAGGGTCTTAATGTCAATATACTGCAAAGAAATAGAGGCAATACATGTCAGTCATTTTATCATTATCATTACTGAATTCTATTTTCAAATCAAACTCTTTGCTGAAGAAATTAAAACAATACAAAATCAAAATGTTTATTATATAATTAATGGGGATTTATCATCAAGTAGTTCTGTTTTCAGAAATTTTCACTGAAAAAAATCCACTTTTTATTCCTAAACTATTTAAGCAATGACCTGGGAAAAAAATACTTTTACCTGAAGTACTGGAATTCTTAGCAAACTGAGTTCTACCAAGGACCCTGTCTTTTCATAAAGACAAATATAAGCTTATATCCTAAAAAGAAAGACATACTTAAAAGTATAGGGCACTCATCCTTTGCTTACTACTTTGTCCTGAAAAACCTGGTGACCATGGTGATTAATTTGCTAAAGATAAGACCCTGCTCAAATGTTGTGGTCAGAAAGGTTAAGCAAAGATTAAACAAACAAAAAAAGAAAGAAATATGGACTTCGTATTACCTCTGTAGTTGACAATGGTAACACTGCTTGATTTCCAGCAATTCACCTTTAGCTGGATTCCACTATTCACACTACTGTAATGCAGTACCCATTTTCAGGGTTCACTGAAAAAATAAGAGTAGCTGAAATACTTAAATTATTGGAAGGGGTTCAACATAGAATCATAAGAATGATTAAGGGAAAAAAATTTCAATGTTGTGATGGACATTTAATCTATTTAGTTTATTAAGAGAAGATTAAGAAGTGATTTAAACACTGTGTATGCTGCCTATGTGGTGAATAGAATTGTTAGATTTTCACATTAACAATGGAATTGATTATGAATACAAGCAAGATAATGTAGGCTGTAGATATAAAACATTCTAAGTATTCCATGTGTAAGTGATATATGTACACTTTGACACTGCAGTAAATGTAGAGTTTATAACATTTCATTAAGTATAAAAAGTTTGGAGCCTGACACCTGGAAATTAATGCCAGTATAATTTAATTTAATAAGGTAACTGATTATTGAAATAATTTCTGCAGCCTAATAGAATTTTCCTGTCACTAATGAATTTAAAAAACCTCAAGTTAGGATTTTTTGAGGGTTGTGTTTAGGAATGACGCTCCTAAAGTCCTCTTCCAGAGTTACATTTTCCTCAGTGAGCAGCTTTAAGATGGGCAAAATAACCCTTCACAACAGAATTATGCCAAGCACAGCTGATTGTTTACTTGTGCTTGGTCCAAGCTATATAATGATTCTACCATTCACGAAAACTTGCAGATGAATTACTGAGGATGAAACTCAGATAATTCTAACATCAGTCTGTTTATAATCTTGCTGGGGATTGGCAACCTTCTAATCTTGTATTATTGATGGTATTTGAATCTGATTACCAGCTGATACTTACAGCATATCAATGGTTCTTTTATATTCATGAGCACATAGGAGTTAGCTTTTTTGGTGGTTTTTTTTGGTTTGTTTTTTTTTTTTTTGTATGTGGGTAAAAGTACTGTCAAGAGAGACTAATTGTGGAAGAAAAAGAATAGTACTTCCATTTGGCTTGTAAAACACCAATCCATTAATAGATTTTATATTTGCCACAACATCTACTTCTCAATTTAGGTTGCAGCCTCACTCTGGACAGAAAACTCTTAAGACCCAATCTGTTTGAGAGCAATAGAATATAACCTGTCACCAGAACAAACACAACTGACAAGCTAAAATTTTGTATACACAGTTGGCTTCACTCTTACGGTGTCCTCTACTTTTTCTAATGTACAGATGGAGAAATTTCCTTTGTTGCCAGTTTTTTTTCATTTTCTTAAAAATGATACATGGGGTCCAATTCATTAAGATCCTGAGGATCCTTGTCCTTTATAATTAGAATTCAACACTACTAGAAGGAATCTTACATGGGAATAGAAAAACCCAATACATTATCTAAATATTCAATCAGACAGCTATACAAGCCAGTTGAAATGCTTCAGTTCAATGTCCATACTCTGATTTTGACTGCATCCTTGTCTTTATTAATATAGAGGTCTTCCTTGCAAACCATTGATTTCCAAGCAGATTGGTGATATATTTCATACACTGAGAAAAAATGGTGTCGCTGTTGGAGTTGGAGTTAGATTATACTCTGCAAGGATGTAGCTGCCTCAACTATTGATGAGACAATTTTATTGTTAAAGATGGCATAAAATGACTTAGAGCTTTTTGGTAATAAATATTATTATTGTTATTGCTAATGTTACTATTTTAAGGGGAGATTTTATTATTGTTTTCATGCTGACTTCTTGGGTAATCAACTAGGCAATGTTCTGTTTTTATGACCAGTAAGTAAACCAATTTGACAAACAACCACCTTGTATATGAGAGCTACTTTATATATATTTGGCTAGACTAAACTAATCCTAGGATAGTCATTGTCATGAGCACAGAGTTCCTTCTACATTGACTGAAGTAGAGTGCAGAAATACAGAAACTGATGAATCATCTTGGTTAGTCTGGGTCTGTGACCTCGAGTCCCAAAGAGATGACTGCAACCAAAAGACTAAGTATAATGCCATCTTGAAAAGCAGTGCTGAAGACCAAAGGGACAGGAACACACCATTTTCACTCTACTGATAGGCAAGGGTAAGATTCATTCAACATTTTAAGACCTCCATTTACATGTTTGTGGGGACAGAGCATGCCTAAAAAGCCTGGCAGTCAAAGAAGTCAGTGGAGACTAAGAAAAATTTGGAATACCATAAAAACAGAGAGAAAGTATTAAGTTGCTTACCCACAGGTAATTAATCCCATTTGAAACATTAGTTTACTTGCATGCATACCTGCACAGGGACAGCAGATATGGCACAGGACTTACAGGGTATCTGCAACCTCTGCAGCCTCTTGGAGTGGCAGCTGGAGGCCAGATGGGATTTTCCACAGTGCCTCAACTACATTAGAAATCTTTTGTCAGGTGAATGCCCCAACAGAGTTCAGGCATGCAAATAGCTCTCCATGGCCCAGTGACTGAAGTGACAGGTGTCTTGTGCAGTCTGAGCTCTCCTAGGATAACTAAAACATGTACATGGTACTGTTAGATATGGCACCAGACCAGAGGGAGACCTGTAAAATGCTAAAGCAGTAGCTGGAGGCTTAGACACATAGATATCCTGGAAGTTCTCATATGTTATTGATCATTTGAGTCCAACCTAGAAAGTGAGTTGTAGATAGCTGAACTGAACTGAATGTCTCCACAGGAGCATGCAGATACCCACATACAACACCTAAGCTTAGATATCTTCAGACGGATCTAGGACAGACAACCACTAGCAATTACATCTTGCTGTCTTATACTGCTTGTAGGACAGCAGCATGAATACAGCCGACAAAGAACCGTAAGACCTGAGAGTTCCCTAACAGCAGGATCCAGCTTCACTTATCCTTACAGGGAATTACTTTGTTTACCTCCTGTAAAAATCAGATAGCTGCATATGTGAATTTCATATATAAAGTAGTTAGCAAAGTCTTTTAGAAATATCAAAAGCCCAGATCAATCTCTGAGATTTTATAGGTTTTTACAATTAAAGAACTTGGGCTCTCAAATATTGCAATTCTTTGTTGATAGTAGTTGGACTCACTGTAGTAATTTCTCTAAATCAAACACATAATTTAGTTATCCTTGGAAAATATCTGAATAACAACATGATTAATCTTGATTGGTTTAGTTAATTTATTTTAAAAATTGTGGAATTTGGTCATGAAATACAATAAAATTATTTAAAATAAAGCTGATTTGCTGAACAACCAACAACAGGAGCAGAGGCATCACAGAAGTAATATAACTGAATTAAAGTAGAAAACAAAATAGTTTGAGAATTTGTTCCTTAGGGAAACAGACTGAGAATAGAAATTATAATAAAAAGGAAGATACATTTTGCTTTCTGAACATTTTAGAGAATTGCAGCAACTGTTCAACGTAGAAGATATTAGAAAAGGCAAATTGTATATTCTGAAAGTAGTATTGAATTATTTTGTTACAGGTATTAGACTGTGTTTTATTATTGGGTACTGCATTATACAATACAGTATACAGTACTATTTCTAAATTTTAGTAGAAGGTTTTTCTATTATGTTAGATGCATATAAATAGCAGACAAAACACTCCTGTTTGTAAAGAACAGTCTAGCACATGGATTTTATATATTTCTATTATTTACAGATTTTTCTATTCATCTGCTATTATTAATTCTAATAATAAAAATAGTTTTCTATACTTCTACTCTGTTATTTATTATGTTCTATTATTCTATTTCAATTATTTATATGTAATTATAGAAATAACAATATAGTAATAAGATAATAATATATAATAATGAATATCAGCCATCTTTAAGGTCAAATGAATGAAGAAATAGGAAGAACAATTGCTCAAGTGTCAAAAGAATAATCCAAGGGTGTTTTGGACTGTAGGGCACTTTACAGTAATACTGTTTCCTCTAACATCTTGTTTCTCCTTAAACATATTGACTGATTCATTAAAAGAAAAACTTGAAATATCTGCTCTATGAGGAATGCCAAGTTTTTAAACTTGATGTAGAATTAAAAGTTTATAATGACAAATTGCATTATAAATTTTAAAAAGGGTGGAATGTTTATATGTGTAGAATATGCATATATCTAAAATAAAGGTGACACTGCCATTTTTGAAAATATGAAACCACACCATCTACAAAATTCAATTCCAAATAATGTTCAAGCCAATTTTTTTAAACTAGCTCTAATTTTATTTCTATAACAAGAAATAAGCTATGCTTAGGCTGAGACAATTGAGATAATACAGCTTTTCAGTTTCCAGTGATCTTGATAATTGAAAATATTTTCCCTGTCTTAGTTGATCTTCAGGCATTTGAGAGCATTTAGTGTTTACAGAATTTTGTTTGCAAAATGCTCTGCACTAATATCTGGGAATCTTACAAAACAACCTCCTTTTATGATATGGAAATGGATTTGCAAAACACACAAATTCAGGACACTATGGCAATGGACATTTCTGAAAAGTCTTGAGAATATATCAAAGAAAATTACTAGATCCTTTAAAAATTTTTTCAAAACCTTTTAAAGACCTGTAAAAGTTTTCTTTAAAAATGAAGAAAATGTGCACAAGATAACTTTATCATCATGTATAAGCTCTGGCCATGTCCCTCTATTTGAAGGTTAGTCTGCAAAAAGGCATCACTGGAAATCCTTAAGCTGTGAGCATGTTTGGGAAAGCAGCCAGATGGTGCGGGGAGGAGGGGAAATCTTTACTGATGCTGTTAAACCATGACGAGAAATAATACACCTGGAAGCAGAAACTGTGTCTTTCAGTATCTCAGATCATAGGCACTGACTTTTAACTTTATTTTATGCTGATCAAAAAGGTAATTAGTTATATAAATGGACACAGAACAGGAATTCAGTTATTACTGCTCATTCCTGTATTCTGCATTCTTTTTTTCTCTCCACTTTGCTTCATTCCTTAAAATACAGAGTAGTGGACACATGTAAAGCTTTCATTAATGGAAGAAAATAGTTTGTAGCTTGAAAACAGGCATTGTTAAATGCTAGAGGAGAACCTGCAACTCCTTGAATGGAGTTTCTGCAACAGTTTGGTAACCAATTCATCTCAGCAGCTTCACAAATTTCAGAGTCTGTTTACATCCTTTTTCAGGATTAGGAATAACTGACAATTTACTTCAAAAGCAATATTGAGCATTTTACTCATAAAAGCTGTGTTCAACTATTAAGCGTGCTTCACACACAGCTATCAACCTGTTCTGAGACTCAGTAGATGGCCACTTATCAATTTTAATCATCAAGTTATTAAGAAAATTTAGGGGAACATGCTAAAGACAGCAGGGGAGTATGTATGGAAATAAGGACCATATGTTCTGTGTTGCATCAATTTTCACAGGGTGCTGTGAAACATTATTGCATGATAGAGCAGGAAATACATGAGAGAATTATTCACAAGGAGATGGGGGTAAATGAAGAAAAGAAAAAAAAAAAAAAGATTCCACTTATTTATCTCTTAATGAACACAACAATTCAAGATTCCTCACCTCCTGAGGAAACAGCAGTTAACAAGCAGTTAACAAGACAAAGGCTCCAAAAGCTGAAATTAAATCTGATAGAATTGCTTATGGGATCCTTAGAATTCAAATCACTATTAAGATTTCATACTGTAGTTTCTAGGTTACCCACAAGCTTTAAAGTGATCTGTAGTTTAACAGTTCATACAGACTGGGGTTTATTTCCAACAGCTACAAGTTTACTGCTTTGGGGCTTGCTACTTTGTCATGTGGCCTCTCCTGAAGGGTCTTAAAGCTGTTACTACCACTAGTACTCAAATTAGTCTTGAGTGGGAGGAACAAGGCTCCAGAAGGCTAATGCTGTTAAGCGTAAGTGGCATTAAGGTGAATTTTAGCTATCTGTTTCTAAAATTCCAACCTTCAAACTACAGAGCCACCTCAAGTCCTCAGACACTTCAGTTTGAGATTCACGTTTTCCAGGTGCGCATGAAGTTCTGTACATAATTAGAAACATTACAGTTTTGTCATGGCTCAATGACTTCCATGCTGAGTCTTTGTGATGAAGCATTGGACGCAGGAAACACAAACAGCTCAGTCCAATAGACATTCCACTTCAATATTGCAATTAAAAATAGCTACCTAGTAATTTTTCAAAGTTACTTGTTCCAAACAGCAGAAAGCCAAGTTAAAAACAGTAGTTAAAAAATCCTCTGAACCTCATCTAAATATGAAAGCTAGTCATTCCTTAGCTAACCTGTCCCGAACTGTGGAAAAGTCATTGACATAAGTTTTCATACTGTTTCTGTCTGAAAACAACACTTGCTAAGAATACACATTACATTTCCAAATAAATGGATCCAGAAATGCGTACTGGTTATTACATTCACAGTATTATTCTAATGTCTTTAATTTTCAGGCTATTTAAGACTATACATCCTCTGCCCTTAGAGGTACCACAGCTGGGTTCATTTTTCTGGGTGAAGGATAACCCACTGTGTTTTGGGTTTGTGTGGCGGGGTTTTGGTAGTGGGGGAGGGGCCGCAGGGGTGGCTCCTGTGAGAAGCTGCCAGAAGCTTCCCCGGCTCCAAGCTGGACTCGCCTCTGGCCAAGGCCGAGCCCATCAGCGAGGGTGGTAGTGCCACTGGGAGAATAGATTTGAGAGGGGGAACCTGCAGCGGGGGACAACGATCGGAATGTGAGAGAAACCCCTGTGCAGACAGCAAGGTCAGTGAAGAAGGAGGAGGAGGAGCGGGAGAGGAGGGGCTGCCCCCACAGCCCATGGTGAGATGGCAGGCTGTCCCCCCCCAGCCCACAGAGGGGAGCGGGGGAGCAGATGCCCACCTGCAGCCTGGGGAGAGAGGAGCCCACACCGGAGCAGGGGGATGGATGCCCCCCAAGATGGCCGCCACTCCGTGGGAAAGCCCATGCTGGAGCAGCCTGGGACTGATGGACTGCAGCCCATGGAAGGGACCCACGCTGGAGCAGTTTGTGGAGGGCTGCGTCCCGTGGGAAGGAGCCACACTGGAGAAGTTCATGGAGGACTGTCTCCCATGGGAGGGACCCCAGGCTGGAGCAGCAAAGACTGAAGAGTCCTCCCCCTGAGGAGGAAGGAGCGGCAGAGACAACGTGTGATGAACTGACCCCAACCCCCATTCCCCGTCCCCCTGTGCGACTGGAGGGGAGGAGGGAGAGAAAATCAGAAGTGGAGTTGAGCCCAGGAAGGAGGAAGGGGTGGGGAAAGGTGTTTTAAGATTTAGTTTTACTTCCCATTATCCTGTTTTGATTTTTTTGCTAGTAAATTAAATGGATTTTTTTTTTTCCCCAGGTTGAGTCTGGTTTTTGTCCGTGACCATAAGTGGGGAGTGATCCCTCCCTGTCCTTCTCTTGACCCACAAGCATTTCTTTGTATTTTCTCCTCATCATCCCACCAGGGTGGGGGAGGAGTGTGAACAGCTTTGTGGTGCTTTGTTGCCAGCTGGGCTTAAACCATGACACACTGCAAGACTGCGCTTTCACTAGATCTCAGAAATACTCATATGTAAGCACTAAACTGACTGTAGGGATAGAAATTTCTATATGTTGTAGTATATTAAACTGAAGGACTTCATTTTAATTAGAAATCAGTGTTGAAGTCAAATGTAGGACAGAGTAACAAAGAGATCTGTCTTGCTTTAAAAAGTTAAACACCAAAGTGTTAGAACTAAAGTATTAAAACCAAATCAAGTTATATGTGGAATTTGAAATAAGGAACAACCAGTGGCTTATAAATTACAATAGTGGGTATCCCACGAGGGCAAAAAGAAATAGTAATAAAAGAGCAAAGCAGCAGAAATATTGTAAATGGATTTTTTAAAAGTTATTTCATTTAAATGCAATTATCCAGAACATGTTTTTAAGTCCTTTTCACAACAAAATTCTTTTTGTTTTTATAAATCAGAGCACAGCACTGTCTCTGTTCCCTGAAAATATTAGTTGCTGATGATACTAAAGGAAGCTTCATAAAGTATTATAAAGAATGTCCTATCAGAAGTGTTTAGGCACATAGTTTTTCACACTGACCAGTTTGAAGGGTGCAGTCTATCTGCTGCTCTGTTTGCTTTGGTTTCTGTTGTTGTTTTGGTTTAGCTTGGTTTTTTGATTTGGTTGGTTGGTTGGTTGGTTGGTTTTTTTCCCTTGTGACTTATAATCTGGTACAATGACAGTAAGGTTTCATGTGACAGATCTGTGTTCTACAAGTCTTCTGTGATGAGCAAATTTGGGTTATCACCTTGAAATATTGCAGAACAGAATTATGTAGTTATTGGGTAGAATCAGCTTTGTGTTAGTAACCTCATTGGTCTTTTCAGACATACCCAATTCTGAGTCCTCTCTCCCATTACCCCAGTCCTATGTAGGAAAATTCTCTGTAGGGCCAAATAAACATTAAAATTTACCTCTGGAAAATAAAAGATAGTGAAAATGTACATAGCAGCAGTGAGAAAGTAGGGTACCCAGCTGTTACTTTAAGGACTCTGTTTTCAAGAATAGCATGGACTGTTTCTTGTAATTAATCTTTTTGTAAATTTAAGCCTAATTCAACAAATAAATTGATGGGAAAGAGTGGAAAAAAAAGGAAATTTAGAAATGTAAAATGCTTTGATTTGATATTTTCCCTTTTTTTTTCCTGAAAAATAATATTTTGTTTTGAAAGATAGGTTAATATAAATTGAAATATTTTCAAAAATTTCAGATTCAAGGTTGGTATTTGGAAGATGGATTGCAGAAAGAGAAATCTGTCAACTTAAAAAAAAAATTGTCTAAGGCTTTTTAATGTAAACACTAAGAAAGTCATGTGTTCTGCCCAGTTCCTTTAGGGGTCTAATCTTATTGAGTAGAAGTGAGTAAATGCTTTATAAAATTATATGTCACTGCTGGCTTCCAAAAAGGTGCATGACCCTTTCTATTCGAATCATCAAGAAATTTAGAGTTAAATGCACCTTCTTTCTCAGCTGCTGGAGAAAAAAACAAGATACAGCATCACTCCTGTACTGATGAGCATGAGAATCGGAGGCAGTCTGCAGCAAAGGATTTTTGTAAAAGTTAAGATTTTAAGAGGAAGTGATAAGGTTTTGCAAAACTGTCCTATTTCAGAGTAGAACTCAGCTTGAGTAAACACCTAAAAGTTAAATGCTTCTCTAAATTAAAATAATTTCAGTATTTACTACTGTTTGTAAATCTGAGCTCTAAAGTAACTTGTGCTCAAAAAAATAGCAGAGAATAGCAGATGACTATGTCAGTTAGAAAACATCTGCTATTAGATAAAAGTTTTGAAGCCTGATAACTGCTTAAGTGTGGCCAGTTGAGAATATTGTGACTTGTTTCTGTTTATGGTTAATCTTAAATATTAGTCCTGGTAATCCTTTACTTAAAGCTGCTAAGGTACTAGTACTAGATGATTTACTTTTAACTTCCTAGGAATCTACCCTGTCACTTTAATGTCAAGGTCCCTGTTTGTAATTCCTACTAGAACAGACTCTTTACAAACAAGGATAATCCTCTATTTGATGTTTACTTAGTTCCCTTTTTATCTTGATCTTTTACACAGCAGGTTTTGCAGTCAATAAGTATTTTTGGCAAGACAGACATATGTATTAACTGGGTTTCTTAATGTATGTTGTTTCACTTTGCTCATCCATAAAATGCTAAAACAGATGTTGTTATTTTGCAGTCATAATGAAGAGTAAGGCACTAAAATCACCTGCATTAAGACTGTTCAGATTTTAAAATTTTTACATAACTTTTCCTATAACTTCCTTTCAGCTTTTAAATCTACCTGTGCCTTGTACCATTGGTGCAAGTCTATGAAATTATATAGTCTGACTTTCAAATTAAAGTGAGGTCTGGAATGCAAGAAAATAATGAATTTTATATCTTTAAATCATTTCTTCCAGCACCATTCCTAAAATAAATCAACTTGTTTATCAACTGTTAATTTGGATTGCATCTAATTTTATCATCTGGTAACAACCTGCCAATGTGTTTATGTTTTACATTTCTGTGAGCGCGCCAACCTGGTTCTCTCAGAGTAGCCAATTTTCATACAAAGTTAATGGAAAGAAGTGCCTTTGGAAGCTTCTGGAGGAATATGTTCTCCACTGAGCTAAAGTTTTTATGTAGGCTCCAGAGGAAGATTTTCAAAGGCACCTGTCTCTGTCTATGGAAAGGGCAAGATGGTGATGCAGGGGGACAGGTTTATAAGATAACCTGAAAGGTTTATACAAGCTAGAAGACAAAGTCAGGTGAACCAGACCCTGTCCCTAGCCCTCTGAATTACAATCATAGCTATCCATTGTATATTTCCTACATAATTTGTAATCTCAAGAAGTGCCTTTCTAGCTTCAGATTTCTACTTCAACATAAATTATGATGCAAAACAACAGGTAGGAATGGTTTCTCTGTATAATCAAATTATCACTGAAATTAATGGACCACAAATTCTTCACTATTCTTATTAGATGAGGCTGCTTTATTTTTGGTTTTGGGTTTTTTTTCTTTCAAGATAAAAAAATAAGCTTCTTGTTAAAATTTTAACTTATTTGATTTATTTTCCTTCCTTTTTAATAAAAAAATAATGAAGCATTGTGAAAAAATCTAGGGCAACAATAACACTACTTAGTGCAGTATTTAGAATAGAAAAATATCAAAACAAAACAAGATAATAAAATTTGTGATTTCACAAAAAGCTATCAAAGGTTATGGTAACTAGTGTAAAGCACTTTCACGAGTCCTCTAATCTTTCTTGTCTTGCAGATGGAAGATGAAGATGAAGATTGAGATGCAGATGGAATCCCATCACCTGTACGAGTTCTCAAAAGACATGTTCCTGGATAAATAGAGTGTATTCAATTAATTTTTATGTTCTAGGAAGGAATTGTGGCAGCCGTTACACATAAAAGCATGTAGGTAGATGTAAAAGCACAGCTGACAAGTCTGTAAAGACAAAAAGAATTAATCACCTTTGACTACTATAGAACTGCTAAGTCATCATGAAGCCAATTTCTGCTTTCTTTCAAATGAGTGTCTCATATTACTAGACCTAAGAATCTGGGCCAATGAGCCTTTACGTGAGCAAATTCAGAATACTCAGTACTTCAGACAATGTTGAATAATTTGCTGTCAGTCTATAGGCTGAGAGTACAACGCATAATACATCTGAGTAATTTAGAATGATGAATATCTTTTTCAAAATCATTGCCTGTTTTCAAATGAGCCATCAACAGAAAAAGGCCTATATGTTACTACTATAGCTGAGAATCATTCAGTCAGTTTTCACAATAATGTCGGTTCCCTGATTCTGCAGTTTTAGAAAAAGAACAATTCCTCTTAAATACTCTATCAGTACATACTCATGCAAAATATTGTTCCTTCTGGTTGAACAGCACCCCGCAGACTTAAAGCAGTTTCACTGGGTGCATGGCTAAGGATAGAGAAAGCTGCTGAAAAGTATCTGCAACTTACACTACAGAGCAGAAATTTAAAGTAGCTACAGCTCTAAACGCACATAGTAGGATTTGAAGAAGTGGGGCAAAGCCAATCTGATTAATAAGTGTATCCATCTATTAAATACAGTATTGCCATCACTGGTACAGGCAACAGGCTTTACACTAACTTTTCACACTTTTGAGACTGCATGGACATTTATTCTAATTTGTTTAGCCAAAACAGCAGTTGTCTAATGAGTAGGTGTCTATCACCAAATTTATTTTAATTTGCTTAGCTTTTTACAATTTTACTCCTTGCACATTTTCCTGTA
Source organism: Haliaeetus leucocephalus (assembly GCF_000737465.1). Taxonomy (NCBI): domain Eukaryota; kingdom Metazoa; phylum Chordata; class Aves; order Accipitriformes; family Accipitridae; genus Haliaeetus; species Haliaeetus leucocephalus. The sequence goes on along the minus strand of NW_010972820.1, from coordinate 5,092,219 downwards.
CTTCATTTGTCCAACTGTACCACAAGGGAATAGAAGCCAAGAACCAAGGTGACCACAGCACAGTGAGACAGCTGACCTGAAATGACTGAAGTGATATTCCATACCATGTAGCATCATGTTCACCAATAAAAATGTGTGGGAATTTTTTCAAAGTAGCCATTGTTCAGAGACTGGCTGAGCATTGGTCAGCTCACGGTAAGTTATTGCTTTTGGAACACTTGTTTCTTTTTCTTTTCTCCCCCCTCCTCCCCCCCCCCCTTCAATTATTAAAACCTCTATCTCAACCCATGAGATTTTTTTCTTGCTTTTGCCCTTCCAATTCTTTCCCTCATCCCACTGGAGGGAGGAGGGAGGGAGGGACCAGCAGAGTCTTACCTGCCAATATCAACTCACCACAAAGTGCTAGACCTTGAGCTAGAAAAAATAGTAGGCTCAGCTGGCTGGGAGAAAGACATAGGACTTGAAAGGATTAGTGTGGAAAAGGTTAGAAGTAAAAAGGAGTTATATGAGTTAGAATCCCAGAGAGGAAAATATAGCTGCATGGAAAAGGTAGGCTGAGGCAAGAATTAGAAACCTGGAGAGAGGAAACTGTCATAAGATAGGAAACAAAAGGTTAAAGGAATCTCCAATTTGAAGGAGATCAATCTGGGACAGTTATAGTTCAGAAGAGGAAAAAATCAGAAATGGAGATAAGGGCAAGGAGGAATGGGAAACAAGCAAGTTTGTTACCAGCAGTACAACCTGGCAGTCAGTGGTAGAAAAGGATCACTGAAACCCATTCTTCAGCTCTCAGGAGAAAGTTGTGAAAAGTCAACAAGATTTGTTTTCTTCCCTCTCCAGCTTTCCTCCCTTGAGTCGGTAGCTACTTCTATTCCTATGGCTTCCTCTACTAGCTCATGTAGTAAAGACCTATGCAGTGCATCTGACCATCTTGATGATCCATGAATGCAAAAAAGATGGGAAGTCCATAGTATTGTTGCAGTTTTAAAAGTGAAACCTTTTTAAGAAGGGGATTTTGAAGGCTTTAAAGTCAAGCATTTAAAGGTTCTAAGGCAGTAGTCCAGCACCCTTGTATATAAACATTTTCAATATGCAGTTTAATGATGCAATCATTATTTTTTGCCATGTAGCCTATACATTATTCCATCTATGGGATAGAGCTGCATTAGGTATTAGTGAGGGTTATGTAGGTTCTTCCTTATACAATTATTCCTACAAGCTCAAAATGTCTGCATCTTCACAAAGCATGTGCATGGACCCTTCGAAACTACTACCATTTAATTCACACAATTTCTTCATATTTAGAAACCAGTTTTGAGGCTGTCTGATCATTTAATACTGCACTGGTCTAGCTGTTTTGTAACTCTTTAGATAGAGTTTCTCTGCTGTACACTCTGCATACATGCTGAAACACAAAATGTGCCACTAGTCTCTCCATTTCTGAAGCTAAAATGATATAAATAAAGGTTCCTTATAAGCAAGTGGGTTAGAACTATTTTCCTAACTTCCATAGAACCATGAAATTAAATTGAGATGGTATTTGATTAATTGATTCAGTATTGTTTCTGATGACTTATTACATTCAGAAATGGTTTCCCTTTACAAATAATAATTGTCAGTTTATATCAGATCTAACAGAATTAGGTGTGCAAGTACTGTACACCAGGTCTTATTACGATCTGGTGATTAAAAGCATGCAGTCTGGGCTCAGTTATGGTGTAAATTAATACATTTGTACATTCTGTGATGTCAAGTTCTCTCATGTGTTTACAATAAAGTATATAACCCTGAGAAATGCATACAATCAACACTTGTTTCTCTTTTCAGTTTTGTTAAACCGATCCTTGGGGGTTTTATGCTGTTGTTTTAATTAAGCTTAAAAGAGGTGATGAAGGAATAGTGTCATCTGAGTTCAAGTGGTAGATTAGTTGGCATTTTCATGATGCCTAACCTGTCCTCCTGAAAACTTTATTATACGTATTATTGTCTATGGAAACAAACATAATATATTCAGTCTGACTTTTACAGCAAATGTTTCCCAAACATTTAATTAGTAAATCTTGGCTAAGTTTGAGTTACAGAAGTGTCTGATTTTTCTAGCATTGGACTTACTCTATTCTGGTAGAATTCCAGTGGTTTCATCTTTTTTAAAAATTGAATTTGGAATGTTATTAACTTTTAATGGATGCTATCCCCTTCCTTCTTTTTCCCTTTAGCCTACATGATAAAAAACATTTCCAGAATATTCCAGAAAACTCTGGCAAAAATGGGAGGAGAGAATTTTTCCTTACTAACCAAGTACAAATGGTATAATAGAATAGAATTAAAAGCCTGTCTATATATGTTTTTGTATAAATTATGTATATACTTTCTGTAGACAGACATGCATTTTGTATATATGTATACATATACACATATCTATTTCTACATAGAAATATATTGTGTGCAGGCAACAGCATACATACACATGTTCTTTCATACACATGTGCATGGACTCTGACATATAACCTCTCTCCTTATACAGTTACAGGTTTCTTAATAGGAATAGAATTAGAATACCTGTAGGGAAAGGTACCAAAATTATATTTTTCCTTTCAAAAGACTACTGCTTGGAATAACTACATGCAGACTATCTTTTTAAAATTAAATTGTTTAGAGAAAATGTTAACCAAAGTTATAATCTAGTGAAGGTGTCTTAATTCTGGATTTTTATATTTGCCTCTGTCTATAAAGTGAGTACCATTCAGAAGTGCTCATATTTTATTTTCTATGGGAACCTAACCTGTTTGAATCTCATAGGAAGTGCAGAGGTGTTTGTATTTGGTCACAAATACTGACCACCAAAGAATTGCTCTGAACAGGGGAATACTTTGCTTGTATAATGATGGAGCTATTGGTAACCTTCATCTTGTTCAGTCATCCCGTAATGTCAACAAACCTGACAGAAGTCCTCTTCATTCACTGTTCAGTTCATGCTGATCAATATCAAATAAAACAAGTCTTTCATAACAATTGGTTCCAACTTACTTAAAGTGAGTACTCTGTGAAAATACTTTTACCATCATTCACACCTACAGTAGGAATTATATTAGTTGTTGGAAGACATTTACCTGAAAAAAAGGAAAATGCATAGTTAAAATTCTTATCCAAACATATACGTGTTTATTGGCATAAGGTATTGCCTTATGTAGTGTAAATTAGAGCAGCTCTTCAGCGGTTGCGGTTTTTTTCCACTGGGGCTGGTGAAATCAAGAATACCAAGACATTATCTTCCTAAACTTTTTTCCTGTTCACCCTTGGACAGAATGGCAATCATATATGTTTGTTTTCTTTTTTTCTTTAGAGGAAGGTTGGTAATATTTTTTGCATTCTGTAATTATAAAAATTATTAACTTAAAATTCGCATTTTGTGTTACGCTTATGTATAGCTCTTCTAATTATTTATGTTTAACTATGCTGGTATTAAACATTTCCTGTAACCAATAGCTGGCAGAAGATATTTCATGCTCCATTCTAATGCAAGTTAACCCATAACTTGCAGGCGCTCCAACTGTGCTCACATCTTGTGCTTTATAGACCAAAATGCATATTTGGATGCTGACTGTCATGCTCTGCATCCTGACTTGTGACTGGTTTCTCTACTATTGGTAACTTATTAATCAAAAGGACTATAATCATACAATGCAATATACCTGAAGCAAGGATTTGAAATGGAAAACATCAGTTTTGTTCTTGGAAAGCAGTTCTTACACTTCTCAGCTGAAACTTTTGCACTGATCTATGTAAATGATCATTTGCTTAAAACCAAACCAAAGTGTTTATTTCTTTGATAACCTTACTCATAAGCCAAACAGTTTTACTACTGTAGAATGTTGAATGCCCTTATCTGTAGGTAGAAAGGGATAGTGTATGGCACTAATTATCCTCACAAACTTGTGGCAAAACTTTTTCTGTGTGTGCAAGTGATATACATTATAAGTTCTTCTTTCTCCTCTAATAATAGTTTCCTTGGCTGTAATTTTAAGAAACCCCTTCTATTAAACTGTTCAGTTGACACAGCTTGACATAATATGTCACAGAGGAATATATCAGCCTGAAGAACATAAAATGCATTTTGAAAGCTGTTACCTGAAATCCTGGATTGTATGCCTATTGTGGCTGTCATTCGCTTTAAGTCTGCTAGTTGAAGACAATTGTCCAATGATTTTAAACTTGGATATTGTACTGTATTGTACACCCCTACCAGCAGTGACTGCATTCTCCTGTTCTGCTTGTTAAAATTACTTCTAGTCCTAAAATGCATAAACCTTTTCACAATATGCTTACTGGCAATCTGACCTGGCAGGAAACTCTTTCATTTAAGCGCTTAATGTTCAATCTTTCTATTTTTGCTACTTTATTGCCAGCTTTTTTTCTTCCATTCTTTTTTTTTTCAAATAATTGAGAAATATTGTACATGTATAGTGTGCTTTTTACATCAATGTCTATCAATATAGGCTTGTATCAGAAATTAACTAAGTAATATTTTAATTTATAAGGAAAGTCAAACATGCAGTCTGTCTACATTTTGGACTGAGCATGGAAAAAGAATATTACCCTCTCTTTGCAATCTGTGTTGCTGAAGGAATGATTCAACAAAAATTTATCACTCTGAATCTATTTGAAAAGTAATTTGCTACTGCATCCAATGTTTTTCTCCTTAAAAAATCTGGATTAGAATTCAATTAAAGACAGTTTTTAAGTGAATCAGACTGTGATAACAAAAACATTTCATAGGGTATGAAATACTTTGCAAAAATAAGCATTATAATAAGAAGAGACGTATTTGGTTGCAAAGGTTTTTCTTAATAAAATAATTGGACACATTCCAGTGTTAATATCACAGTTGGTTCTTATGGACGTAAAGAGAAGTGTACAATACTTCATAGCATGTAAGATACTTTACAGGATGTGCTCAGTATCTTACAAGTCTGTCTTGTTAGAATGAGAAATCAGCTGGAATCATTCAAGTCAAGAATCTCATTAGATGATTTTCTGAAAAGAGAGGTAAAAATACACATTGAAAGAATATGACCAAGCTGAAGAGAGGATATAGAAAAAGCAAGATACCTTTTGGTTCCTGAAACTAAGACAGGAACATGAAATGACCCTATTTTTCCTCAGTTGGACAAGTTAATTTTTTCAGTTAGAAAAATACATTAAAATCATATATGTTAATAGAGACACTACAGAATGCTTTTCTGACTGCTGAACAAGTTACATTCATGATCTCTGTCCCTCTCTCTGTACAGACACATCTTCCAAGCTTCATGTTTTTTTTCTTTCCTTAAGTACTCTGCATTTAAATACTCTGTTCTTTAGTGCTCTGTACTTAACCCTCCCAATCAGACTTAGGAACCTTAAATTAATCCACAAAATTAGTGACATAGAAAGCCTTATCTTTGACTGGTCTGTTTGTGCCAGAATTGTACAAGAAGGTGGGTTGTAAACATTTCTTTAATGTGTCCCATCTTCATGTCTGCAATGAAACTATTTCAGCTATTTTCAGAAAAGAATTAAGACATTTTCAGTTCAAATGATGAACATCCTAAGGGACTCAAATACCTAGATCAGACAATTTCAGAACAGTGCATGATTATCTTTGGAAAAAAAAGTAGTTTTCAAGACTGTAGAAAAAACAAACAGTCATCATCTACAAAGGGGGACAAAAAAGAAGACAGATAATGATAAAACAGTAAATTTGCCCTCATTTTCTGGAAAAGTATTGGAAGAAATATTTAAAGTACTAGTAAGCATCCAAAAGAAAACAAGGAAATGAGAAAAACATATAATTCTGTTGACTTTATACCTTGCGATATTTTTGAAATCAAGGAAGAGAAAGGGGTACTGCATAGAATTACAATCTGATGGTACAGACCTGGGTGTAAAACAGAATCCAGAGAATAGCTACAAGTGCTCCACTTTTGGGCTTGCACTTCTTCATTGGGTGCCTTCAATGTCTGTCTGACTCAAACAGAATTTAATAATGTGCATTTGCAGCCCAGAATGCCAACTGTATCCTGGACTGCATCGAAAGAAGCATGGCCAGCAGGTTGAGGGAGGTGATTCTGCCCCTCTGCTCTGCTCTCGTGAGACCCCAGCTGGAGTACTGCGTTCAGCTCTGGGGACATCAACATAAGAAAGACATGGACCTGTTGGAGTGGGTCCAGAGGAGGGTCATGAAGATGATCAGGGGGTTGGAGAACCTTTCCTATGACACAGGCTGAGAGACTCGGGGCTGTTCAGCCTGGAGAAGAGAAGGCTCTGGGGAGACCTTACTGCAGCCTTCCAGTACCTAAAGGGGGCCTACAAGAAAGCCAGAGAGGGGCTTTTTACAAGGGCATGTGGTGATAGGACAAAGGGTAAAGGGTTTAAACTGAAAGAGGGTAGATTTAGATTAGATATTAGGAAGAAATGCTTTACTGTGAGGGTGGTGAGATACTGGAATAGGTTGCCCAGAGAAGCTGTGGATGCCCCATCCCTGGCAGTGTTCAAGGCCAGGCTGGATGGGGCTTTGAGCAACCTGGTCTAGTGGAAGGTGTCCCTGCCCATGGTGGGGGGGGTGGAAGTAGATGATCTTTAAGGTCCCTTCCAACCTAAACCATTCTATGATTCTATGATTCTATGATTTTCACTAGTGATTTTTAAGTGCAGTAGTTGTATTTGTTGATACCAGTAAGATGGGAGGGGAGGTTTGGTACTGTGAAGAATCCTATTTTGGAGAATTTACTGAAGTATGTTAATAATAAAAAGTCAAGAGTGGAAAATACTTGGACAGGAATAACAAATTGTACCTCTGCAGGTTAGAGATGTATATTGCTAGCTATCAATGTTTTAGAACAGGATCTTGAAATACTACTGAACATAGGTGAATGGTGCCATGTTGCAGAAATAGTAAATAGGCTATCATGTTGCAACATTGTCTAAACTCTGAGAGTCAAGTTCAGTTCACATATTCTTAACTCTCTACAATGACAGTATCTACTTCTGCAGAATATTCCTAGACTCCTTTAGTCATTGTAGGCTTCTTCAGAGGCTGTCCAAGACAGATGACGTGAATCAATCTCTGAAGATACTTGCTTCTGTTTATTTTCTACAAAGGGCACATAAGGAAATCAGCTTGGATTCAGATGACTAAATTTTAGATACCACATTTTTCTTTCTGCCTATCTTCAGGCATGAAACAATTCCTCTACTCTGTTTGTTGTTTGTATGACCTTTGTTATTAAATTCAAGAAGAAAGTCCAAAAGACAGAAATGAGCGTTATTAGAGGTCCAGAAAACATGACCTACAAGTAAAGATTGAAATGATAAGAACAGTTTGCTCTAGAGAAGAGAAGAAAATTATAATAGATAGTAAACATAAGAGGCTGCTTTAAGAGAAGGAGAATAAACTATTTTCAATATGGAGAGGTGGATCAGGCAAGAAGTATTGGATTTAAATTGTATTACAATACACAAGAAGGAAAACTTGCCGTCATGAGAATGATATAATACTGGAACAAACAGGTGGGAAAATGGGAGAATCTGCAGAATAAGGAATTAACAAAAAACAGATGAGATAATATCTGCCAAAAATAACTGGGGCTGTATTTGGGAATGTAGGTAGACCAAGTGTCTTTTCTAGATCCCATGCAGTCTTTTATTCAGGATTTCAAAAACTGCAACTACTACCCAGTGCTGGTATGGATAATGGAGTGTTGATCATGATACCTGTCTTCTGCCTCTATTCTTGAAAGGACAACTCTCAAGCAGCCTGTTAAATTAACTTTCATTACCAGACTAGCATGTGACAGCATATGTGGAGCCAGAAATGCCAGTAGAAGAGACTCTTCTAATTGCTTAAAATGTTTTTGACTGATATGGCAAAATAATAAGGCCTGAGTCAAATAATTGACAAGGTAAACATGTTTTCTTGTTGAAAATGTATTTTTTATTGTTATAGATAGGTCTAAACAGTGTAAGGAGGTGATATATAAAGTTTTATATGGAAAAGAGAATTGCCTAAAATAGCAATACAGTACTTATTTGTGATTTTCTTTACTGAAAGGAAATCACAGCTGGTGTGTGCTGGTTTTGGCTAGGATAGCGTTAATTTTCTTCATAGTGGCTGGTATGGGGTGATGTTTTGGATTTGTGCTGAAAACAATGTTGATAACACAGAGCTGTTTTCATTACTGCTGAGCAGTGCTTACACAGAGCCAAGGGCTTTGCTGCTTCTCCCCCCACCCCACCAGAGAGGAGGCTGGGGGGGCACAAGGAGTTGGGAGGGGACACAGCCGGGACAGCTGACCCCGACTGACCAAAGGGATGTCCCAGACCATAGGATGTCATGCTCAGCATATAAAGCTGGGGGAAGAGGAAGGACGCTGGGGGACGTTCAAACTGATGGAGTTTGTCTTCCCAAGTAACTGTTATGTGTGATGAAGCTCTGCTCTCCTGATGATGGCTGAACACCTGCCTGCCGGTGGGAAGTAGTGAATGGATTCCTTGTTTTGCTTTGCTTGTGTGAACGGCTTTTTCTTTACTTATTAAATTGTCTTTACCTCAACACATGAGTTTTCTGTTTTACTTTTTGGATTCTTTCCCCATCCCACCAAGAGGGGGAGTGAGTGAGCGGCTGTGTGGGGCTTAGTTGCTGGCTGGGGTTAAACCACAACATAGTGAAATAGAAATAAGAAAGAAAAGAAAAAAGAAAGAGTTTTGAAAACATTTCTTTCTTACGCAGTAAGTTGAACAAGCAGCAAATGAGGTCAAAAGGGCCAAAAAATTGAAAATGAGACTACTGCTGTAAGATAAACAAGGTTAAAGCTGGAAAGCACATAGGATACCGTTATTATAATATCATTAAGTTTGAAATGCTGATGGGGTTCTGTAGAGAGGTCAGCAAACACAAAGATATTGCACTGTAAGAAAAGCTGACTTAGAGGAAATGTGAAACAAGTTGAATAAAAATGGCCAAAATTCAATAATTCATGAAAAATCAAGAGTGGAAAAGGGAGAATCTATTCTTGGTAGGTCACATTAGGAAAAAAAAAAAAAAAAAGAAGAAGAAAAAAGCCATGTAAGCATAAATAAATGCATAAAGTTAAAAGAGCAATGAAAACAATGTGGTCAAACCGGGAGATTTAAGTCCCTGTGTGACTGAGAACTGCATAAGAGAGAAAGAAATCAAAGAACATTTAAAGGAGCTTTAGAAGCTTTAATGATAGTGAAAAAAATCAGATGAAGAAGAAATTATGAAAGTAAACTTCAGGATATATTTAGAAGAAATCTCAAGTATTCTTTAAACAAGCAAGAACAAATTGTGGTTTCATTCAAATCACTGTAAATAGAGAATAATGTTGCTGAAGTCAATATACTTACTCCAGATTTATACCAAGTAATTGAAGAAAAAAGCTGCTCCTGTCCATTATGTACTACCAATTACCATTTTAATTAGGGCCAGGGGGATATGATAACTCACTTTCTATGAAGCGCTCTCTGATCAACTATCCTCTATAATTGCTATTGCTGATTTTTCTGCATAATGGAAAGAGAAGAAAAAAAAAAAAGGAAAGAAAAAAAAAGATTTTGTAGTGGAATTGTTCATTGGTATCTTGCCTTTATCTGGTGGGATGGGGTTTTTGTTTGGTTGGTTTTTTTGTAGTTCTTTATTTTATTTTAAACTGTCTTGGAAAGGGAGAGAGATATGGCAGATAACATACGTGATGCTGTCTTCAATCCCATGTTTCCAGTGGAAGTATCCAGTATTTATCTTATGGTCTATCATGTACTAGATGCATAGATTTTTATTATTTTTTTTTTTCTTTGCTATCCTGGTATATTTCTGGCACCCACAGTCTGAGATTTACGGCATTTATATTGTAGAGCTAAGGGTGCACTAAAATATATAATCATAGGAGAAAAATAAACAAGACCGAGTTTCAAACAATAAATCAATAAATGTTAAAAAACTTAAGTGACAAGCATATGGCTGACTCAGCCCCTCATCCTTCAATGTTGCTAATGTACGGTCAATAGGGACCTGATACAATAACTGTGGGATTTTGAGATAAGGCTGCAAAACACAAGAGAAAAAAAAAAAGTTCTTTGACTTTTCAAGGCTGTCACAGAAGCTCATGGTACCTGAAAGGAAGAAACAGCTGTTGGTTTCTTAAATCAACTTTTAATCTTACACTTCCTCCACTTGTAATTTTGCTGCTCCCTTACATCAGAGATGATGAATGTATCTATTCAGCCTGAGTGACCCCAAGACTTTCACTGACAATCTATATCTGTATCAATATCCACTAGAATGAAAGTTGCTATATAAACAAAAGATATGATGATTACTGCATGTTTCATTATCCAAGGGAGGAAAAAAAAGAGAAAATGAAAATTAGATACTACAGAAATCTTGCAGTTGATCCTAAAACATTTGAGTGTATATTTTCCTTCAGTAAAAAAAAATTAAAACAGTTGGCACACTTACAGCTAAGAAAATCTGCTGCTGATTATAGAGTATGGTTTTGTTTTCTGCATTGATATTTCCATTAGCAGGAGAAGAAAGGTTATGGGTCATGTCCTTTATCAGTATGGTTGATCCCTGCTGTGCTCTCAGGTGTGTAGGTAGCATTAATGTTTATTTAGATGAACCCTTTCTTATTTGCTATTCCAGATGGCATTAGCTTGCCTGACGTCTTTGGCTGTAATAAAAATGTAAAAGCCACTCAAGAGACTACAGATATGTCTCTGGACATTTGGAAATGTCATCCAGAAGACACCTTGATTGTGTGTGTATGTATGTATATAAAAGTAGGCGAGCATTGCCTACTTTTTTGTGTGATTCTTTCTATAGCATCTTTTGATATCAACTCCAGCTGATTCAAAGAGTGTGCATTTGAATATATTGATAATGGAGATCTCCATCGCAAAGGTAGATTTCTGATTGGTTATTTTAACTTCTTTTTAAAGACTAGAGAAATGTCTTCCTACTGATAGGAACTATATGATTATTAGCATTTTTTGACATAAATTATTAACCAAACCCAGCCCTTTGTAGGAAGAATAATTATTTACAAAGAATGTCCACACTTGTTTTCCAAAAATACGAATCATTGAACAAAAGAATATTTCCTTTTTAATAGCCATTTTATTCAGAAGTCAGCCCAGAAAGACCTCTGGGCAGTGCCTGAGCCACCATGTGCAGCACTGCCTTGTATTTGGAGCTGCTCTGGTTCTTCTGCTCCATCTCTCACAGTGACACAAACCTCCCCAAAAACTACAGCAAGAAACATTGTCCACTTTGGTGCCTTGTGGTGTAAGGGAGACCAGAAGGAGGCCCAGGCCTTGCAGAGCAGTGGGGTTGACAAGGAGGCCTTGTGATTACCTTGTTGCATAAAACAATGTATTAACATATGACAGCTGTGTTAAATAGCCTGGTGCTGTATGGGGTGTCCAGTGGGGATCTGCAGGGGTGGCCTCTGTGAGGAGAGGCCGGGGCTGCCCCTTGCTGGACATGGCCGGTTCTAGCCGGTGCCAACAGACCCACCACAGGGCACGGCTGAGCCCTGCAGCCAAGATGGCGGCATCTCTGGGAAAACACATTTTAAAAGGGAGACAAAGCACCATCAGAGGAGCAGGGAAGGAGGGCCTCTCCTTCTGATGAGACTGCGGCTGAGACAGACACTCAAGCCCAAAGGACAGTAATTCCTTTTCCCAAAGGAGACACTGGAAGCATAAGTCAATGGGTCCTTGGCAGCAATAAACTCTCAGGAAAAGGAGGATCAAGGGAGGGGCATTTGTGGTTATGGCATCTGTCTTCCCAAGCAACAGCTACGTGTGCTGAGGCCTAGCTTCTGAGGACACCTGCCTGCTGATAGGAAGTAGTGAAGGAATTTCTCTTTTTGCTCTGCTTTTATTACTGAGCACGGCTACATATAAGGTGGAAGACTCCTTTGGTCAGATTGGGTCAACTGTCCCAACTGTGTCCTCTCCCAGCTTCTTGCCCACCCCCAGCCTACTCGCTGTGGGGGGAAAGAATGAGGAACAGAAAAGATGTTGGTCCTGTGCAACCACTGTTCAGCAACAGCCAAAACACTGGTGTGCCATCAACACTATTTTGGTCATAAATCTAAAACGTGGCATCATACAGGCTGCTATGAGGAAAGTTAACACCATCCCATCCAGACCCAGTACAGATGCTTGTTCATTTCTCCATTGGTCGAAGGAACTAAGCAGATCACTCTCAATGTAATGGATTCCCCTGTATTACAAGCAGCGTTCAGTATGTTGTGTCTTTCTCTGAGATTTAGTACATAAGGCAGTTTCCTTTTCTAACAGAAAGTACTGTAAATTCAAGGCTGAGGCTTTCATGTACTGGTCTCTGAGGTTTCTCTTTACTCTCAGGAAAAAACCAAGCCAAACAATCTGTGCACTGAAGCTGTCACTTAGCTCAGGAAGGTGTAAGCATTTATTTTTTTTATTTTTCTTCTATTCAGTCTGCTTCACATCTTTATGAAGCTTCACATAACATGACTGCACTTTGCATTTCACTTGTCGACATTTCTTCAAACTATTTAAAGAAATAAGATTAATGCGTAAAGTAAGAAATGATTATAGTATATCAAGGCTGAACATTTTGGTGGCTTAGCAATATTACTAGCATTACAAACTCAGGTATTACTAAAACATTTATGACAGGAAAATGCAAATTTCTAGTTCACTAAGATCTGAACATTTTTTAGACTTTTTTTTTTCTTCTCATTTTTCTTAATCATCTGGACATTAAGAATAGTCTCATCCTCAAACACAACTATAGTGGACTTCATACAGAGAGAGATACAGAAAGACAAAGCTATCAACTCCAAATTTTTCTAAATGAGAAACTATTACACTGGGCTTGTACAGACACCTGTGCAAAGCTGAAGAGCTCACAATAGGTTTCTGTCTGTCTGGGTTGCATGTTCAAGTTCTTTTTCAGAGTACCAGTCCGACATTCTGTTCTTCATGTTTGAACAAGACATAGTCTTGTGATGTTACCAACAGGTTTACAAGCATACATGTTTGGAATGTTTTCAGCACTGTGATTTAACACAGTCAGTATGACATAATTTCTATTTGCCCGTCAAACAAAGACAGTGGCAAACAATGAAATGGTCAGGATACAAAGAAACACAAAGCTTTGGATTGTCATTTCATTTTACTCTGGAGGATCCTTGATCCGTTCTCATTCTCTATCTGTCAGATGATAAGTGGCAAAATTCTGGACTACAACTTGCTCAGTGATTCCCTGATATATAGCAAATTCCAGAATTTGGTTTAGCAACTCCAATACTCAGAGCTCACTATACTCAGAGATCACAGCTATAAATATGAACAACTGAAGGTACTTTGTACATTGATTGTGTGTCAGTCAAGCAAATATAATGAATAGTTGTATCAGGGGTCTACCTGTCTTACCAATCTATAGTGCTACTAGCATAGTGGCATAATAGAGAACAGTAATATCTGACATTAGCGTTTTAACCTTTCAAAGGCTAAATTGTCCACCAAGTGCACCTGTTAAAGAAATGCTTATCACAGCATTATGCAATCTGTCATTTCTTTGAATGTGACATTCTTAAATCTCTAGAGAGTACTCAGCGACCAGAAGCACCAGAGCTAATGACTAAAGATTGGTTAAGGAATAAAGCCCAGTAAAGTAGTATTTTCAGTGTTATGTTTACACTCGGTGCAATTTAAGAATTCAAAGCTGGTTAAAAGTAGAAGCAGTTTAGCATAACCACCTCTCTGCTGTCTTAGAATCAGGACATTCTATTTTATGTATTGTTTGTTTTCTTTAAATTTTGCATATTTTATTTTTGCTTCATGAACCTGTTCTTTTTACTGAGAATTGCTTTCCTTTACTTTGGATGCTAGCTGCTTTGTTCTTAGCTAAGAAGTTCCCTAAGAAAATACAAAGCTGGTGAATTTATAAGATAAGACATCTGGAAATTACACGAGTTGCTACTTCAGATTTTTGAAGGAAATACCAGATAATAGCAAAAGAAGGTCAGGTAGAAAACTTTTTCAGTAATTATGAATAAAAAATATTATTTTTAGTCTTAGACTTCTTTAGGATGCTTATTTTCTTCATTCCCTTGTCTTCACTTGCTTGTTGATTTCTCTTCTCCACCTTAGTTTTTACTCTTTATTTTCTTCTTTTGCCACCTGTTTGTTTTTGTTGCTGCTTTAAAAAGTATTTTATCACCCAGGAAACTCAAGCATTATAATGCCTTGGCCAGTTATAATACAAGTTTCAACATATTTTCTGCCAATTGCTCTCTACTTACAGAACACCAGTTTGTTAACTGCTTGTCTCATTCTTTTAAGGGTAGCCACACTATGACCCTCAGCAAGAAAATGGTGATTATGAGCATATGGTGAAACAATTTAGTATCTTACTTATTTCAAAGTCTTCCTTATTACAGTTATTATTAGATCCTGCTGGATGATCAAGCAATAAATCATTTGTCCATGTAGAATTCATAGTCCTGTAATCGATCTTTTCATGTGTTTTCAGCTAAAACTGTGTAATACTTTCTAACCAAAGGTAAATGAGTAGTTAAATTACTAATGTCCTTGAGGGAGCATAGCTGGAGAAAATTGCATTCAGGTGGTATAACTTACTGTCTTTTCCCACCTTTCCACTTTTTCTTTGCATTGCCTATAAGGGTAAAAGAAAAAGAAACACTTTTTGGAATGAAAATTTTAAAGAATTACTGTGGGTTAGACTATTTTCTATATCCATCCACTTGACATCAGGAAAAAAAATACCCTATTATTTTATGTAAATATTTTAAAAAGATGACAATACAGTGCATGGAACAGATATACCTCAGAGAAGAGGAAGATCTGAATTTGGGTTTTGCTTATTTCATTGATTTGCCTAGATGAGTATTTTTAGGAAAGCTTTGCACCCTGGACTTCAGCATGCAGCACAATAAATTGATAGCACTTTCTGACTAATGCCCACATTTAGATAATCTATACATGTAGAGTGTTATATGAATACTAAATGCTGAAACAAATTTTGATTTGGTGCAATATCATGGAGGATGATTCTTTTATTCCCTGTGAAAACAATTAATATATTTGTAACCTGAGATCTGGAAGAATAATTCTTCAAAATATTACAAATGTAGGTGATGGTGTACTCTGTAAGGATTTTTTATTGTAGATTTGGAAAGGCTAACCTGGATTTGTTATGGTGTAGCTTTCTTTTTTTCAGCATTGACACCAGCAGTGTTGAAACCAGTGTAGTTCCTCATCCCACCCTTCAAAGAGAGTAAAAGAGACATAACAGTAAGGAGAGAGAAAGCAATAAATTAAGAGCTTTAATTTGTATGGTTAAATACAATATCTTTATGAATCAGATTCCTCTGATTTTATCCTGTTAGACAAATCTTTTGCAAGGAAAACACTTATTTCTTGACAGCCTGATTAAGTTCTATAGTCATATCATTTTGTGTTACACTGCACATGCACTAATATCTCATGTCATTAATTGCTTAACCTTTCTACACCAGGAACCCAAGTAATTTCCAGAATCAAAAGTTAGTTGGAGAGCTAAACTGGGGGGTGGGCGAGGTGGGGGGGTGGGGTGATCAAATGCTGACCATCAAAAGAAAGAAAGTAAAAGCAAGCTTCCACTTAAAACAATGCAGTTTAGGCATGTAATGCAGAAGGCGGCACTCTGCCATGTTATAAGTGCTTCAAATCTTCCCTGCACATATACAATATTTCTGCTTTATAGCTGCTCCAGAGATTTCAGTTAGTACTACAGAAATAAAGTCCACCTGAACTTACTATAACTCGAAGAATTTTTATTAAAATGCATATTAGCTATAAATAAAGAGAGCACAGAAAACATGGATTGGATGAATATATTATTATTTGTGCCACTTTGTTGACATGCATGGGTACATGAGTTTTCTTTCATTCTTGTAGGGAGTGGTCAGAAACATCAGGATTACTGCCTGATTCTCTATGTGACATCATTACTTAGCAGTTGGGATTATCTTCTCGTAATTTGAACATGAACTTCATGGTAAACCTTGAGGTGTGCTACCTGGCTCATTTTTTTTATATTTAGCAGCATATCAAGAAGCTAAAAAGGACAAATTAACAGAGCAGAATTACAGGAGGAACTGTCCAGTGTACAATTATTGCAAACTCCAAGTTACAGAACTATTCTAAAAATATATTTTAGCAACTAACTGCTAAATAGAAAAGCCACAGCTGTGACCGTGGGCTGCAGCTCCTGGCTATTGTTAAACCACATCAAACTTGAAATATATGAATCTGAGCTTAACATCAAAACCAGAAGTTTTACTCTTTACTCTCTATGTGCCAAACAAATAAAACTCTTAGCCGTATCAAACCAAGCCAGCACTGAAATACAAGAGTTCCTGGTTTCTTACTACCCCCTTACTAGTTCCCAAGTCAGGTCCCAGTTTCTCAAGGACAGGCATCAGCCCATTGCATTAGAGACCTTAGCCCTGCCTTATCTCCGCAGCACCAGTTGCCTTGTACTAAGGGACAAGTAAGAACCTATCAATTTTCTTGCTCCCTTTTTCTGCTTTATTTCTAGTATAAGAAAATTGTTCTCAGCTGAAGTCCTCACTGGAGTTAAAGAGAACACTCTTATGTGCTATTCTGGATATGTGTATTTTCCCACTGTTTCCTTCTTCTTCTGAGGCTGCACATGGTGTTCATTACATGCCTACCCTTCTGCAAACAGTTCAGGGTTAACATTGCCCAATTCTGATTCTGAAAAAATGCTTTAACTGAGAGAGAAACAGCAATAGACCCAGAACTCACTCTTGTTTACGCCACTGGTTCCCAGTTTTCAAAAAATTTAACTTTTTTTTTTCTTTCAGATGAAAAATTTCAGAGAAGTTATAATAAAACTAACATATTATGAAGAATATGGATCATAGAAATGAAATATGATGTAGTGAAGTACACACACTGCTACTCACTAAGCTTTTGTTGCTGCATCCATCAGTTTCTATGGTGTAAATCAAGGTAGCTCCGCTCATTTAAGCTGAAGTTCTAGATATACATTTGTAAAGGTAACTACTCTAGCTAAGTCCCTATGAATATTTGAAAATATAGAGTATGCTGTGACTTCATATAAGTAGAAAGCATATGCAAGACAAATATATTTTCAGTAGTAGGGTTGAACACTCCAGGGAACAAAGAAACAGAAAAGAAAAAGGGAAGACAATTTAAATGCTTACAGATGTTTAATTGATGCTATTAGTTATCAAATGGTCTCATGGTATATCTGCTTTTTTTTTTTAATTTCAAGCTTAAGAAGGGAATTTACCATAAGTTTATCCTCGCTAATATAGTATTGCACACCAGTTCATGTGCAATGATCTTATTTTCAAAACAGTTAAAATAGGTCATGATTGAGAACCCTAAGTCTAGATATGTATCAAAATCAGAGTGGTATGCTAAATTAAAAATATTATAACTTGTGTGCTACAGAGCTTAGACTTTAAAATGACGGTTTACACTCAGCATTTGATTTTATTTGAAATTCAATTGTTTTAACACTGTTACTTTGCTCAAGAAAGCCAAGGGTTGTACCGTTTTTTATCTTTATATTTAATCTTCAGATGTTGTTGTCTTTCACCCCTCCAAGGTCATAAATTCATCTGATGCTCATTCATTAAATACCTGCCATTATTTCAATCAGGAACAAATAACCACTTAAAGAATTTTTTTCTTTTATCAGAATATGCTGAATCATTAAATTTTTTTATAAATACCTTGAAAATATGCTGAAATATGCAAAAAAAAATTTGGAGAGCTTTATTGAAAATATATTTCAGTGCATGGCTCTGGTTCTTTTCACAAAAGCTGCTAGAATATATTTGTGAGAAATCTTGTAAATTTAAACATAAGCAGGTGTTTGCATACAAAGCTGTATCAGTCAGACAATCCTATGAACTGAATATTTGTTTTCAGCACACAAGTCTAAAAAATGTTACAGAACACAAAATTATGTAAAATAATTCCACTGAACTTGCTATCATTATGTATTCCTATATAATTTCATAATTCATAGTGCTTATCATTAGCTAGGTTTGGGCATAGATGTGTATCAAATATGTCTAGCTTAGAACAAAAGTTTGTAGTACCTGTTGCACAGTGTTCTGATGTTTTTAAAAGGCTTTTCTAAGTTTTATAAATTTGAGGTCCACATCTATGCATTTCCTAGAAGGAAGAAAAAACAATTGCATGTTTTTTCTCATCTCTTTAATGGAATGTTTTGAAGAATCTGGAATATCTAAGGATAAGATAATGAGAATGGTTTCCAGAAAGAGGTATAGGGAAGTACTGTAATTTAAGGATTCACCAATCATTATTAACAGAGGAAAGAAAAAAATGATAGCATTTCCATTATAACAGAAATTTTATTGTTGCAATTGTGAATAGTAAATGTTATTGATTTGTTATTGGATTAGGTCCACACTGAGGAAAATATTTCCTTTTGACTTTTCTCAGAGTTTAGTTGTAATTTAGGATTATTTAGCATCTATGACATCTTACATCTGATTCCAGAAGTGTTTATTGTTCCTGCCTTAATTTCACGATAAGAAGGTTCTAAACGATTCAGATTTAGTTTGTTTTATGCTAAGGACTTACCTTCACTGAAGACCTGAGTTATGTTTAACCTCTTCAGTGGATTTTTCCAAGTATGATCCTAATGCCTTCTGAATGTGAAAAACCTGTTTATTACATGGGTGTCAATCACAGCAAACAACCCTAAAACAAGCCATAGGATTAACTTCAAGTGAATATGACTCGTGCTTTCATTCTTTTCATTCAGAACAGATGTCACTGTCTTGTAGCAATAACTGAGATAAATCAATTCTGCATGTGCTATCCCACAGCTGCCTAGAAAAAAAAAAGATGTTTCTTAGCTGTAGCCATATAAACTCTCTGGAGAGTCAGAAACCACCCATGGGTTCATCAGTCTCAGCACATACAAACCCAGTTTCAGTTGGGATCAATAATTCTTGGCAATAGATTTCTGGAAACATTCTGTCCATATTATATGAGTATACTCCTATCTAAACATAATCTTTTCACACTATGTCTAAATAGCAGTCTGTCAAAGAAAATACAGGTATTTCACTTCAGATGAGAGAAGTACTGTCTTGAATTAAGCATGCAATGTCTACTAACTCTGTTTGAAATCCATATATAAATGTATTGGCTTGTTTTAGTTTCTGCTGAAATAACTAGCTATAGATGCAGCTCTTGTCTTGGTATTGTCCATGTGTCTGAATTACTGCAATGCATATGGCATCTGAAGACCTCTTGAAAAATTCATGGAGTGATTGTATGCTTCTTGCTTGTTAGGGAGAACAATGACTTATGACACATTCACAATTATTTGCAGTTATTTGCCTTTTCATTCCAACAATAAGTCAAAGTGTTAACATTAATATAGAAACTCATTAAAAGTTCTGGATGTCTCCTGTAATTTCAAAACAGCTGCAATCAGCTGAAAGTCACAAAAATCATCAACTTCCTTCAACTATTATTTCCTTTATTCCTGCTGCTTGTTCCAAGTCATGATTCAGTTGCAGTTAAATCACTACTTGTCCATGTTTGGAATTTTTACAAAGAAATATCACTTAAATGCTTTCAGGTTTCTTTGTGCTCTGTCATAAAAAAAATATGAAATTCAGATAGGATTATGTTTAAGATATGGTGTTAGGACAGAACTCAGAAACAAGTTAGAACATATATTATTTACAGTGTTCAAATCTGCATGTCTAAAAATCAGTCATTTTTCACGGTCTTTCAACAACATCCTATTAAGATCAACAGGAAACAAAAGTAATTGGAATAACTCTACTGACATATCTGAAGCAATGAAATAGAGATGACTAGGAGACACAAGAGTGGAACAAGAAAGTAAACACATGATAAGGAAATAAGAAAATCTAGCACAGCTGAGTAAGATAACATTATGTGAGTCAGAACTTTCATTAGTCACCAGAATAACCAGGCTACTGTCCCTGTATAAGACAAAATAAAAATTTTTATCAAAATCTTAATGAAACTATGAATCTGAGAGTGCCATTTAGATCATTCAGTTCTACTAGCTCAGTGAAAAATATTGAAGAAAGCAATGTTTTCTTCCAATTGTTTTTTCACTTAAAAGCAGATAGAATTTTTCACAGATAATTTTCACTTTTCATAGAATTGTTAAAGTAATTTGCTTTTTGAGTTCATCTCTGTATACTAAAATTGCAGTGGGTTCTTCCAGAAAGTGTCACATTCAGCAAAGTCTTTTGTTTTTTTAAAAAATCAGCAGTTTGGGGAAAAAAACCCACCCAACCAACCAATTTATTAAACTGAGTATGTGTTTTTAAAAAAAATCTATATTGCATATGATACTGATATATTCATGCCAACAGATATACAAAAACTTAATTCAATTTATTTTTTTTAAATTTTATTTTACTTGCCAAAATTTATTTAATTTGCCAAAAGCAGTGATTCAGGTTATGGCTACAAATACTATTAAATTTTACTATATTTATCTATGGGATGTGTATTAAATCATTTAGTCATCTCACATTAACAGCTCATACTTTAAAATAGCTAAGAAAGAAATAGATACTATATACAGCCATAACAAAAAAAATAAGTGCTAAAATAATGATTTATTTTGAAGTGCCAAAAAGGACAGAAAAGTATGGAAATCAAAGAAGCAAACCCAAAAACTACATTTTTTTTCTTTCATTTTCCAGCTTTCATAAGTCTAGAATCTAGATCCTGAGGTTTCTTTTTTTTTCAAAATCAGTATACTTTATTTTTAGACTATGTGAGTGTTTAATCATGTCAATGATATTTTTCTTCTCCACAGTCAGGTTACATTAATATGCTTCACTATCCTCTTATGAAATGGTAGATTTTATTATCTTTGAGGCTTCAGTGTGGTTTTAAGATTTCCAGCAACAGGGCTTTAATTCAGCTTTGACTTTTACCTTACAAAGTCACGAATAGCAGGACAATCAGAATATTAGTATGTTGCATACTCCTTTCTGAGCTGCCGATGCATATGCAAAGTTCACTGCAATGAAAGGGAAAATTAATCAGAACTTAAGAAGTAGATTATGTATCACCCTTGTGAAGTGGCATTATATTAGGTAAAATAAAAACTATTCAGTCCTTCCAGACTCATCCTGGAAAGTGGCCAGAGAAAATCTTTCCATCAGAGGTTACCTGGTCAACTCCTTTGTATCTACATCAGGGAAGCCCCTGTTGTGCTTTTCCCTTCCTGGAATATGTTATGTACAACAAGTTGTTATTCCAAGGACCAACACTTTCTTTCATTTTAGCCACCCTTTTATTTTTTTCTAATTGTACATTTCATTTCTTGCAGGTAAGTAGAATCTGTCATAGAATATATACATTGTCTCAGAGTCTTCAATCTGTGGAAAAAAAATCTTGTCTGGTGTTTCATATATCCCTATGTATTCTTGATCTCACTCTGGCTTCCTTATTCACCCAAGACACGACAACAGGAAAATAAGACATTAGGTTAGAAGTGGCAAATAAATTTCTGATGAAAGGGAGATTGTTTTAGTTGTGACACAAGAGTGTGAAATCAAAAATGCATCATGTTACATTCATTAAATAAGCATAACACTACAAATAAATGAGAAAACAAATATTTGCAAGCCACCGCAAACTTTATTTTTGCTGGGAAATCTTACTGGGAACTGGACAAGTAGGAAACTGTATTTCTACGTCTACATGAAAGCTTTAGGAGTAGATACAAAAGCAGGGAGTTTAGAAAAAGCTATTTCATTGCACACAGTGGAAAAGAGGACTCTAGAAATGTATTGCTCACAACTGAGGATGCTCCCACTTTGAGGGTTTTTTTTTAGTACACTTATTAAACTGAACTCTCAAAGTGGGAAGGTGAACATACAGACATCCAGGAGGAAAAAGAGCTTATTCTGACATTACTGTGAGGTCCTTGGAGTGTGTCTCAGTCTTCAAGTTGCTATGGCCTATCGCTCTGTCAGATCTTACAAGAATCCTTTGCAGACTCAGATTCTGAGCTACTGTTCATTGAAAGAGGATCATAACCAAAGAAAACACACTTCACAGGTTAACTGTTTGGTTATATATGCAAAAAGAAGTGGCTTTTTATCAAGGACATACAGAGACAACACAGGAAGGAATAATGGCTATTTAGATTCTTTTCCAGTGAACCATATGCCAATCAAGCAGATGGTCTAGGACCTTGTCTCCTACAGATACAATCTTGGGTTCAAATATATGAACTCTGACAATGACACAATAAGGCCAATAAAACTAAAACCAAATTGAGAAATAACTATAGGCTATTATGTTTGTCACAAAAGCAAAAGAAAACAAAGGAAAAAAGTATCTGCTCATGTGAAAATGTTAGATGACAAAACACACAGGATAGTATTTCTCAAACATCTTGCAAAACTTTCTGCTAGGTTAAAACATAATACTTCAATTACAGGAACGTGATTATAGTATCATATATATTACTAATTAAGAAATGTTGGCATATTTTACAGACCTGTTAGAGCAAACTGTTGAACATAAAATCAATCACTGATGAAAAAGTAGTAATGTGTTTGATCTTTACACATAATAACACTTTGTTAAACTTACAGAAAGAAGACAAGGAGAGAAATTATTTGTCAGGTCTTTATACAAAATTGTTTGAGAGGATTGGCTGTAAGGTTGTTGGAGAGGAGGGATGCAAACCCCAGACTGCAGGCATTTTAAGTTGTGAAAAACCTCATTCATAAAAACAGACTTTGCTTCTGGTCAATACAAAACAGTAAATGCCTAAGTGTCCATACGGGTCATGTTCATTCAGTCAGAAGGCTACAACTGGGAAGGTGTTATTACAGTGTAATAACAGAGTCTTATAAGGGCTATAATGTTTTTAAGGTCTGTTACAGTTTCATGAGATTCCCGAGATACTTTATGGTAAGCAAGCTACATCTGTTTTAAGGGGGAGGGGAGGAGGGTGTAGTTGTTGTGTTTTCATTCCAGCAAATTCTAGTATTTAGTATTTCACAATAGCAACTACTTTTCCCTGGTTTTAGAAAATTATTCATTCTGCAGGCAACCCAGTACATTCTTCCAGTCCTAAATGAGAGAATTGGCACTCCTAGTCATAGAATAACTATACCCTTTTGAAAGAAGAAAAATTGAGTAGTTTCATGAGATCTTAGAAACTGAAACTCTTTCTCTGAACAATTTGATGCAATGACTAGGTAACTGAAAGAACCATTAGAAAAATAAATTTTCTATGAAACAGCTATATAAAGTGGAGATATCAGCCTAGTTCTCTGGGATCAGAGTAACATATCTCTGGCACACACAGAGTGCTGCCTTGCACTGTCTGTGGGCAGGATATGAAGAATCATCTTTCTGTCTACACAAATGCTGCTGCAACCCACAATCTTCAGACTAAAGTAATAAACAAGACTAAACAAGAATATAGAGAAGAAATACTATTACTGACTGGAGAAGATGCTATCTTGTTTTCTTCCATAAGATCCAGAAGGCAGAGAATCAATGCAAAGCTCAAAATCCATGAGAGGCAAGGCCAGAAATATTACAATCTACTGAGCCACAGAAGGAAGAAAGTGCATGGAATACATCATACCTAGGCATACTAGTGTTAGAGCTGCTGGTAACCTGATAACATGCTTTGGAGGGAATATTGGAAGAATATTTTAATGATGTAGCAATAAACTAATATTAGAAATAGAATGGCTCGCTGGCTTGCTTGCATGTTATATATGTGTCCTGGTTTCAGCTGGGATGTAGTTAACTGTCTTCCTAGTAGCTGGTACAGTGCTATGTTTTGAGTTCAGTATGTGAAGAATGTTGATAACACGGATGTTTTCAGCTGTTGCTCAGTAGTGTTTAGACTAGAGTCAAGGATTTTTCAGCTTCTCATGCCCAGCCAGGGCACCTGACCCAAACTGGCCAACAGTGTATTCCATACCATGGGACGTCCCATCTAGTTTAGGAACTGGGAAGGGGGGGGCAGGGAATCGCCGCTTGGGGACTGGCTGGGGGTCGGTCGACGGGTGGTGAGCAATTGCCCTGCGCATCATTTGTACATTCCAATCCTTTTATTACTACTGTTGTCATTTTTTTAGTGTTATCATTATCAGTATTAGTTTCTTCTTTTCTGTTCTATTAAACCGTTCTTATCTCAACCCACAAGTTTTATTTCTTTTCCTGATTTTCTCCCCCATCCCACTGGACGGGGGAGAGTGAGTGAGCGGCTGCGTGGTGCTTAGTTGCTGGCTGGGGTTAAACCACGACAATATGCTTCCTGTGGGAGTGATTATTGTTGGACTAACCACGTAATGAGCTCTGTTTACAGCAGCCATTGCTGTATGGTACCTAACTTGTAAAATGAAAGTCTCCATGAAACAATGCAATGTTAGCAAGAGGTACATAAAACGTCTTTGAATGAAACAGTGCAGCCAGTAACTCTATCAACCCAATGAGAAGGCTATTCTGAGAACATATGCAATGTATGTTTTTGTGGCTAGATGGACCATTCAGATAAAAACTCAATTAACCTATCAATTTGGCACCTTTAAAAAAAAAAAATCATGTTTTGAATAGTCTTATAGCTTTAAGACAGTTATTTGAAAATTCTGTTACATATTAGTTTCATGAGAAGCTAATAAAAGGTAGAGAAAAAGAAAAGAATTATATTAACAATATTTTTGTTGGATTGTTTCAGATGTACTGTGATGATCCAACAAAATTTTTGCATTGAAGAGGTTATAACCACTAAGCAGCAATACCTGAGATTATAACATCACATAGGTTATGGTGTCATCAGTCACTTTTAAAATGATAAGATCTGTTAATTTTTGCCAATCAACATTTTTTTACAAATACAAGGATAAACATATATCACTAGAGTTCTGACAAATTCTATCATTCATCATATTTAAATTTTATTTCCTCATTTTTAAATAAATAAAGTGTTGAACAAACTTCCATTTTAACATATTGCATGTAAAATCAGCTCTTCTTTTTTTTACTTTTCTCATGTAATCAGCATTTTCAAAAACATTTTCTTCACTGTTCAAGAATTTTGTCACATGAAAAGAGCACATAACAGGCTAAACTCAGCTAGGAAATTAACCATCAGTATCTGGAAAATAAATGTAATTTTTCCTAACATTTGAAAAAAAAATTATTATCCAGTCAATCTAGTTATGGCTCAACTGCCCAACTGTCATGAACGGAGTGGTTTGGACCTCTTAAAGAATCACTGTCAAGGGTATTAGCAAAAATGATTTAATAGGAATTTATAAAAGTGCAACTTCACAGAATTCCATGGCAAGGTTCACCCTATTACTTAATACATAGATGAAACTACAAAGGAAATCAAGTTACAATCAAGCTAGAATTATTTATACAGCAACCAAAGACACAAAAGGGCAAGAGAGAAACATACAAGGAAAAATCTAGTTAGAATTAACTCTTCATGATTTGCATAGACATAGGGGATGTAAAAAGGTAGGGGAGACCCTCCTGTTGATTCACAAGCTTCAGAGAAGACCCCCTTGCTTTTTAAACTCCTGATGGAGCTTAGGTGTGCCTGGATCCACTCCTAGGCCCAGACTTGGTCAATGGTTTATGTCTAAAGGAATTACGTGTGTAACGGCAGTCTGAGATTCATTCACAGGTTGAGGTTAATCATAAAATTTAGAAAAGGCAATACTTATACTATACATGCTGTAGGATACCCTGGTTAATTCACACACACATGCACACAGACACTAATATATATATATATATATATGTATATGTAAATAAAAGCAAAGCAAAGTTAGGTATACCTGTTAAAAATTCCCCTCAAGTTCAGTGAAAATATTCACGTCAAATGTCTCGGCATTTTTCTCAACAGGTGAAGGGTTGAGCCTCAAGGAGCGAAGGGTATCAGCTCAAGTCCTATTGTCAGCTCTCAATGACGGTCCTCCAATTTTTGCAAACTGGAGAGTCTGCGACCTCTGAGAGGCATCTTACTCAGAGGGAGATGCTGGTCGCACCCTACTGTGGTCCAAGAGAGCTCAAAGGGCCTCACTTAGGACCACTGTTCATAGGTACATGAGATGACTGGCTTTAGTCATCAGCAAATTGCTGGGATTCCGGTAGCACTGGTACTGTTTTCACAGGAGCTACGATCCAGATAAGGGAGGACTGCAAGTCTTTTAGGAGATGACTAATATTCCTGCTCCTGTACCTCCGCCTCCACTAGGTGACAGGAGCCCTTGGTACCGTCAGTGCTGCTCCCTGCCTTAGCCACGCAAGTGTTGTTGGTACAGTCAAGGCGCTTAACTGCCCAACTCATTACACAAAAGCTGAGGCCTAGCAGGAGTTCCTGAGATCATAAAGTGGCCTAGGAGGGGGAATGCACCACCACACCAACATTTGAAGGTATGATGAAAAAGTGAAAAGACAAAGCTATCATCTTAAATAAATGACTTAGATATCATGATCAAGTACTGAGTACTTTAGTTCTACAGATTCAGAGAACTTGTTTGTTTTCAGTTCCTTATCTTTATCTTTACTTTTTAAAGACTTTCTTGATTAAAGGCTTTTTCTATATAATTTCCAATATTTAGCTACAGTGTATAGGGGCAGATCTTCATAGTAGGCATTGGCTAAGTTCAACTGCTGCATGATGATATTGCAATAGCACATTCAGTTTGCACTGTTAGACCTCAAGCAATATTTAGGGGGAAGTTATACTTTTTAATTTTCCTTTTTTAGATCAATACATTATATATTTCAGATTAACACTAATTATGATATGGATGTGCATATGGGTATAAATTATACAAAAAAGTAATTCTCAGTCAGTCTTTTTCTTGCTTTGGTGAGGGTATAAATGGCTATTAAAAGGAACTGTAACTGCTCAAAGACAATTCTAATACAACACACTAAACAAAATATTGAGAAGTCATGAATATCTTTTGACAATTCTTGTTACATTTTTAGCCACACACAGTGCCCATGCATTGTATGGACAAGAATATAGTCAGCAACTCTCATTATTGTTTAATCATTTGCACAGTAATTTTCAATTATTCTAAGTTGAAACAATCTGGAACTCCATTGATTTAAAAGCTGTACATGTCATGGAGTCTAAAGATACAGTCACCCAAAAGAGAAAACTGGATTTATGCCCACACACTTCACTCAGAAGAATGAAAATCCCTACTTGGAATAAAGAAGTCAGTGTTAAAAGTAAGAAAGGCAAAAAGGAAAAGATTTAATTTGGTCTTTCAGGTAAGTCAACACTGGTGAACAAAAAAGTTAAGGTATCCGTATGCTACTAAATAATATTTCAAACTATACTTTACTCTTTTTTTACTGTTTGAAATCCTGATTTTAGTTGCTATATTTTCCCTGTCCTTCCACTGATGATGAGGGCAGGCAATCATTCTGACAGGGATTTCTCCAGAGTGTCTGGAGTTTTTCATTAGGGAACCATTAAATGGCACAACTGCATGTGGCACAGCTGTATTAAGGTGATGTAAAGGAAGAGAAAAGGATCTGTTTGTAGTTTTGTCATGGTTTAACCCCAGCCAGCAACTAAGCACCACACAGCAGCTTGCTCACTTACCCCACCCAGTGGGATGTGGACAGAATTGGGGAAAAAAAGTAGAACTCGGGGGTTGAGATAAGAGCAGTTTAATAGGACAGAAAGGAAGAAAATACTAGTGATAATAATAACAATAATAAAATGACAATAATAATAAAAGAATTGGAACATACAAAACAAGTGATGCACGAGGCAATTTCTGACCACTCGCTGACCGATGGCCAGTTATTCCTGGGGCAGGGATCCACCCTCCTCAGCCAATTCCCCCCAGGTTATATACTGGGCATGACTTCCCATGGTATGGAATAGCTGGCTGGGCATAAGAAGCTGAAAAATCCTTGACTTAGTATATAACACTACTTAGTAACAACTGAAATCATCAGTGTGTTATCAACATTCTTCTCATACTGAACCCAAAACATAACACTATCCCAGCTACAAGAAAGAAAATTATCTCTGTCCCAGCCAAAACCAGGACAAGGTTTGTTGTTTGCATTTTTTTTCCATTCTGATGAATTTGGGACACATAATATGGAATCTCTGAGTTTGAAGAAAGCTGTTTGAAAAACTTGGTAGGACTTTTTGATCATGATATATTTTTAAGCAGTGATAATCATTTTCTGGGACATACACTCTCCATTGTTAACAGTTGGACTCAGCTTTTCAAGGTTAGACAGGCAAAATGGTGAATATTCATTAATGTCCTTCAAATATAGATGTGACATTTTCATAGCCAGAATATTTTCAATACAAAAAAAGTTTTCCTCCCAGTAAAACTGCCCCTAGAGACTGCCAAAATTTTGTTGCAGGAATAAGACAGAAGTAACAAGAAAATAGCTCTTTCCTCTTGATAACAACAGTCTAATTCAAGGGTGTGTCTCTCCTGCTAATTAAACTAAGATATGCAAGTTACTTGTTGCTGGCAGTGATGAACAGAGAATATGCTTCATAACTCTGGGGTAAAAAAGGTGTTTCCATGTTCCTTATGTGAGAATGCCCTTATATCACAATCTTTTTGTTTTCCATCTCTGATTCTACACTATTTATTTTCACATTTAGTTTTTCCAATTATTTCCTTCCCCCTCTGCCCCCCAATTGAAGTGTATAGACAATAAGAAAGGTTTTCTGGCACCAAAATCCCCTAGCTCTGCTAATCACAAGAGTATCATTAGACTGACATGTGTAACTACATAATTTTATCCTGAATGTTTTTTAATGTTTATTTTAACTCTTCCTCTGATAAATCCTTAATCAACCATTTCTAGAAGCAGAAAGCTAAACCTACTGAACACTAGCAAGACCTTCATGAACTACTGTGGAATCTATAACAAATTAGAAGCTATTTTTAAGAATATCCAAATGTTCTATAAAGAAGCAAAGTGAGATGCACTAGGCAGTGCCATAAAAATGACAATGAATATAAATGGAATGATAGATGGCAAGGCACAGTTTTATTATCATGTTTTTAATGTATGCTGCTTCAAGCAACAGTATTTATTGTAATGAGTGACATGCCATTCACAGTTGCCCAAGTGATGAAAAGGTGTAGTCAAAAAGCATAACAGTGGAAAAATGCAGTTTGAGTAAAAATTGTCAGGTATTTTGTAAAAATATTGCACACTAATTATGTCCATCAGGTACGAGAAAAAGACTAACAATATTACAAAAAAAGCTGTATTAATATTTAGATTGATCAATATTTATTTACAGATGCTTCAAAACCACAACTATGGCCCATGAGTGTATTCCCACTGATGTAAAAGATAAAACTTCTATTGAATTCAAAGAGTAGTAATGGTCCCTGAATGCCTAGTATTTCTTTTTGCATTGGACCACTTTAGTGATAGAACATGTGAAATAATATTTGAGATGGAAAACTAACAGAAATATTTTGGTTTGAGGAACCCTTTTAGATAGTACTACCATCTTAAAACTTTTGACAGAAAAATTAATAACAAGGGCACAAAATCCACAGCTTTTTTATTTCCCCTTCACTTTACCTCCATGTGCAACAGCTGTTGCACTTTCTGGTTTACCTCTGATTTTGACTTTTTTTTTTTTTTTCCTTTTCTTCCTGTTGTATTTGAAAAAAGAAATGAAACATGGTTAGAAGCAGAATGTCCCAGTTTCCTTGTTATTGCTTAGTCTTCTGGAATCTCCTTTACTGTAACTTTTACTAAGATTGTTCTTTACATATTTAAAGCTTTTTGGTACAGTACATTTTGGCCACTAATTTTCCATTAAAACTGATGTACAATTACTCTTGCATACACAACCTCATTTTCTGGAGAGCTAGTGATCATTCAAGGGTAATTATTATTACACTTAGCCTGCTTGTTCTTGCAATTTTTGAAAAAAAACAACAACCACCAAATAAAAAAACTAAAAAAAACCCTCAAAACCCCAACTAACTACCCTTATTTTTCCAATTTTCCTGTAAATGGTCATAGGATAGCAATCATGCCTTCACAGATTTTCACCCTGTCTTTGAGATTAGCAGGATTAACAAAAGATCCTTTTGTGGCTTTTATCATTGTTATTGTCACAGTATTGCCCCTGATCTCTTCAGCATTTTGCAGGACATTTGATGTGTCCCAGTTAGAAGCAATTCCGAGTGAACTAGAGAAAGAGCCAGAAGAGAAATATAAAAATTTTCTATTAAAAAATTTATTCCTTATTTCTTTGTCATTTTGCTCAAATTCAGGAAGAAAAATCTTGATTGTGAATCCCAACTGAAGGCAAACACTTGCAAGGAGCTCAGAAACAAGTATTAACTCTTTCTGAGCTGAAGAGGGAGACTTTTCTAGATTCTGTCCAAGCGACCTAATTTTACTCATGCGTTGCATATGTATTCACTGTACTCTTGGAGTACATTGAAAGGCTGGGTTTCTGCCAGGAGCTTTATGACAATTATTCTAATGCCTAAGTCCTCTAGTGGTCTAACACACCATCTTCACTTTTAGTGTCAAATGTTCGGAAGAAGTGTAACTGCAGTCTCTTCCGTTCCATGCTACCTCTCATGTTGTTATTACAGAACATCCAATTCTTCTCTTTAATTCTCTGACCAAAATTAATACAATTAACACTTTAAAATATAAAAAGTGGATATGGGAAGTGTGTGTGAGATATTAATAGCTGAAAGAACAAAAAATGCAGGAAAAGCAAAGTGAAAAATGTTCAACTATTGTCACAATGTGTTTTTGAGAGCAGTGACTGTTCTGGTAGGTTGAAATATTCATTAGGTATATGGTAAATGACTTAAATACAAAACATTTTTCATACATTAAATAAACCTGTCCTTTTTCTCAGACAGTTTATACAGTACTCATATTATCTATATCCATCTGTACAGAGAGAGTGTGCCATTTTCTTTTATACTGTGCTTTAAACATGGTACTCCTTTCCTCAAGAAAAAGATTAAAAAAAAAAAGTGGTTTGACTTTATCTGCATCCTGAAGTTCTGCTGACAGGAAATTTTATTTATGGACAGCTGAAAGAAAAGCATTTTCTGAAGTGTTTAAATCTATGCATCAGCATGAGCACATTAAGAAGTCTAATGCGAAATAGAATTAAAGTCACAAAGACCAGTTTCAGGTTGTCTGTTTCTTTTTCAGATATGATTCTGTCACTGAGGCAGTATCTCACATAATTTAATATTCTGAACTTTGACATGACTACAAAACTAAGATAGATCAGATGTGTTCAAAGTTCTGCATAAAATCTGTTCTGCACCAAACTTCAGATGAATGCAAATTGTTTGCAATATTGCACATTTTGTACATTGTTACAAACAGCATTTTAAACAATGTTAATCCTTCTTATGCTGCTGTCTGCTGCGCTGGGTTTTATCACTGTACCAAGAATGCAACTGGAATTAGGAAGTATGTGTAGCATCCGAAGTTCTCAGAGAAAGGCTCCATTTTGAATAAAAATTAAGTAAATTTATAACATAGAGACGTAAGAGGGTATAGGACACAGCCACTTTGAGCATCCAATAGGTGCTATCAATTTCTATTTTTCACCAATAGATGATGATGTTTTTTTCTGTTCTTTCACACCAATTTTTATTTTTCCAGATTATTTCCTGTTCTTACAGTTGGAATAATCACTGGCAGTTACCAAGTCTTACTTTCTGAGGATGTTTTCACCTTTTCCCGGACTATTTTTCACCTTTTCAGATGATAAGTTACCATTACAGTTCCTTGGTTTTGCACTTATCCATAGTATCTCAGGATGTCTCCAGTTTCTAGGTACCCAGCTGTACTTCAAAGATGCCAGTTGCACTTCTCAAGGATGCTTCGTGTTCACAGGCCTGGCTCCCAGGTTCACAGTTCTCAGGCTGGCAGGCATTTTCCCTCTCAGTATTTTTCAGCAGCCATTTTCTTCTCTTCAGTAATTTTCCACTGCTAACCATGCTGCCTTTATGACTGCCCACATCACAGCTGCAAACAGCTAAGGGCAAGGACTTTCTACAAAAAGAGCACCACATAAGGTTAAACTGTGTCCTTTTGCACATTGCTTTCAAAGCATATAAAGTTCTTCACGAATAAGAGATTTTAATAAGGGTCATTCCATAAAAATAAAATAAACCATGTAACAGGTGTGTCAGATATTTACATGTGAGCTCTTTCAGTTCCTCCTGTAAGAGGAACTGTTTCACAGCTCCTGAGTCCATAGCTTAGCTTGGCTTTTTCTCATCTCTATTCTGTGTACCATAGACAGTACCAGCCCTTATGCTACTGTGTCCTCTATTCAGTGAGAAGGAAAACTGATTAGTTTTCCAGGAAGTAGTGGCTCAAATCATGTTCCTGTTTGGTACTGAGTCATTAGAAATGACAGGGGAGAATTTTTTTTTTTTTTTTTCAGGTTAAGTAAAACCATGAAGCACCTGACAATGCACCTGAAGTATGCTTAGCAGTGATAGATTGTTAGGTATTGCAAAAGAAGATGAAAAGTAAAAATTAGACCATAAAAATGTGGAGAAGTATATCTTGAAATGTGATCATAATCCAGGCAGTCATCTCTGCCTGCTAGAATAATATACATATGAAATAATAATGAGGGCTATATATATAAAAGCTCTTAAAAATCCACTTACATTTCTTTTGATAAAGACCAAGAAAGAGGCTTTGAGATTTCTTTTATTTTATTGTAATAAATAACTTTAAGTACATGCCAGACTTTAACAAAAAAAGATATTACATTTCTCCTGTGGGCAGCATTGTGCAATAGTCATCTGCTAAGGAGTAGCTTTTACTGTCTTAGTCTCTGTCAAAGTTAAGATATTTGGCTAGATAAACTATTGGTCTGATCCATTATTGCAGTTCCTATGTTCTTATGGCTTCTTATTTCCTCAGTAACAATTACTTTGAACTGGATAATACAATTTAATACCTACTTCCCTTGTTATTAAGAATGAATAATACTCAGTATAATAGGCAAGTATTACAAAGAGCTCTTACTTAGTAGTGAAATGATGCACTGACATTTTCAGTAGTGAATAGATTTCACAACTGACGCATTAATAGTCATTACATGGAGAAAGGTCTGGTTGTACATCTTCAAAAAGCTTCTGAACATGAGATAGGTCTTTCCAGTATAAAGACATTTCTTTTTAACATTATATATTGTCAAAATTTATGAATTAGGCCTAGGTTATGTTGTGGGTTTTTTTTAAATTTCAAAAGTCTGTGTCAAAGTTGATATTTATGCATAAAAATAGGCTGGTATTTTAAAAGTACTGGGCATCTGAGGCTACCATTAAAAGTTCCAAATCTTAGCTGTCTCACAAGGCATATATTTTTGTGAGTTTTGTAAGCATATTGGTGCATAACATGTGAGATCTTATGGATAACATTTTGGTCATGGTCCTATCTATTTCCAAAAGGTACTAATTAGTGCTGCTTCACTAAATGGTAATGTCACAGTATTTGTGAATTGTGGAGCATAGTATACTATGTTATGATGATATTAGGTGTAGAAATTCAAAAGCCCACATTTAAATATGTTTTCTCCTGCAGACCTCCCGTGGGATCTTGGACTAATCATTTAGGAGACTAAGCACAGATAATATAAAGAAGACAAAAATGTATTTTCTCCCTAATTTGCCCTTGTATCAGCAATGGATAATGTTGCTCTACATGTAAAATTTCAACCTCATCTGTGTTAGAAGATAGAGTTTCTATGGAGCTGACAAAGAATGGCAGAAACACTGAGATAAGATACTGTAGATGGCTTCTTTTTAAGTCTCCTGCCATGAATAGTCTAAACAAATTTACCTCTTGATCTCTGCATGCAGGTTTCACGCCTAGGTTTCAAATGCTCCTTTTAGATATTGTATGCCTCAATTCTCCACCAGTAATGTACATGAGTTCTTAGGTAACGTGTGTTGTAAGAATAAATTAATTTAAAAATTCTGAAACATTTAATTGCCACAGGGAGCTCTATTAGTATCTTTACTAGAGATTACAATTTGTATTTCGGATAGGTCATCAAATTAAATTCAAGCATTAGCTTTCACCTGTCTGTGATATGAGACACATTTAAATTCAGAAATATAGAAGGTATAGCTAATACTAATCCCCTAAACTACTCAGTATCACTAAATTAAATTAAGTCTTTTCAGAAGCAACGTAATTAAATCAAAACCCTTATGTCATGCCATTGTAGCACAACTTACTTCTTAACAGAATATCTTTGATAACACATTTGGGAATTTATTAAAAAAAAAAAAAAGAAGAAAAATCTGTAAATATGAACCATGGATGTTATTATCTATGTAAGTAAAGTATGACTGGTTACCTTTATAAAAGCAACTGTAGTGGAATGAATAAATCTGCAGTCCAGCTGTAATACAACGAGTAATTCATACCAATATCAGGAAGAAAATGTAGGGAAATACACATTACAAAATACATAGACTGAACCTCAGCAAACAGGAATGAATCTTTGATTTTACTTACAGACTCCTTTATAAAAAGGACCAAAATCAATATACTTCTAAATGTATGACAATGTAGAAATGTTAAACATGCTTGCACAGATTTAAAATTATTCAATGGAGTAATTTGGTAAAAGTAAAACAAAACATCGGATTGTCAACCCAAGTGTTCATTCACTTATAATTTGTATGAATTATTTAGCTCAAGGTATTAGGGACAATCTTTGATGCCAGACAGATATGGCTGAAATGTTAACATTACTTGAATCATTATTTGTTTCAGAAAGGACTACTATTTGAGGTAACGAACATCAAAACAACTTTTTTTGTTGGGTTTTTTTTGCTTTATATT
This sequence comes from Haliaeetus leucocephalus, assembly GCF_000737465.1. Taxonomy (NCBI): domain Eukaryota; kingdom Metazoa; phylum Chordata; class Aves; order Accipitriformes; family Accipitridae; genus Haliaeetus; species Haliaeetus leucocephalus. The sequence goes on along the minus strand of NW_010972820.1, from coordinate 5,057,182 downwards.
GTTTCAAAGAAGAAGTGTCATCCTGTTAAAAATATTTAAATGCATGCAAATGAAAAGATTGTAAAATTAAATTACACTACTAGAGGGACCTTTAATAATATCATCAGGGTGAAAAGCAATTTGGTTTATCACACTCCTTATGTTCTAAACTGTCCTTTCATGCATGACCAGCTCTGTTCAATAAAGTTAATGTTTTGATTTTAATAAAAAATTGGGAATAGTGATCTTTCTGTTACTTTTGCTCTAAAAATAAATATACTCTTAATACTGCTATTAGAGCAAAAAAATTAAATTAGTTTTTTTCTATGATATTAAACAAAAGAAGGAAAAGGTCTTTAAAATCTCTTGAAACCACCATCTAAATTATTCTTCATATTTGCTACCTTTTCCTCCCCACCCAGAGAAAATAAACTATTTTCCACTGAAAAATTATACAAAATTGCTCAGGTACTTTCTTATTAATACAACAATCAAACAGCAGCTCTGACGTGGTTGATACCATTTCCTATGCCCTTTTTTGGTAGATTAATTAATTGATTGTGTGAACGTCTGAATCTTATTGGAATATTTGTTTCTCTTCTGAAACCTCTCAGAAAAACAGTGTAAGCATAATGGTAAGTGAAAACTTATTTTGTTCTAGAGATCAGGTGTTATTAATTCAGAAATCAAAACTGAAGTCAAACAATCCAACTAATCTCTTCTTCCTAACACTGGCTGTTTCCAAATTTGTCAGAAATGCTTTAGGGAAAAATGTTTCTGGATAATTGAAATATTTCATTTTGATTTCAGACATCATATTCATATCTCTAACTATATCTTCAATTATTACTTTAAGGTTTCTATATTCCTAGATTTAAAAGTTCCAACATTTCAGACTCTTCAGTGTTTCTTTTTCTCCAATTTATAGGATTTATATTTTTAAAAAAATGGTTGGATTTTAAACCAAAAATCATATTTTTAAGTTTACTCTCAAAGTATTTGCAATCAAATATCCAGTTTCACTGAAATAACCATGGACTTGGAAAACATACAAACAAACAAACAACAAAACTCCACCCCAAAACAGAACACAATATAGTAAAGTGGTAAGGCTATGTAAAAAAATACATAGTCATAGCTAACATTTTCCTACAGAAGTATGTTATATTAAATAACATTCAGTTAATTAGACACAAGATGTGCTTGTTCTTGTGCTTGTTACTGAATCATTTTAACCTCTCTGTCCCTTTTCTGTATCTTTGACCCAACTACTGTAGAGACATAATAAAATGTGATAATATTCTAAAGACAAAAAGGATTTACTAAACAGATTCTGAGAGCAGTATATATGACAAGAAAACACATTTTGTAAGAAAATGTTTACCTGTTGTAGAAAAGAAAAATATTTAATGGACAAGGTAATCAGAACATGGGACAGGAGTGCTTTTTCAGTATTGCTTTACAGGAGAAAAAAGGTCAAAGAATACATTAATCAGTGCAATGCTATGATAGCTTTGTATATGCCATGCAGATGGCACTGGGGAAGGGAAGGGAAATGAGGAACTTTAGATAAACTTTAAATTTACTTAATTTTAATTACAAGACATTACTTTGACTTTAAATTTAGATATTTTCTTAGTCACAGTCCTGATCAATGGCAATGCTAAAGTGTCAATAATAGAGGAGTTGTCTCTTGATGGCATTGTAGCTCTGAAATACACTCCTAAGTAGAGATAGATGACATTTTCAACAGTGCATACAAAAAAAAAAAAAAAAGTGTCTTTTTCATGGCTGGATCTGAACTTATGGAGAATTCAAATTCCACAATGGGATAAACCACTTCTTAAGAAAATACCTCTGTATGTTTCTAATATAACGATATACTGATATCCTTAAGTGTTACCCTGAGAAGTGTATGGTAGGTAGGCTCAGGCACAGAGCTTTGCATATTGTATACCTTGCTTGTCGTTCTATTAATATGCCATTACCCCTGAGCTATATATAGCTGAGAATATAACTTTCTTACTCAACAGAAGGAAAAATACCAATAATTTTTTTTTTTTCCCCTGGAGCTTAAGATATATTTTCTAGCAGTATTGGAGTATATCAGAGGACAAAGAACAAAATAATTGTTCTCTAAACATTAAGCAATATATCTGTGACGTTTTTTGTAAATAGAATTCATGTGTTCTTGATGTTTCCTAGCTGATATTCCTTGAATCAAGTTTTAAGTAGCAGTTTTAATATGTATTTGATCCAAATAAAAGAAGTGTGAGACAAACTAAAGAGTGAAAAATGGTACTGACAAAAATTATGGCACTGAAAAAATTAAGGTCCAGATACAGCAAATTACTAAGTGCAACTTCAGTGGGAGTTGATGTGACTTACAACATGGCCCTCATTAATGTTAAAATAGCAAATAGCTAATTAACCTTTCCTGAGTCCCGGAGCAACACCACTGAACAGCTGCTAGTTTTCTAGTCCTGGTGTACGGTGTATGCTAATAAAGAAAAGTGGGTTTACTTCATGCGGATATCCTGAAAAGGATCTCTACCTGTTGTTGTAGAACTGTTATGAACTTCATACATGTTGTTATTTTCAGGCACCATAAAATTATCAAAAAGTGAAAAAGACAAGAACAATTTTGGCTATTATCTCCTTAGGCCAGAAGTAGTCTCTTTGTCACATTCTTCTGTTGATCCTACTATTACAGACCATAATTAGTTGTCCTATTTGCCCCACAAGATAGGTAATAAACATAATGATAATAACAATATTGAAATCCTACTTATGTTCTGTTATTAACAACAGCAATATTCTTTGACTTTTAAAAAATCTTTTAAGACAAAAAAGAATATTATGATGATCTGTATAATACAGACTGTTTAATTTCTCAGTCAATAACTTCTACACCAAGGCCAATGACCTGAAATGCCAAGGCCTGTCATATAGAGGTCAGGCTAGAAGACTGAGAATGCCCTCTATCTTAAAAACTGTCAGTTTATGAACTTGTGGTTGAACTCATGCAGATCTTTGAGAAAGGGAAAACAAAATTACAAAAAAGAACAGTTAATGATGAGAAAGTTTACCATCAGCTTCTCCATGAAGAGCAGAATTCAGGGATGACATCTGAGACTTATTCACTGGACAACCAGTTCATGTTGTATTATCTATCCCCTTAAGTTACCATATAGTTGTAATCTTTATTACAAATGTGAGATATGAGAAGTATGGAATGGGGGAAAAGGATTACGTGTCTAATCCTTTGACTAGCTGCAAAGACGTATTCAAGGTATTTTTGTGTACACACAGAGAAATCATACATTTAAATGTTGACTGATAACCAAATACTCCATGTTTGAGCAACATAATTATAATGCCTTCTGCTGATGTCATTTTATCACAGAAAACCTCAGGTGTCTGAAAATGAATTCCAGTCATTAAAAAGAATACAATTCTGATAAGAAGGCTCAGGTTCTTGCCATAACTAAATTCAATAAACCAACTGATTTTCAATTTTATATTCCATGTGAATGCAATGTGAATTATCAGGGGGAAATGTGAATGTCAGGGGATTTAATAAGAATTATCATGAACTTTTTATAAGAAAAAAGCAGAGAATTCCTCTAGTCTTATAAATATTATTTTAGTTCCTGTAATCTAAAGTCAAACTCTGAATAAACAGACATTGTATTTGTCACTTCCTGTAACTAGTTAAACTATTAGATACAGCAATAGCAACAATCCCTGAACGATGCATGTAAAGGACTCCTTGTACTCTACTATCAGTTCAGTAGGTGAGGTTTAGTATACAGCAAATTGTACTTTGTAATATTGCCCTTATAGAAGAATCATTTTTAATCTTATGTGATTAAGTTTACCAGCTTTTTTCTTCCATAATTAATATGCGTTTGTTCTTAAATACATACCTTGACTGTTTCTCAGACAGTCACCCAGTTCTTGCTATTGTAGGTCAAATATAAATATACTTAATGGTGGCTGAGGAATGAAAATTAAAATGAAATAAAATCACAGTTCTCAGTCCTAAATCAAACAACCTAAGCCTCTGTCATACCTAAAAAAAATCTAGAAGCTCAACATTAAGATGAGCTGGGACTTATCCACAAATTTACCTATGTTCAAAATTGGTTAAGTCTAAGGAGTTTTATGGTTTTTGTAAGTCACACCTTCAAATCGCAGTGAAACCTTTGGCTTGTACCATTGAGGATCCTCCTGGGGCTTGGAGACAGAACCACATATTAGGATCAGTCCTTTATCAGCTGCTAACAGTAATAAGTATCAAACCTTCAGTAAACAAACCCTTAGAACATAAGGCATTCTTAGCTTCCTGAAACAGTATGAGCATGAACACATCAACAGATAGAGTCAATAAATAAATTTAAAAAAAACCCAAAAGACTTTCAAATATTGGGACAGATTTACCTAACCGCTAAAAATATATGTTGAAAATTTATGTAAATATATATTTTAAATATTTTATTGTCTTTGGGATCTATAACTATGCTCTCTGTAATCAATTAAGACCCTGACTTTTTTTCTCAGATTTTAAGAAAGCAGTCTCATTGATCAAGGTTCTGAATGTAAACACAGTAGTGATGTTTTCTGTTCTTTCCCTTCATTTAATTGTCAATTTTAGTAATTATAGATCTTTAAATTTGAATCTAGTCAATTACTATGGACAGTATATTTGACTTTTACTCACTAGTTTTCTAATCAAGACCTCTGCAAATGCCAATCCCTTTGATTTAATAAAACAATTTTGTTACAGGGATTACTCTAAGCATTAATTAGACTACCAAGAGAAAAGAAAAAATGTTAAATGTATGTTTAAAAATGAACTAAGTGCAAAACATAGTCTCTCTGAAAGCTGTCTACTTTTAAAGAACAGTTAAGATCTTGTCCTGCAAACCAAATCCATACCACTTGAGGTATGTATGTATGCTGTGTACCATATTGATAGTGTGTAGAATGAAATTTTTAAGATAGTCTTTATTACTTGTTACTATAAAAATCTCCATTTTGTGTCAAGCTTGTGTCAATCCTGTCAACAAGATTAATGTTGCCTGCATGAGGTTATAAGCAGCCTGAACTGAAGTCACAAACTGTTTTAACCTCTGACTAACTCCAATCGACAGGCTACAGTGAACAATGAAAAGCAAAGGATAAAAATGTTCCTTGGCCCTGCAACTGAGTGGTTTTTTCTAATGTTTGGTCTTCTGCCTCCCAAAATACAAAACTGTTAGGCTATATTTTTAAAAATGTACTTTTTAGGAAATACTCACCCCATTTCACACAGGCAACATCAATCCTGTGTGAGAGACTGAAAGAGTTAATGTCTCAAACATTGTGGTCAGGCAAGTTCTGCTTAAAGACAAACCCTGCACAGCAAGGAACCCAGGTGAAAAGCCCATCAGCTCAGACATCAGCAACAGGAGGGGGAGGGCGTGCTGGAGGGTGCGCAGCTCCTGTTCTGATAAACTGTTCTGATGCAAAGATCAAAAACGGCCATGTCTGCAGGGAAGGAGAAGTTACTCCCCAGATGACCCCCAAGCCCAAGGGCTCACAAACTGCTCATTTGCCTGAAGAGTTCATTCAGGTGGCTGCCCGAAGGAGGGGCCAGGATGATAAAAGGACACTAACTGAAGGCCCAGGTGTGCAAGCCTACTGGGACTGGACCCCTTGGCTGACTGAACCAATGCTAGACCAGTGAAATCTTTCTCTCTCTGTCTTCTTCTCTCTTTCCTTTTCCACAATCCCTATATCTCGTCCCTGTAAGACATAAAACTGTTGACCAAGTCTGGGATTAAGAGTGGATCCAGCCACCTCCTGGCCCTTCTCTGAGGAGGAGTCTAGAAAGCAAGGGGGTCTGCTCCGAACCTCGTGAATCCACGGGAGGGATCTCCGTATTCCCTGAATTAATGTTTGTGGTTACCCTGAGTTACATGGCTTACAGAAGTAGTCTTATGCAAATTCCTGTTGTAAGAAACCCCGCCACCTACTATCACACCTCCCCAGTTCAGTTTGCTTCTGTCATGAATAAAATCTTTAACTGATCCTGACCTTAATTTAGCCCAAGGAAATTCAGAATTAAACATGACTCCCTGGTCTGTCCAGTCTGGGTCATGGCATCCTGTCACCTAGCTTTGCCTGTACAGCAACACAGTACTCAGTGGTAATTCCATACTCAAGTAATGTTATAGCTAGAGCATCTTTGGAAGGTGAATAGTCTAATCAAAGTTATTATTGTAAGAAAGTAGATTGTTTATATTAAAGTATTTAAAGTTGCCCTTGCAGATACAGAGAACTATTTTGCCTTCTTTAAAGTTCCATACAGAAGCTGAAACTAAAGACATTTGTATTTTTTTCTCATGCGGGAAAATTAACCAAAGAATATGGGATTTTGTATTTTTTGAAAAAAAGGAAAATTAAAACAATAAGATAATACATATTTTAACTTTAGTCTTGGAAGAGCTCCAGGGCTGAAATAGAAATTCAGACAGATTAAATATCTGCAACTGAAATAAGGGATCCCTGGTGTAATTCAGAGACACATATTTACAAAACCACATGCACCAGAGTTCCTCAGCTATGCAAGCAAATAAGATGAGCTTAGGGGCTTTACAGCTTTCTAATGTCCTTATCAAAATTCCTTAATCAAAAGCCCTTAAGTAATTTATGTCTATCTTCTGTGCTGGGCACCACAGACACTTGAAAAGTGGATTAATGAAAAGGCACCAATTGATTTTGATTTCTGACATATATTTCTTTAAAGTTCTCTTCTAAAAAAACACTATTCAATGTCTATTAGTAGTTATTTATCACTTACCGTGCGCTCTGTTTTAGAACAAAACAAAAGAATGCTTATTCTAAGATGCTTCAAACTCAAAGCCTCAATGCTATAAATAAATGCTTTACCATTGATTCATAAGCTTGTGTAAGCACAAACTGAAGCTAAGAAAAAAAAAAAAATCCCAATCCCTCATAGCTCCCAAATCTATTGTACTGGCTGCATGTAAATTTGTGGCCTACTGAGAAAATCTGCATTAGAAATTTGAGGCAAAGATAACTAAAATATTTCAACTTTTTAATTTCAGATAATTTTTTTTTTAAAAACCCTCCATTATTGTGGTATTTAAGGGAGAGTGTTCAGCTGCAGGTTAAGTGGTAGTGGGTTTGTCAAGTGTTTAGTAACAGGTTTTCCTCTGTTTTTGTCTCCTGATAATTTTAGAAATAGCTACCAATATAAGAATTCTATGTAGGATTTTTTTCCCAGCATTAACTGCTATTTTGAAATGCTTGATGACTACATGCTTGAAATGTTTCATGTGTGCTTTGTCTGAAGCCTAATACCCTGTGACAAGAAGTCCCTGACTGACTTGAGTCATGATGAAAGTGTTTTGGTTAGTAGGCAAAGATGGAAGATGATAAAGTTGTTAATTTTATTTTTTTTATAGTTGTTTAGGTGCAAAATTAGTGTGAGTGACCAAAGCATCGTAAAGCCTTTGATAGTGAGGCCAAAACATTTCTCTTTATTTTTTCGTCCCTCTTTTTCCTCTTTCTTTTTTTTCTTTTTCCCTCCCTCCTTCCTTCCTTCCTGCTATCCTTCCTTCCCCCCTCTTTCCTCTCTCCCTTCCCTTTCTCTCTCTTTTACAATTCACAGTTCAGAGTTGAGTGCTTGGGGTTGCTGTATATAGAAAAAATGCTTGTGAGCAGTTGGAGTCCTGAAGCAGGTAGCAACAAATGTCAAGGAGTAGTGCTTGCCTAAATTTCTATTTCTTTTCTACCTTTTCAAACTCAGAGGAGCTGTTATAAAGTTCACCAGGTGTTGAAGTGTTTTGCAATTTACACCTGAATATTTTTCAGAGATAATTTTAATCTGATAGGGAATCACTTTTTAAATGGATGAGATATGGGAAGGTAAAATTTCAGTCTTTTTCTTTCTTCATGTTAAAGGAAAATCTGAAGTAAGAACTCAGCTGGATTTAATAAAATGTATGCAACCAAAGGTGAAAGTTGTAGTGAATTTATCAAAGTTCAGCCTCATACTCCCTCATGGCTGAACACAACATGAATTGCAATCATCAGCAGTTTGAGTCATCTGAAGGGAGAAAAATCTAAAAGTCTAACAATCTGTTTAGGTAAGTTGAAAAAAATAGCCTGACTGTATCTTGAGTCAAAATAAAGTGAGAGACAGGATTGGCTAGCAGCCAGAGACGGGTTTTCTAGTGAGTTGCTCTAGAAATACACATTGAAAAATTATATTAAAGAGAATATTTTAAGGTTGTGCATAAATGCCTTAAAAATGAGGGAATTAATTTCCAGTGTGCATATATTCACTAGACACAACTTTTAATTATGCAATTAGCTATTATTGCTTTCCAGAAGAACCCAGCTCAGTTTTCTTTGGGGAAGATATTTGCACACTTTGGTCAGAAATACAAGCCTTGAAAAATTCACTGAGATAAGACTCAGAGATAATAATTTCTGACATCTAGGAAGTCTCTCCTGAATGGATATATTCATTGCAATTTCCAAAGGATTACTTCTTTGCCTAATCTGTGTACATTTTCAGAAGGACAGCAAAGATGATATTATTGAGAAAAAGCTGCACAGAAGTTAAGTCAGAAACAGCCCCAAACTAGAGCTTTACATAGAAAAAATGCTCACATTTTTTTTCCACTTACACAAGATTATGTAATTTTTTTTCCTCTATTCTAGAAAATAGCAAACCATTTTTACTGCAATTTGCCAAAAAGTATTAAAACAGATATTGAGAATAGATTAATATTTCTCAAATGGTAATTTTTCTTAGGAAATGGAAGAAAGGTGTACGATACACTTATATAAGATAATAAAAGCTGTAGAAAAAGTAATGGGGGATTCTAGTTTCCCTCTTAGCATGTCCCTCTCTAATACCACATAAATAAAGGAACAATTAATGAAATTAAATTACTTCCAAACAGATGGAAGGAACCACTTTTACCATATCAGGAATAGTTTTATTTCAGAACTGATTTCTTACAGGATACTTCTGATGCGACAAATTAGTAAGTTGGAAAAAAGATGGACGCCTGTGGTAAATAGAATGACAACAGTTAATGCTAAAACCAATATTTAGAAAACGGTTTAGACTTCATTCTTTCAGTCTTATACTAATCTCTAAATAAAAAGTTCAAGAGATGTCCACATGCTGAAACAGATTATTGCGCATCCACCTCGCATCAGTTTTTCACCTTGACCTGAAAATGTGGGACTAGCTTTTGTCAGTCACCAGTCTAGTTGTACTCATCTTTCCCTTTGCTTTGGGGATTACTATTAAGTGGTATCTACTAGTTCATCTGCAGTTTTTCATCAACTATGTGTTCTGTTTTGTTAAAAGAGCATAACTGAGCATCAAGATTGAAGGTGTGTTGTCCTGTTTGCCTCGTCCTGGCCCGTGCACTCTGCATGGAGCAGAGGGAGGGGAGAGCATTCCTGGCCTAAAGGCAGGTGAGCATGTTCATCTGGAGAAAAAAATTATAGCAAATATTGGGTGGGAAAAATAAAAATAGGAGACAATGATAAACTAAGGATCCTAAAGTACAGGAAAGTTTGAGAGACTTGCGAGAAAGCACAGCTTCAGAAATTATGGAAAAAAAGAGTTACTTTTTATTTGCTGATTTAAAAAGTCACAATAACTGGAATTTTCCATTTTAGTCCCTTGATTCTATCATCATCAAAATAGCCAAGGTTATGTTTTTCTTAGTCTGACTAGTGGGATAAGCAAAAGGACTACTCCTGAGGGCCATGTAAATGTGCAATGAATCAGCTAAAAGAATTGCTGTGAAATAAATACTATCACATTCTTCATAGAACTAAATTGGAAAGTTCAAGCTTTTCCACCTGCCTAGCTGCAGCACTATCAAGCTTCATCACTTTCAGCATCATCCCAAAGTCCCAAGACCAACCCTTAAGCAGTATTTACTAATTCCCAAACACTCAGCATCAAAGAAAAGTTACAGATGTAATTCTAAATAGCCTTGACACCCTTGTTTGGTGTCTGAATAGCTGAAATAAGTAGGCAGACTGCCAAATATTTCTCCAGAGTAGTTATTTCCCTTTCAGCTATATAATTTTAATTTACATGGAAATCATCGATACTTTAAAGTGGTACTTGTCCATCAAGCTTGTTTATTTCTTATCTCCCTAATGTGCTGTAATAGAAATCCAAGTCATTGATTGGTTGAACAAACCTAATTGACTCAAACTAGTGTTGTTCAGACTGAGTGTCTCAAGTTCCTCTGAACTGACTGAAGTCCTGCCATTGGAGGCAGGCCTATATCAGGCATAAATATATTCCATTGAACAGTAGTCCACCGATTTCACATTATATTCTACTGAATAACATAGACAGAGCTGTGTGTAATTATATGTCACAAATGCTTTTTGATTCATTTGGATATGCATAGGATTGTAAATGTTTATAGATTTGGTTATAAGGTACCAGTGTTTAAAAACATGCAGAACCTATTCAAAGTACATTACTAAAGACTAATGTGTCAAATATCCAACAGTTTTAAAGTGCCAGAATTTTACTGTAATTTATTGCCCTTTCCTATTTGTGCCTTTCTCACTTTTCTATTCTTCACTTAGATACTAGATACAGGATTAAACTGAAGAAATTTCCCTGAACTAGTTATTCAGTACTCCCTTTGTAGTCAACAGAGAGAAATAAGCACCTTGGGACATAATTCATTTCACCCTAAAGGGGAGATCCATGATAGATCAGATTAATTGCTCTTTAAAAGTCTCTGTCTTTCTCCATCAACAGTAGAGAAGGAGTGTATGGTGACAAGCACAGATGTCTGCATTATAAACATCTAAAGTTAGCTTATTTAGTTTCTGTCTTGAATGCCTTCAGGAAGATGCTGTACATTTTCAGTTCCAACCAAATCTGCAGAAACCAAGGAGCTCAGCATCTCCTGAAAGGGGGGATTAGATTCCAGTTTAAAAAAACCAGATTTAGACATATTTTTCATTTGTTTTCTGCCTTTATCTTGATGTCATGAAAACAAAAGAATGTGGATTCTGCGAAGGACAATGATGATTCTCTAACTTTTCTGGTGGTAGTGGTAGTGGTGCTGCAAGTGTCAGCATGGTAGTAATTGGGAAAAAGAAAGCAAAAAAAAAAGTGCACATTGTTCTGGTGAACAAAAAAGTCTTTAACTAAAGCCCTGTTGATTTTCTCTCTTCTGTCATAGTTATGGAAGATGTGCTCACACTTAGAAAATGTGCTTGCTTCAAAATGCATGGTGTAGCTCCATACATGTAAAACTAGAAGTTTTCATATCTCAAACTTTTTTTTTTTCCTAGTTCATACTTTAGGTTACAGAAGGCCATTCTTTATGAATTCCAAACTTTACCAAGAGTAAGCATTCAATAGGTGGCATCTGTTTCAAATGTCTCATTTCTGGCTTTCCTGTATTAATATTTGAGGAGATATTTTTTTTTAAAGTTCACAAATTCTAAAGTCTTTTTATTATTTTCTATTAATAAAGAACAGGCAGTATAATAAATTAATGTTTAAGTATGAAAAACACCTTTGAAAAGCTGCAAGATTTTTGTAACCATAGATTTTAGGGAATAAGGCTAATATATATTGACTCCGCCATGTTTATTTTCAGATGTTGCTGTTCTGCTGAGTTCACCAGCAATCATACTTCAGAGAATAAACACAGGATATGCTGGTACAAGAAAAAAAATATCTGAACATACTTTAGCTGTTTATTCCACGTTTTTAAAGGCAAAGTGTCTCATTCACGAAATCTCTTCTAGTACTTCACTATGCTATGAATTCTTAGTTTAATTTACCTATACAATCCATATTTATAAAACATACAATATAAATCTAGTTGATACTTTTGTTGAAGTTGCAAAGAGTATGCAGCTCAGACTACTATTGTTGATTCATTATATTAAAATCTTGGAGAGAAAGATAAACTGTTCTAAGAGGAAATTCTTCTACAAAATTTCACAAGTGCCAGAGTCTATCTTCTTTAATATTTAAATGGAAATATTACATAAAGTATTAATAAGAGTGACAGACATGAACACATGCTTGAATGTTTTTTCTCCTGGCTGCAATAATCTCATCCTGCTGTGCAGGCTTGCTTACATGCACCAGAGGCAACAATTGGAGCTGTGAATGTTGGATTATCAGGTCTTTTATTTCAGAATTTAGATGTGTCTAGTGATGCTTGAAAATTTTAAATGTTTAAACAAAATATTTAAAATTCTCAAAGAATATAATATTTAACATTGCAGGAATTAACCCAGTCTAACCTAAATCTGTATTACACTAATCAGCCTCATCCAAAAACTTCCATAGGCTTTCTAGTATGACTATACAGAGTTTTAGTACTCCCAGGAGTGGACTAATGATCCAGTAACCCATAATTAAAGAGATTTGCTTCCACTCCCTGATCATCTCAATGTTTTTATATGAGCTTAGGAAGGCCATGTTAATGAACACAGACATAAAAACTATGAATTTAAAACTTGGTTAGGGTTTTTTTTCTATCCTCTGAAGTTAGTAAACATATATATATATATACATGTGCAAAAGACTTTGAGCTTAGATATTACAGGATAGACAGGTCCTCTAAGGATTTTCGATACAGTCGAATTCATTAGCTACTCTAAGTTGTGTATTTCCCTTTTTGTAGACAATACTTGAAAAACAGTAGAAAGGTACTATGCTTCTGTCTCTACAGTATCAATTATCAGATGGTGACAAAATGATCTGCAAATAATTTATACTGGTGACAACAGAATTTGCAAGAAAATAAACAAAGTAATTATTCTCTGAGTAAGGTATGATTAACTATAGAGCTAGTCAAAGAATAGGAACACATTAATGTATAATTCACTCACCAAAAATATTACCATTTATGGCCAAAATTATTTACAGTGAATAATGCAACCAGATCTAACTGTAATAATTTAAAGACATTCTTTCTATTGTTGTATTTTTCAATGAGATTGTTTAATCAAAACTGTAATTTCTTGATACCAGTCACGCCTGTTTTAGCTTTATTCTTCATGATCACAGTCTGAACAAAGTATTGGCAAAAATCACATTAAAAACTGACTTCAGTATGTTTGCCTCGATGTAAAGACTTGCCTTCCCATCCAACCCTGCTGCTCCTGACCAAACCTGTTCAGCCAAATATCACTGAAGAACATTCAAGAATTCAGCAGGCATAGGTGGATACTGGCTCTGCTCGTTTCCACTACTTCTGTGCACCTGATAAAAGTGGTGACTAAGGACAGCTCACAATGTCACACAAAATTAGAAAAGCTTTCAGATCTGAAAAAAAATATGCAAATAAAAAATAGTATGGGCAGCAGAATAGTTCTTAAGGATGCTACTAATAATACTAATACTTAGCTTCCATACCAGTGTAAGTCAGGTCACTTTACAAATCTTGGTGGTATTCCTATTCTACAGCAAAGAAAAGTAGGGAGCTTCTCTCATCTACTTACAAGGATCAAATTGAAATTATGGGAACTGATAAAATGAATCCTGGAAACATGGAAGTGGCTAATTTAGTGACAATCATTGGTTTAGAAGACAGGTAGGGAAAACAGGTAGCTGGCTTTGACAGCAATTTGTAGTTGACAAAGCCAGCTGCCTGTTTTCCCAAACTTTTTTGTGGTTGTTGTATTTTATTTTATTTTATTTATTTCTGTTTGCAGAGTTAGACCTGTTGCTGCAGCGTGTCTCCCCATTTGCTGGATCTATGCCAAGACTTATTTGCTATAGATCAACTTTACTGACTTTAAAAACAAAGCTTGGAATATGGATTTCTAATTCTCATCCAATCACAGCTATATAAAAGCTTATTCCCGCATTTATTTTTTTTAAAGTGTAACAATGTGACAGGTTCTGAATGGGGATAAGTGAAGAAAGTCTAGATGCTCTTATAATTTGATGATATAACCAGGCTTGAAAAATTAATGTTATGGAAATGGAGTTGCATTATTATTTCTTTTAACAAAACTAAAGCTTGTTAATAGTTTTCTGATAACCTAGAGAAATAGGGAACTTAACTCATCTGTTTACAAGATTCAATCTGAAATTAATTCCATGGAACACCCCAAGGGTGTTTAGATTTTTGCAGAAGAGGAGTTCCACCCATTCTCACTGCATCAGTTCTTTAAACTGCATTGCATGATTAACAATCCATGAAATGCATCTCCCAAAGAAGTTACAGATACCTTACTTTGCAGTGGATAGAGTAAAGAACACAAAACAATCTGAAATGAGAGTGTTTCACTGCCCTCAATAATTCAAAGACATTTAGTTAATAGTTTGTATATGCCCTTTTATGTTGGTATAGATGTTAATATACAGTCAGTTAGTGAGAGAAAATGAAAAAAAACCAAACAACAAAACCTTAAACCAAAACCCAACCTTTCATCAGTGTTACCTTTCATACTCCTGCTTGTAAAACTGAATTGTGCACAAGTGTGGAACAACCAGGTGGAAAGATCTGACAGTCCTTATATATATATAACATTTCTCTGTCTCTCTGACAAGTCTCTGGAAAAAAAAAAACCAAACCATGTGTTTTGCAAAAAACCAACCCTATTTTATGTCACAACACCAGCTTATGAAGCTTGTTTCAAAATGTGTACCAAATGTAAAAGATACAGCAAAAAAACTCTATCTAGTACGTAAAAAACCCCCCATCCCTGAAAATAGAATCAAACTAAATTAATTTGACATGGAGGAAAAAAGGACCTCTAATTAAAATCTTACACAGTATCCAATTAACCACAGATGCCAGTTTGGTAGTAAATTAGGTAAGTTCTATAATGGTAGCCCGATATAGCATGCACCAATAATAAAGTACATTCTATTTAAAAAATGAATCTTGACATCTTATGCCACTGAGAGTGTTACAGGGGAAACAGATCAGAACACAGTCAAATGTGGTGATTTTCAAGCATAAGAGTTAGTAAAACACTGGAATGAACAGACCATTGCATTTATTAAAAGCACTCCTGATTAATTGGATTATTATCTTTAAAAAGTAGAAATTAAAAAAAAAAATCAGGATATAGCAATCCAGTCCAAACATAAAGTATTTGTTATCTGCTTCCAAAAGCCATACTAACATTTACAGCATCTTTCTTACACATTTCTGTAAATGAGACTAAAATTAGAGTAATTGGGTACTATAATAATATTCCTATATCTTAAGAAAAAACAACATGTAAATAAATCCTATATGCAAAAATCTTGAAGTTACTTGATTTAAGTTTATTTTTATAAGGCATTTTTTGCACCCTTACCTTATGCTTTAAAGAGAAGTAGAACTGAAATAACAGTGACTGAACACAGAGTGCACGTCATTTCAGTCACGGTTCACTTTTACATTATGAGTATCTTCAAGGAATAAAGTCTACATGTCTAATAACATGTCTCTACTGTACCCCTCAAGGTTTAAATTTGTATTCTCAATTTCTTATTTTACAGCAGAGAATCTTCGATATCTCTCATAGTCATTGGAAGACATTTTTTTCTTCCCTTGACCCTTGAAGTGCAACCTTCCCTTACCATACAGGTAATCTGTGGACATGGTTTACCAATGTTTTGATGAAAAGGAAGATGTGCTGAGAAACTGAAGCACTTTTGCAGTGTCCCAGATATCTACAACATATAAATTTTCAGTACACTACTGGGTGGATAAAAAAATCATACGTAACGTATGTCCAGTTAAGTAAAGTGGAAAAGCAACTGTGATTTCTGACACCCAAAATAAACATATATCTAACAGTAAAGGAAAAACTAAGCCTAACCTACTTCCAATAAGGATATATCTGAAAGCTCTCTTTCCTTCATGCAGTTGACTACCTGTTTCTTTCCTCAGAATAGACAAGTCAGCATTTCAGGCCTTTTGATGACCTCCTTTTTTGACAGAATACATCAGTTACTATGGCCAAACTGCCTTTTGTAAGATATCTGGACAGTCCAGACCATTTTCATCTTTCACTTGGAATATGCTCTATTTTCTCCTTAAGTATGAGACATTCACATCACCTTCTTAATTATAATAAAGGTTGCTTTCCTTCTGTGGATGGCACCATAGCTGCTCAGTTAGGAGGCATTTTCTGTGTTTACCTATCTAGTAAACGACTCTTTGCTGCAGTAAATTGAAAAATTCTCCTTCTTCCCTTAAGGACTGCTTGGTCTGCTCCCATAAGGAATGTCTTTAACTAGACTTTACATGCTATATAAATCTTTTGCATTCATACTTGCTTCAAAAATATACACAAACTAATTGTTTATATATTGTTACTGACTCTTTTTTGAAACCAGACATGGAGTAATCAACCAATTGGAGTGACAAGGGTTGAATTATTTAGCCACACCCTCCTCTTCTTTTGTGTATCAGAACTGTGACATTTATAGAAGGCATATTAAGCTTATGTAAATTTTCATAGAAGATACATTGCCTTGAAAGCCTCAGGTTTGCAAACACCTATTCAATGCAATCATAATCAAACTAACCAATAGTTAAAAAATGCTTTTTATGGATAATTGGAATTTTATTCACCTTCCAATTAAAAACAGACAGGAACATCTCTCCATTTTCTATCACTCAGAATATTTCACCACAGATAATTGATCATTTCAAAACTAAACATAAGTTTGAATATTTCAGTTATGTAGAAGTGTGAAGTGACTGAGAATTATTCCCTTGAATAAGACATTACAGAGTACTGAGGTCTGTAAGGACGTCTGAATGCTGAAACAAAATTTAAGTGGACAAACTTAAATTTTGACATGAGTGGTTCAAGCAAACATTAAAAAAAAAATCTTTCTTCAGAACAATCCCTAGCACCAGAGCTAACACTATCCTGTTAAGCAATACCATCCTAAAATCAATTCTTCAGTCACATAGTTTAATGTCTCTGAAAGGAAACTCCTACAAAGCCATCACTGTTTCTATTAGGCATCCATCCAAGAATTATTTTTCTCATTCAGCAATAAAAACAGTAATGTATTCCTCCTAGTCCTAAGTGTTTAATCATGAATTTTACCATGTATAGCAAATGAGATTTCTTTTCCTGCCTAACCCTGTAAGATGATACTTGGCATTAGAAAGCGATTGTCTTCTTTCTATCAATTTAGAATAATAATTAAAAATAAAAAAAAAAACAAACCACACAACACCTATCAACTTACTCTGTAAACAGATACACACTTGCTTTGTTAATAACATAGAAATAATCACTGTTGATCCTGAACTGGGCTTGCATTTAAACAAAATTTCCCTCAGATTTCTAGAAGCCTTTGAAATAATATTCCTCTACATGTGCCTGTACCTTATCAGTACGGTTATTACAGATAAGTGACCTTATAAGCCACTACTTTTTTTACTAAAACCTGTTCATGGATCTCCACTGAATAAGAGCAAGTTGCAAGCAACTAGATGTTAAGCAAGACATTGCAATTTTCATTGTGCTGGCCATTTTTAAAGAAGTTCCTCTTAGGCTATCTGAGTCTAAGGTTAGCATGAGCTTGCCTACATAAATAACAAATTGCCATAAAAATGCCATAATGTTCCTAGAAATACACATGATTGGAATTTCTCAAAAATATCTGAAGGAGTTTGATGAAAAGTTTTCTCCAGTCTTCTTCTTGAGCCAGTCTTTGCACAAAATTACATAGCATCCTCACATAACGTTTTGTCCATTTGTCCCTTTCTTATTAATATAAGAAGCATTTGTTATTTACAGAAAAGACTAAATTTCTAATTGGTTATGTCCTAGTTGTATGTTGTTTATTCATTGTGTGACTAAAGGTTCATCCCTACGACCACAAAGGCTCACAGAGGAATGATGGCCATCTGGGGAACCTCAATAACCTAATTAAGGGAACAAACCTCAACCTCACCCTCCCAGGGCTTCCCAGGGGGATGTCAGCCCCATGGGCTGGGTGAGACCCGTCACAGCGAGCCAGTAGGAGCAGTTCTTCAGGTCACCTTACAAACGGAGGAGGTCGCTGCAGTGGGGTATGAGGCCTTTTGTGGGATACAGAGAAAGAGCATTTGGGGACTATACAAGACTTATTATTGGATATTTAGCAGAGGAACCAAAGGTGGGGAAAAGGAGGGGTTGTGGAGGTTTGGGGAGGAACAAACATGGGAAAACAAAAGTGTAAGGGGACAAAAAGGGGTCAGTTGCATGTAAAAAGAGGCCAGACAGTTTGCTTGTCTGGCCATGCCCTGCATCTAATCAGCACAGTCTGCCTTGTCTTCTTATAAAATCCCATTTCTGACTCTTTTCCTGGATATGGGGCATGGATTCAGGGGCAGATAGTGGATAGATTGTCTAAGGCCAGCTATTGGAGGGATCTAAATTTTATGTTTCCTGCCAAGGGACCTTCATCCTGAACAGCCAGAGAGGGGGACAGGATTAGGACATTTGTGCCATCTGTGTTTGTATGAGCCTTTCTGTCTATTAATTAGTGTGGCTGGCCATGGAAATATCTGTTTATAGCATATGTGCTAACACATGTCTCCTGGGAATACATACTCAACCTCACTGCTGGATGGATCTGGGGACATGGAGCTGTGGCAGCCTTGCCTCTGCCAGGCTTCCAGATTCATCAGCCTCTAACACTGCTGAGTGGAGTTTAATCAAATGCAAGTCACAGTGGATAATGGATTGTTATGATGTTATTTAATATTTTGAGTTTTCTTTTCTTATCTGTTTGTTTCCATGACCCTATTCCTTGTCTTCAGTACCAGTGGCAGAACCTATTCTACCTCTGCATCCATATTTTGGGGGTAATTCTTAAAGAGGTCAAAAAATCAAGAGATAAACTACACATTACAAATGTTGAAACAGGATTTATTGCAAGAAACGTGACATATTTCAGACATTAGGACAATGGAGAAAAATATTTTTTTCCTTCCTGTGAATAGCTGGCTTAGCCTTGGCAAACAGTCAAACACCCAACCAGCTGCTTACTTACCCCTGCTCCTTACCAGAACAGGAAGAGAAAACAGGATGAGAAAGCTTGTGGGTTGAGATAAAGACAGTGAGATTCGTTACCATTTACTGTCATGGGCAAAACAGACTCCACTTGGAGAAAATTAACTTAATTTATTGCCATTTAAAGCAAATTCAAGTAGTGAGAAAAAAAGACAAACACTGAAATAACAAATTTCCTTCCCATTCTCCCAAGCTCTCTTCACTCCTTCACTCCAGACTTCTCTACCCTTCCCCCAGCAGCACGGGAGGGATGGAGGGACTATAGTAAGTACATAACATTTTCTCTCTGACACTCCTTCCCTTTCATGCTTTTCCTCTGTTCTGGCATGGGCCCTCCCATGGGCTGCAGTCCTTCAGGAAATATCTGTCTGCACAGGCATGGGGTCCTCCACAGGCTTCACTGAATGTCTGCTCTGGCACCTGGAGCACCTCCTCCTCCTCCTCTGACCTTGGTGTTCCCACTGCTGTCTTTCACTCCTTTTTGTTCCCTCTTCCTCTCTCTCTGTGGTGTTTTCTGCCCTTTCTCAAATATATTTTCACAGAGGTGCCACTGGCTGTGCTGATGGGCTCAGGTCTTGTGTGAAGTGGGCCCGCTGAGGAGCTGGCACAGGGCAGCCCCTGGCCTTTTTTCACACAAGCCACCTCTAAACACACCCCAACCCAACCCACACTCCCCATGCCTAACACCAAACCCTTCCCACAGACACCCAATACAGGTAAAGTGCTCAGACAGTTTTATTCTGTGATCTTTGCTGGTTTTAAATAATCTTTTATGCCTCTGCTACTTTATATCTGACCTAGGTGAAATAAAGAACTGATGGGTGTATGACGGGTAAATGGTAACCTATCACGAATGAAGCAAAAAAAAATAAAAATTAACAGTTTACATTTTACAACTGCATTTCTACATCTATTTCATTTTCTGGCACTCATGTATGCATTTGGATGGAGCTCCATGCCTTGTGTCTGGGAATCAAACTTCAGGTTGCAATGAAATTGCCATGGAAGTTTTAAACTAGTACATTTTACCTCACAGCTGTAGGTAAAACCATGCATATAGTTATTTGGAGGAGCTCCATGGCCATGTATTTTCTCACCATCTACTATAATTGATCATGTTTAACCTACAATGTTAGGGTAAATGCTGATATTTTTAAAGAAAACAAAATTATTATGTGAATTTCCAGTTTAATCCATCCACTAACTTCCACCTGTCTTCTTGTACCTGTAAGGTTCAAAGTAAAAATCATTCAGATGCCATTCAGAATAAGACAACAGAAAATACCTGTTTTATGTTATACCCCTTTCACTTCCTATATAACCATTTATAAACATTTCAGGATCCAGGCTTGAATCTGATGAATGCAGAGATGAACTAGAAAACAGAGGCAATATTAGCCTTAGGAAGCTGCAGATATCTGTGGTCACAGAACATCAACTAATTAAACTACCCTTTATATTTTAGATCCATAGTGCATTTTAGACTAGTAATTGCATTTAAGATCTGTAGTTCTATGACATTATTATGGGAAGCACTGCTGATTAAATGTCATTGCACAGCTGAAGAACCAAATTATGCCATTAGACATTCCATCCTGTTTTAAAAAATGATACTGTCTGCATAGCATGACAACTACCTTTAGCAAGATACCCAAAAAGATCTTCCTAAAACTCACAGTGCATACAGGAGCTGTGTTACTTATTCTAGGCATTCCATGTCTTTATTTCACCATCTGGTATATCATGCCTGAGCTTAATAAGAAATTTTGCAGCTTGCTAAGTCCTATAATTCTAAGATGCTTATATAAAGATTAACCTTTAAAATAAGCAATATGGAAAGTAAAGTGGCAGAAATTTGAGGAAGGAAGGAAGAAAGAAGTGGCTACACTTTTTGCTTATCACCAAGTTACCATGAACAGAGAGGAAAAAAATAACTAGAAAGAGTTCAACAAAAATTAGGTAATTTTACTGTAAATTGAGATAGCTGGTAGACATTGTTCTTTAGCCTATGATCTCTCTAGCCTTCTGAGTAAGAGAAAAGACAATGAGTTTCTCCATTATAAATTATTTTTATGAACTCAGTAATACCTAAAACCTGCCAGCCCAGGAAATGTATGAACTCTTAAATAAAGGAGGGTCAGCAAGAGCAGGGGACTGGCAGTCAACCTGGTCAGTGCCTACTTGTTAGCTTACTCTAGTTGTCTCTGGGATTTCTCCACCCAGCTCACTCCAAAACAAAAGTCCAAAGAGCAAGCTAGCCCTGTGTAGCATAGGTATAAGCTGGTCAGGGCCATTTTGCCTCAGTGCTGGAGAACAGTTTCTGGCCCTTTTTTATTTAGTTGTATAAAAATATTCTAAAGTGTCAGCTTCTAACTTAGCTGAGAGACTGAAACAGAAAAGGAAAACCGAAAAGCATAACGTAGCACTGAACTGTCTTATGCTTCGGCGTATTTTTCTATTAAATCAAACATACTTAAACTCTAGTTTAATAGAATAAAATAATCTTTTTTTTTTTATTTACAGTTCTCTTCTAATAATTAAGAAGAGTCTGTGTGACATAAGTGATACTGTATTCTCTCTGTTCTGGGAGCCCATGAAGCTACACTATTGAAGTGCCGCTTGTGTAGGTTTAGGAGTACTCATGAGTCAGAGAAGGATTTTTCCACTAAGCAGCCATGGTCTGGTGATAGCCTGGTATACCAGGATTATGGAGAGGAGTATCCCACAGCAAATTTAAACCAGAATTTCTTCAGCAAGAGACAGAATAACAGGAGAAGTAAACCCCGAATCTCTCTCTCCAGGCAATTCAGATTTAATGGATGTCACCATGTTAAAATAACTGCATATTTGTTCTGTTTGATTTATCAAACCATTAAAAGGACCCTGGTTTTCTCCTGTCTTTCTTCCCCCAAAGATTTGAAATCTTAATTGTGAACCTTATAGGCTGAAGGACACAAGGCTTCATTTTTGGGTTTTTTTTTTTGTGAGTGAGTTCTGCTAGAATTAAACCTCTGATGAATACTCTAGGAAGTTCCCTTGTCAATCCTGAGAAAGCCCCATATTTGAATGTCATAATTCATTTACACTGAACTTTACACTAAGAAAAAGAAAGGAGGCAAAATCATTACTGCTAGGAATCTACAGAAAGCATGTCTGTGGAGAGAGCCAATACAAAGAACAGGATGTTGACCCCGTGCTCGTCAGGGTGTCCACAGCTAAAAGCAAAATCAGCAGTGAATCCAAACAGGAGACTGCTTATTAAAAAGGGCAGGAGAAAATGCTGACACCCATATGTCATTACTGAAAAACTCATTCAAGAGCTTAAATGTGTCCTGCAGCTCCCAAAGCTTTTCCTGTGAGAAGTCACAGCAGCATGCCAGCACGCTGAGCAGAAAGGAGTGAGTGCACTACATATGGTCAGAAACAAGACAATTTAAAGTGAAAATTCAAGAGAGCACAGCAGGATGCACACACCAAATTGCTCAGGGACTAAACAGTTATTTTAAGCAATGCTGAACAATTCCAGCATTTGGCAGGTGGATTTGTTGTGGCACATCTGCTTTTTGTTAACAAAACTGTGTTTGCAAAAGAATCCAGAGGGACTTTGTGGCCATATATCATAAAACCTTATTGTTTTATAAGTCTTGATACAGCTTCAGGAGATGGTACTTTTAAAGGCAATGGACAGAGTGGTCAGCTTATCTGGGAGTTTCAAGTGAAGGCAGAAATCTGATGTAAGTTTTACCACTGAGAATACTTACAGCACACCAATCTCAGGAAATGAGAGTTTATAATATAATATAAGTATACTTTGGTACTGTGCCCGGCTGAATTGAATACTCTGTGTCCTTTCACAGAGAGAAAAATCTCTCTCACTAGAAAATCTTGGCTTATCTTCAAATACAAAAAATAAGTGCCAGTTAAGAGCATTTTTTATTCAATAGCCAATCATTTCAAAAATTTCAATGTCACAAAAATGTTGAAAAAATTATATCTTGTTGAAGTGTCCCCCACCTCCTTTTTCCAAAACTGTGAGTGAGGACATAAGTCATAATGAATAAATCTTGAACTTGGTCATAAGAACCAATGGTTCTTAGCCTAATTTGTCCTTGAGACAAAGACTGAAGCTTAGGATATCTTTGCCCAGGTAAAAGCTCTAACCACGAACACTATGTTCTACATAGTTCCACTTTCTTCCAATGCAATATGGCTGCCATTAGACAAAATAGAAAAGTTTCAGCAGGAGTGATTTATTATGTTCCCTACACAATAATTAAGAGCCCACTGAGGCTTCATATAGGGTGGAAGAAGGAGGCTTGAGTACTGTAAAGCAGAGCAGAAAACTAGACTCGGATCATTATGTCATGGTAAATGCTATAGCATACTGACCATATCATAACTACTAGCTGAGCTTTGATTAAAAAATAAAAGCTGTTGTATCTTCATGATGTTTGAAAAAAAAAAAGGACTTGAGAAGTAAAAACAGATGATGTCCAGGCTTGTGACTTCCAAGTGGAGCCTAAATCTTGGACGAAGTTGGGACTGAAGACTCACTGGGTAGGATCCAGTTCAACATTAGAATACTTAGATTTATGTGCATACAATCAGAGGTCAATATGTATGCCGTCTAAGCTCTTATTTAGTCAGTGAAGATCAAGTCAACAGAGTTGACTGAAACACTCAGACTTAGCAAAGAGGGTATCCAGTCATCCCCTCAGCACTTCTTGTCAGCTAGATTAGGTAGCACTCCAACTAGCCCAACACTTGTGAATCCAGGACTGAGGCATTCGGTTCCTCCAATGAACTGTGCAAAAACTTAAAGAGACCTTTTGTAGGATATCGTAACACCTCATTCCTTCTGTGCATTTAATCTTAAATAACCTTTATGAAAACATGGAGGGAATAGGGGTAAAGTAGACTTCACAAAGTAAGGATACATCTAGTGTCCAAACTCTCTTTTCAAAGAAATATACAATATTTTACCGTGTACCTAAGGTCCTTTCTGAAACTTGTGGTAATAAAAACGGATAAGACTGATCTAGTCTAAGATATGGCAAAATGACCCTTCCCCACATTTAGTTTCCTGTTTGATGATTAAATACAGAGGCAGCTAGAGTGGTAACTTGAGATCACAGCTATGCCTACTCTGTTCTTCAGCTCTTAGCAACAAATGACATATGAACTTCCAAAGGTGTAATGTCTTCCTCCCTTCTCTTTATGCTTCATCTAGGATGGAGGTAAGCTCAAAACTGTGATGTTTAAGGAAGTAAAGTGCACAACTGTCAGCACTTTTATATTACATTTTCAGGATAGGATTCATGCCCCTATTCAGAGGGAAGTTGGTGATCAGCACCACTGAATTCACAGACTAACGGATTTTAAAGCCAAAGGGGAGTCCAGCTTGAGCTCTTGCATATCACAGGCCATGATGTGATACGCAATTGGTGTCATATATTGTGACTTCTGTAAGGCCTTTGACATGGTCCCACACAACATCCTTGTTGTTAAACTGGAAAGATACAGATTTGATGGATGGACTATTTAATGAATGAAGAATTGGTTGGATGGCCACATCCAAAGAGTTGCAGTCAATGGTTCAGTGTCCAAATGGAGATCAGAAACAAGTGGTGTCCCTCAAGGGTCCATATTGGGACTGGTACTGTCCAATATCTTTATTAATGACATAGACAGTGGGATTGAGTGCACCCTCAGCAAATCTGTGGATGACACCAAGCTGAGTGGTGCAGCTGATATGCTTGAGTGAAGGGATGCCATCCAGAGGGACCTTCACAGGCTTGAGAAGTGAGCCCATATGAACCTCATGAAGTTCAATAAGGCCAGCTACAAGATTCTGCACCTGGGTTGGGGCAACGCCTGGTACCAGTGCAGGCTGGGGGGTGAAGGGATTGAGATCAACCATGCAGAGGATTTGGAGATATTGGTAGATGAAAAATTAGATATGAGCTGGCAACATGTGCTTGCAGCCCAGAAAGCCAATTGTATCCCTGGCTGCATAAAAAGAATTGTGGTTAGCAGGTTGAGGGAGGTGATTCTCCCCCTTTACTCCACTTTCATGAGCCCCCACCTGGAGTACTGCATCCAGCTGGAGGGTCCCAAGTATAAGACATGAACGTGTTAGAAGGGGGCTAGAGGAGGGCCACAGAAATGGTCAGAGTGCTGGAACTCCTCTCCTTTGAAGAAAGACTGAGAGAGTTGAGGTTGATTAGCCTGGAGAAGGATCAGGGGAGACCTTATTGTAGCCTTTCAATATATAAAGGGGTCTTACAAGACAGACAGAAAGAGAGTTTTTATCAGGGCCTGTAGGGCCTGTATATATGACAAGGGGTAATGGTTTTAAACTAAAAGAGGTAGATTTAGATTAGATGTAGGGAAGAAGTTCTTTATTATGAGGGTGGTGAGACACAGGAACAGGTTGCCCAGAGAAGCTGTGGATGTCCATCATTGGAAGCGTTCAAGGTCAGGTTGAATGGGGCTTTGAGCAAGCTGCTTTAGTGAAAGATGTCTGATGATCTTTAAAGGTCCCTTCCAACCCAAACCACTCTATGATCCTGTGATTCTATCAAATCTACTGGTATCTGCCCACATGTTACATGGATTTGAATAGCAAAGAAAGATGATCAGGATTTTGAAAGAAGATAAACTTGTGTGTCTAAAGTAAAAGTTGGAACTCTAAGGGTGCCCAGAAAAGCTTTAATTTGGGGAACGTTATGTTTTAATGGATTAAGGCTGCAATTGCTCTTTTAGCCATTCATACCCTTTAAATAAGTGTCTATTTGAGCCCTCAGTGTAATTTTTCTTGTTTGTTTTGGGTGTGGTTATTGTCTGCATCCTGAGGAGGCTGGTCATAATCCTGACTAGCCATGGGCCCTGCTACATCCCAGCCTGGTCTCAGCCTATCCACATGCACAGGAAGGTGCCCGATGCCCAGGGCTGAGGCTTTCCCTGGTGCACCCCAGATGCCCTGCTCCTGGCTGAGGCAATGGGACAAGTCCTGGCAGCCAGGTCCTACCCTGACAGACCCCCAGTGCCCAGTTCAGGGAGCTGTGGCCCCTCATAGAGCCTGGCCCCCAGGCTCACGCAGCACCCTGATAGTTATTCTCTTTTCAAATGGAAAATATAATCATTTTTTCACTGCCTTTTTTTTTTTTAAAGAAAGTATTTTTGAAGTATACGTAATCCTGGGATATTTCTTTCACTTCTAATAGTCAATGTGAAAGTCGCGGAATGTTCTTGGTTAAAGAAAAAATTATTTTTGCAAATCTATTTTTCCCTGTCTGAAATTTCTTTCTACAAGTAAATTTTTTGCAAAATAGACTTTACAGATCTACTTTGACGTAATTGAGGGAGAAATTCAAAGACCAAAGTTTTTGTCATATTGAGAAGCTATTATAATATCCATGAGGCTCTTGTGACTTGTGTGTTTCCAGAAATATCTCCTATTCCTGCAGGAAATGCATTTATTCACTTACAGTACAAGATGGATTTTCTAACATTAGCTACCTTTTGCCTTAGAATTTTTCTTCAGCTTTTGAAAAAAAAAATTTTGGTTTGTTTCCCCCCCCCCCCTCTGAGTTTCTTTATGTTTCTTTGGGTTTCTTTTTTTGGAAAATAATTGCTATTAGTTCTTTGTAAAGAATAACTTCTGTATAAGTTTAATAAGATTTTCAGTTGTTTGGGTAGTATTTTTTTTTTTTTTTACTAGAGCTGTTAGGTCCTGCCCACCAAAATTATTTTAGACGGGCATGGTTTTGCTTTCAAGCATTGACATTCTGAACATTATTCCTCTCCCTTCTCCTAGTGAATTCCTAACTAATGCTGCTTCTTTGAAATCAGGACGTAACATTGCCATTATTCTTTAAAAGAAATTGTGATCTCACAATTTTCTCTGTCTTTTCTGATCTCTGCTTGCTACACTTATTCTTCCCAACTGGTAATAAAATGATGTTGTCAGGCATAATTAGAACAAATTTACTTATAAAATGTCAGATTGAATTTTATTATATCTGTTGTTTCTGAATTTTCTGTACTTCACATTTGGGAAAGGAAGTAATATCTGCAGTTCTCCAGGAAGTTCTAGTACACAGTTTGATGGATAACTAAGCATAATAGGCTAGCTAGATTTAGAAAGGGGAAAAAAATGTGCTTTTTGAAAACTGTGGTGACAGAAACATAGTCTGTGTTACTAACTGAGGCAAAATTTGACATCTCTATTTGTAGCAATTTTCTAAGCATTCTTCAGAATTATTTTTTAGTTTTACAAAGTACAAAGCACAAAGCATCTCCACATTTAATGAGGAGCAATCAAGAAAAAATGTTTGGAAAATAAATTTTACTTCAAATTTCTAGGGATGCAAAAACCATTGTTCAAACTCACATAACGTTTTAAAATAGTAAATTTTGAGGAGTAACAGTTATTCAGTTTAAACTTCATTAAATTGATACATAGTACTTTAATACTTATAGGATTCATGTCACAAGCTAGACTGCAATACATAGCAAAAATGTGTTTTGCTCAGGAAAATAGGCAGATATAACTCTAAGTCTCAGGAGGAGTAGATATGGTCAGTAATGAGATGGTATATTTTAAAGAGTCGTTTTTCCTCACTATAAGGAAGTTGTAAACCACGTCAAAAACAGTCATCTACTAATTATCCAGTTAGGCTTGGGCTAAACTGAAGACACAGGACAACAAAGAAATTTGGAAAGGAAGAAGACAAGGATTTCAGTTAAACAACCAACTGACCCCCTTTTTTGAGGCAACATCTGCTATCTGGCCTGCAGGCTTTTTATCAACAGGCATTTCCACACTTCAGGATGACACTAGACCAGAGTTCCTCATGTTTCAGGAATAATATAAAATTTGATCTTTTGGATAAATTGCATAAAGCCAGTACCCTTCATAAGGAAGATCTTGTAATAGTAAGTAAATTTTTAATATTCTGGGATATGTTGTCCTAACTTTTCTATTAAAAACTTATGCTATAAACCTGATTTTTAGTACCACTGCTTTATCAGTTCTCCTTTATCTGATCTGTGAATCTCTTAAGAAAACAATTTATCATGAAACTGCACTGGTCCTCCACAAGCTACAACAGTAGAGCAATAATATAAGAGTATTATCATTATGTGTCACAGAGAGTTGGCTAGCGAATACATGAACAGATGACTATAGACTACCATGATAAATGAAAGTCACTTTGGAAAATATATAGAGAGCAGTAGTAGAATAGTTTAAGAATATCCATCAAAAGTTGTTTCCAGTTAGAAATAACTATCTGAAAAAAACCTACGTGACAATTTAAAAAATGATACTTTCCCTCTACATTGGCCTGTAACTCTCCTTCTATAAGATCTATGGAGATTTGCTTTCCAATGGAGACACCTCAATGAATTGTCTGAAATTGGGCAGTAAGCATAATTATCTGTGAATTAATTTACAATTTATCAAAAGGGATCTTTCCATTGAATATATTTGAATTTACCCAGGTCCAGTCAGACAACAAACTCTATTATCATTATATATATATATATATAAACATATAACATATTTCTCTTTATAATACAGAAGCTACAGAAATATTGACTTAAACATTCCCTAAGCCAAAACCCCAAGTTACTAGTTTCTAGATTAAACATCTATTTTTGTATAAGAAGCCACTGAACTCCTACAACTGCAGAGCTATACTGAATGAACCATATGTTTGTTTTATATAATCACTGTAACACTCAGATTCTATTCTTCTGAAAGGAGTTGGTTATTACAAGGACACATATATAAGTAACACCAACAGTGAGGCCTGCTTCTTCCCATCATGGCACTCTTCCTGGTGATAATTAATTAGACTCTTTGTGCAGTCTTGACTCTGAGGCCATCAGCCCAAAGTGGTGACAGAAACATCATCAACATCTCACTTTTTTACCATATCTTAACTTTTACAATAACTTAGATATAAAAAATAAAATTTCCAACTTATACATATAAAATTTGTGACCTTGTAAATAGTGTGACTTCTTGCGTTTGGTTGGGGTTTTTTCATATATACCTATTATTCAATATTCAAGTGTGACTATATAGGTATGTACACCATGCATGTATATATGAAGATAAAATGTTTATTCATGGTGGTTATCACAGTAATTGAATTTCATTGAGTTTTGGAAGGTATTAAAAACAGATTAAAATTTGTTGATAAATGACTTTTGGTCTAGAAGTTTTATTCTCTTAGGTGTGAAATGTATAGTGCTGCACTTTGCTGTTTTGTTAGTCTTCATTGGCCAATGTGAAGCATATAGGAAGCAGACTATTTTTTTCTCTGTCCCATGGCCATAAATAAAGTTATTTTCTTTTTCATAATTTGTAAAGGCTGACTGATTCTAGCTTCTGTTTTGACAATGGCAGTAAATTTTTTTGTGATGTCACTTGGTGTTGCATACATCATAAGACTCAACAGCTATGACTATTGCTCTTAGAAGCAGTTTGATGTGTGATCATGAGTGTAGACTGTGCATAGATTTTTCTCCATTTCCCATCCTGATCTCATAGATAGCCTGTTTAAAATTTGACCAAGGATTCCTAGAATTATTGTCACATTAAAATAACATCTTAAGTTTCTATCTATGTATATATATACATGTTAATATATATATTAAATATATTAAGTTTTTACTCTATTTATATATAATAGATAGTGTTTGTGTGTGTGTGTGTGTGTATAAATAAAAGAAAGTATACCATCAAAAAAGAAAAGAGAACTGAAGGAAACAGAGAGATGTGAAAGCTCAGTATCATCCTATGGACATCTGTGGTCACTTGTTCACTTCTGTCTTGATTAAAGACACTGAATTGTTTTCTAAGCAAGCTGCCTGAAATTCCCACAAATGTTAAATAACTCAAACCATTAAAAGTATGTAATTTATAAAATATGACTGGAAAATGCTGCAAATTATTTACATGTACCATTTTGTTCTTTGACTTTTTTATTCCAACAAACAAGCTGTGAATTCTAAAAATACAATCTGCTTTGTTTGAAACATATAGCTGGTTTTCTTGGAGATTTCTGATTAGAGGTAGCTTCTACAGATCTGAAGACTCTGCCAAATATTTGAGGGTCAAGAACATGTGATGATGATAAAGCATAAATTAAGTGGAGGAAATTCAAGTATAAAATGTTAGCCTTAGAATGAATGTAACATCAAAGGAGGTCTCAGTTTCCTTTGAATGGGATTGAGAAAGCATGATGATGTAGTCTCAGAAGAGCTAGAAAATCTTTCAGAAAAGGGAGACCAGAGAGTGGAATGAAAAAAAAAAAAATAATTAAAAAAAGAGATTTAGGTGATAAAAGCTGAGAAAGTAAAATGGTGGGAAAAGCTTATATATTTTCTTAAAAGGTTAGACAATGGAAACAAAAACTGGTTTAGGAACTGGAGAACAGGGGCAGTCAAGTAGATGGAAAGGAGCAAAGAAAGCCCCATTGGCATTTTGTAAGAGCAGCTGTAAACTCCAGATATTTCCAAGATTATACCCAAGACAATAGCAAATCCTGATTTTTCAAGACTGAATAGCACATTGTATCAGATCTGGGCAGATTCCCATTGACATTTTGAAACAGCAGTGGCAAGTTTTATAAGTGGGAAAGTTTTCATACTCTTGGGTCCCTGAATAACTGATGTCTCATCTACAGATAGTGCAGAGTAAAAGCCAGTTGCTCAAGCAGCCCTCTCATGAGGTGATAAGGGGAAACAGAGAAATATTGGGTACAGAAACTGAACAAATAACAGCTGAGGAACATTTAGACAGCTTTATTAATTTTTTGAGGTATGAAATAATAGGAGTTGGGGTTCTATGTTCCTGTTAAACTCTTATTAACTGCCATTTGATTCTGTTTCTAGGTGAGATTTTTACTTCTTGGGGTTTTCCAGTTAGCTGATTGAATAAATGATCAAATGACTAAACCTTTTCTCCCTGAATTTGGATCACCTCCTTAGGAATGTTTGCACTTTAATTCATACCTTTCTCCTACCATTTCAGTTGGAATCCAAACATGCAAAAAATGCATAAAATTGTCATTTGGAAAAACTGTGGGTTTAAAGTTGTTGTCGAAAAACTGATTCCATTTACATGTGACTACCGGGAATCATTTTTATCCCCCTCTATGTTACTTTACAAATATTTTTTTCTTCACAAATATGGAGAAACAAATTCCACATGTGTTCTTGGGAAAAACAAAAATTCAACAAGCATTTATTGTTTAACACAAACACATGTATCATATGTTTAAACTTTGCAGCAATAGAGGATCATGAGTCTGTGCGTTTATAAGAATCCTACAGGTCCCTTCCTAATAAGATGTGTGTGTACACATATAAGCATGCACGTATGGATGCACATGGATGAATTTATTGATTTATTTATTCATATATATTATGGTATTTGGTTTTTAGTTCATCAAAGTATTTAAGTTCCTAAACAGCTGAACTTGGATGTGATTGTAAACAACATATCCATTATTCTATAGGTAAATTATACTTGACAATAAGTATAATCAGCAAATTAGATGCTGCAAATGATAAATATTTTTCTTGTTCCATTCTCACAGCACGTTCATTTAGCATACCCATTACTATCAATTTGTTGTTTTGATCTTTATTTTGGTTCTTGCACAACAGCTTCCTTAATATTTCAGCTACTGATCATCACAAACGTCTTTCTGCTCAGCAAGTGACTCTCACTGAATTCAGTTATTTAATAAAGTTTCTGTTTAAATGATGTTATTTTATTTTGAGCAAGATACTATGCTCACAAAAGTTTTCCAAAAAAAACCCCTCTGATATATGTTCTTTCTTGAAAAATTATTAATCTTTCACAGACCTTTTTATGAAGTTAATATTTGACTGTATATATTCAGCATGTCATTCATTGCTTCAAAACAAGCCCTATTAATTCTAATAATTATGGGACAAACAAAACTGGAACCAAAAGATGAAATCTTTTGCACAAGCAGATCTGTGATGCAGCATCAATAACTAGGTTTTGTCCTTCATTTTGTTTTTGCCTGCACATATACTGTGCAGGCAGAGACATCTTGATGCATTTTTATGCAGGTCAATTTGGTACTGAAATTACAGTTTTCTACACCTAGTACTACGCTAGCCACTTGAGAAGCATGCAGATGTTTCTTAGTAGTTGACATTACTTTCATTTATGTCATGTCCTTTTCACTTTCATAGTTTCTCAGTTAACTGATTGAATAAATGATCAAATGACTAAACCTTTTCTCCTGCTTAAGCATGCTGTGCACGTGCAAGTGCTAAAAAATTAATGTAAGGGTGATGGAGGACAACTGGTTTCTTTTGTAACTGACGGGCTTTCAATGCAGACCTTCAGTTGTTATGGCAACCTTCAATTAATGAAAGTGTCATCAAAGCTATATTTCTCCACTTCTTTATACAGTTACCTCCATTAAACATAACTAAATATCCCTTTCACAACCAGTAACACAGTTGCACTTATAAACTATATTAATAGTATCGAATTAAAAATATTGTTACAATCTCTGATAAGAAACCCCCTCCTAAAACCTCATTATAAATTAATAATTTTTAAAAGTTCATTCTGAAAGCAAGCAGTTAATAATTTACTAATAATCTAAATTGATTAATAAATTGGACTACAACAATGAAGATGTTTTTACCTGTGAAATTGGAACCAATATTATCACTATGTTGTATGAAAAAATGTTCGTTCAATTATTCATGACAGATAATATTTTAATAATTAGCTGTATATAAGGCATACATTTCTACAGGGCATCTAATCTTTTTATCTCCACTGGAACTTTTTTCTCACACATAAAACATAGGAATTTATTTTCTCACATTCATTAATTAATTAGGAAAATATAGAAAATATGTGATTACAGCATCTCTTGATGTGAAAATGAAAGGCAGAACTACAAATCTGTAATGCATGTGTCTCTGGCTCTGAGGTTGAGACCTGTCACGGTTTAACCCCAGCCAGCAAATAAGCACCATGCAGCCACTCACTCACTCCTCCCCACCCCAGCCCCGGTGGGATGGGTAAGAGAACTGAAAGCATGTAAAACTCATTGGTTGAGATAAGAGCAGTTTAATAACTGAAATAAAAAAAAAATTAATAATAGAAATAGTAATAATAGTAATAGTAATGAAAAGGGAGATAACAAAAAGAGACTGAAATATAACCCAAGAAAGACAAGTGATGCTCAATGCAATTGCTCACCACCTGCTGACCGATGTTCAGCCGGTCCCCAAGCAGCAATCCCCCCTCCCAGCCAACTGCCCCCAGTTTATATAAAGGACATGATGTCGTATGGAATATTCCTTTGGCCAGTTTGGGTCAGCTGCCCTGGCTGTGTCCCCTCACAACCTCTTGTGCCCCTCCAGCCTTCTTGCTGGCTGGGCAGGAGAAGCTGAAAAATCCTTGACTTAGTCTAAACACTACTTAGCAACAACTCAAAACATCAGTGTGTTATCAGCATTCTTCTCATACTAAATCCAAACCACAACATTATACCAGCTTCTAGGAAGGAAATTAATTCTATTCTAGCTGAAACCAGGACAGTATCCACCCCTTATTCTATACCATTTACGTTATGTCCAGGTCCCACACTTAGAATCATAGAATCATAGAATCATTTAGGTTGGAAAAGACCTTCAAGATCATCGAGTCCAACCATCATCCATGCC